>NW_028270180.1:19833083-20153280 GCF_037043375.1 Chiloscyllium plagiosum | reverse complement strand
CTCTCTCCCCCATTCCTCCCTTCTCTCTCTCCCCCATTCCTCCCTCTCTCTCCCCCATTCCTCCCTCCTCTCTCTCCCCCCCGACCTCCCCACTCCTCCCCCCTCACCCCCCATCCTCCCCCTCTCTCTCCCCCCCATTCCTCCCTCTCTCTCCCCCCATTCCTCCCTCTCCTCCCCCCCATTCCACCCTCTCTCTCCCCCCATTCCTCCCCTCTCTCTCCCCCCCATTCCACCCTCACTCTCCCCCCCCATTCCTCCCCCCTCCCTCTCCCCCCCCATTCCTCCCCCTCTCTCTCCCCCCATTCCTCCCCTCTCTCCCCCATCCTCCCACTCTCTCCCCCCATCCTCCCTCTCTCTCTCTCTCCCCCCATTCCTCCCACTCTCACCCCCCATTCCTCCCTCTCTCCTCCTCCCCCAATCCTCCCTCTCTCCCCCCCCATTCCTCCCCCTCTCTCTCCCCCCCATTCCTCCCCTCACTCTCCCCCCCATTCCTCCCCTCTCACTCCCCCCCCATTCCTCCCCCTCTCTCCCCCCTCCTCCCCTCTCTCCCCCCCCCCATCTCCTCCCCTCTCCTCTCCCCCCCATTCCTCCCTCTCTCCTCCCCCCCATTCCTCCCTCTCTCTCCCCCCCATTCCTCCCCTCTCTCTCCCCCCATTCTCCCTCTCCTCTCCCCCCATTCCTCCCCTCCCCCCCCATTCCTCCCCTCTCTCCCCCCATTCCTCCCTCTCTCTCCCCTTTCCTCCTCTCTCTCCCCCCATTCCTCCCTCTCTTCACCCCCATTCCTCCCTCTCTCTCTCCCCCCATTCCTCCCTCTCTCTCCCCCCCATTCCTCCCTCTCTCTCTCTCCCCCATTCCTCCCTCTCTCTCTCCCCCATTCCTCCCTCTCTCTCCCCCCATTCCTCCCTCTCTCTCCCCCCATTCCTCCCTCTCCCTTCTCCCTCTCTCCCCCATTCCTCCTCTCTCTCCCCCATTCCTCCCTCTCTCTCCCCCCATTCCTCCCTCTCTCTCCCCCCCATTCCTCCCCTCTCTCCCCCCATTCCTCCTCTCTCTCTCTCCCCCATTCTCCCTCCCTCTCCCCCCTTTCCTCCCTCTCTCTCCCCTTCCTCCCTCTCTCTCTCCCCAGTCTCCCTCTCTCTCCCCCATTCCTCCTCTCTCTCTCCCCCCATTCCTCCCTCTCTCTCTCCCCCCCATTCCTCCCTCTCTCTCTCTCGCCCCATTCCTCCCTCTCTCTCCCCCCATTCCTCCCTCTCTCTCTCCCCATTCCTCCTCTCTCTCTCTCTCGCCCCATTCCTCCTCTCTCTCTCTCGCCCCATTCCTCCATCTCTCTCACCCCCCATTCTCCTCTCCCCATCTCTCTCTCCCCCCATTCCTCCATCTCTCTCTCTCCCCCATTCCTCCATCTCTCTCTCTCCCCCATTCCTCCATCTCTCTCTCCCCCCATTCCTCCCTCTCTCTCCCCCCATTCCTCCCTCTCTCTCCCCCCATTCCTCCCTCTCTCTCCCCCCATTCCTCCTTCTCTCCCCCCCATTCCTCCTTCTCTCCCCCCCCATTCCTCCCTCTCTCTCCCCCCATTCCTCCCTCTCTCTCCCCCCATTCCTCCCTCTCTCTCCCCCCATTCCTCCCTCTCTCTCCCCCCATTCCTCCCTCTCTCTCTCCCCCCCATTCCTCCATCTCTCTCTCCCCCCATTCCTCCATCTCTCTCTCCCCCCATTCCTCCATCTCTCTCTCCCCCCATTCCTCCATCTCTCTCTCTCCCCCCATCCTCCATCTCTCTCTCTCACACCCATTCCTCCCTCTCTCTCTCCCCCCATTCCTCCCTCTCTCTCTCCCCCCATTCCTCCCTCTCTCTCTCCCCCCATTCCTCCCTCTCTCTCTCCCCCCATTCCTCCCTCTCTCTCCCCCCTTTCCTCCCTCTCTCTCCCCCCATTCCTCCCCTCTCCCCCCTTTCCTCCCTCTCACTCCCCCCATTCCTCCCTCTCTCTCCCCCCATTCCTCCCTCTCTCTCTCCCCCCATTCCTCCCTCTCTCTCTCCCCCATTCCTCCCTCTCTCTCTCCCCCCATTCCTCCCCCTCTCTCCCCCCCATTCCTCCCCCTCTCTCCCCCCCATTCCTCCCCCTCTCTCCCCCCCATTCCTCCCCCTCTCTCCCCCCCATTCCTCCCCCTCTCTCCCCCCCATTCCTCCCCCTCTCTCCCCCCCATTCCTCCCCCTCTCTCCCCCCCATTCCTCCCCCTCTCTCCCCCCATTCCTCCCTCTCCCTCCCCCTCCCCCCATTCCTCCCTCTCCCTCCCCCTCCCCCCCATTCCTCCCCCTCTCTCCCCCCCATTCCTCCCTCTCCCTCCCCCTCCCCCCCATTCCTCCCCCTCTCTCCCCCCCATTCCTCCCTCTCCCTCCCCCTCCCCCCATTCCTCCCTCTCCCTCCCCCTCCCCCCCATTCCTCCCCCTCTCTCCCTCCCCCTCCCCCCCATTCCTCCCCCTCTCTCCCCCCATTCCTCCCCCTCTCTCCCCCCCATTCCTCCCCATTCCTCCCCCTCTCTCTCACCCCCATTCCTCCCCCTCTCTCTCCCCCCCCGTTCCTCCCCCTCTCTCTCCCCCCCCGTTCCTCCCCCTCTCTCTCCCCCCCCGTTCCTCCCCCTCTCTCTCCCCCCCCGTTCCTCCCCCTCTCTCTCCCCCCCGTTCCTCCCCCTCTCTCTCCCCCCCCGTTCCTCCCCCTCTCTCTCCCCCCCCGTTCCTCCCCCTCTCTCTCCCCCCCGTTCCTCCCCCTCTCTCTCCCCCCCGTTCCTCCCCCTCTCTCTCCCCCCCCGTTCCTCCCCCTCTCTCTCCCCCCCGTTCCTCCCCCTCTCTCTCCCCCCCCGTTCCTCCCCCTCTCTCTCCCCCCCCGTTCCTCCCCCTCTCTCTCCCCCCCCGTTCCTCCCCTCTCTCTCCCCCCCCGTTCCTCCCCCTCTCTCTCCCCCCCCGTTCCTCCCCCTCTCTCTCCCCCCCCGTTCCTCCCCCTCTCTCTCCCCCCCCGTTCCTCCCCCTCTCTCTCCCCCCCCGTTCCTCCCCCTCTCTCTCCCCCCCCGTTCCTCCCCCTCTCTCTCCCCCCCCGTTCCTCCCCCTCTCTCTCCCCCCCCGTTCCTCCCCCTCTCTCTCCCCCCCCGTTCCTCCCCCTCTCTCTCCCCCCCCGTTCCTCCCCCTCTCTCTCCCCCCCCGTTCCTCCCCCTCTCTCTCCCCCCCCGTTCCTCCCCCTCTCTCTCCCCCCCCGTTCCTCCCCCTCTCTCTCCCCCCCCGTTCCTCCCCTCTCTCTCCCCCCCCGTTCCTCCCCCTCTCTCTCCCCCCCCGTTCCTCCCCCTCTCTCTCCCCCCCCGTTCCTCCCCCTCTCTCTCCCCCCCCGTTCCTCCCCCTCTCTCTCCCCCCCCGTTCCTCCCCCTCTCTCTCCCCCCCCGTTCCTCCCCCTCTCTCTCCCCCCCCGTTCCTCCCCCTCTCTCTCCCCCCCCGTTCCTCCCCCTCTCTCTCCCCCCCCGTTCCTCCCCCTCTCTCTCCCCCCCCGTTCCTCCCCCTCTCTCTCCCCCCCCGTTCCTCCCCCTCTCTCTCCCCCCCCGTTCCTCCCCCTCTCTCCCCCCCGTTCCTCCCTCTCTCCCCCCCCCGTTCCTCCCTCTCTCTCCCCCCCCGTTCCTCCCTCTCTCTCCCCCCCCGTTCCTCCCTCTCTCCCCCCCGTTCCTCCCCCTCTCTCCCCCCCTCTCCCCCCCATTCCTCCCCCTCTCTCCCACCCATTCCTCCCCCTCTCTCCCCCCCATTCCTCCCCCTCTCTCCCCCCCTCTCCCCCCATTCCTCCCCCTCTCTCTCCCCCATTCCTCCCCCTCTCTCCCCCCATTCCTCCCCCTCTCTCCCCCCCATTCCTCCCCCTCTCCCCCCATTCCTCCCCCTCTCCCCCCCATTCCTCCCCCTCTCTCCCCCCCATTCCTCCCCCTCTCTCCCACCCATTCCTCCCCCTCTCTCCCCCCCATTCCTCCCCCTCTCTCCCCCCCTCTCCCCCCCATTCCTCCCCCCCTCTCCCCCCCATTCCTCCCCCCCTCTCCCCCCCATTCCTCCCTCTCTCTTCCCCCATTCCTCCCCCTCTCTCCCCCCCATTCCTCCCTCCCCCTCCCCCCCATTCCTCCCCCTCCCCCCCATTCCTCCCTCCCCCTCCCCCCCATTCCTCCCCATTCCTCCCTCCCCCTCCCCCCCCCATTCCTCCCTCCCCCTCCCCCCCCCATTCCTCCCTCTCTCTCTCTCCCCCCATTCCTCCCCCTCTCTCCCCCCCCATTCCTCCCCCTCTCTCCCCCCCCATTCCTCCCTCTCTCTCTCCCCCCATTCCTCCCCCTCTCCCCCCCCCAGAGCCTCTCCCTCTCACCAGGACAGCGCCATCTTCCAGTCCGCGCTCTAACCTCTTCCCCCGGCTCCCAGGGTCCGCGGAGAAACGTTCCGCCCGAGAGAAACCCCACATTCAATAACAATTACAACAAAGATTACAATGTTCACACAACCTGCTCTGAACTCTGTAAAACGCCGGGCCACAATACACAGGAGCCTGCCTGAGGCTCCAGTCCCCCACAACACTCCTCTGTGAGGATTCCAGTTCAATAAATTAATTTGATAGAGATGATGTAGTGGCTGATCCCTCACTGAAACCCTCTTGTCCTGTTGATCTGGGATGAAGCAACAAGTTTGAAAATGATAAATGTCAAAGTTTCAATATCTGCAAACATTTAAAATAGTGAATCCACAACAAACACCGCACACGATAAAGCACTGAACCACAATCTGTCTCCCTTCTTGATTAGGGACATAGTTGGAGCAAATTACTGCAGATTTGATTGAATTTACTGCTGTCGTGTGTACCTAAGTACAGTGCAAAGTTTTGTTTTGTGAGCTCTACAGGCAGGTCATAGCAAACAAGGACATGCAAATCATAGGGTGCTTAAACAGAGCGAGGCATGCAAGGTTATAGCTGCACAGGCAGTGTACAAAGCAAGATGAACATTAGGTTTCAGGTTGGAGAGGTCCATTCAGTAGTCTGATAACAGCAGCTAAGAAGCTGTTCTGGAACCTATTGGCACATGCGCTCAAGCTTCTGTATCGTCTGCCTGATGGAAGAGGATGGAAGAGGTTGGAAGGGAGCAAAGCCGGGGTGTGATGGGTCTTTGCTGATACTGGCAGCCTTTCCAAGGCAGCGAGCTGTGTAAATGGAATCCACGTATGAGAGGTTGGCTTCCGTAATGGTCTGGACTATGCACACCACCTTCTGTAGTTTCTTACAGTCCTGGGCACAGCAGTTGTCATATCAGACCATTATGCACCTGGATGGAATGCTATGGTGCATTTGTAGAAGTTGGTGAGGGTCTTTATGGACATGCCAAATTTCCTAAGCTGTCTGAGGAGAAGAGGCGTTGTTGTGCTTTCTTGACCGTTGCATCTACATGGGATGTCCAGGATAGATTGTTAGTTATTATCACTTCGAGGAACTTGACGTTCTTGACCCCCTCCACCTCAGCTCCGTTTATCTAGATAGGGTAGTGTCCTCCTCCTTTCCTCCTGAAGATAATGATCAGTTCTTTTGCTGACATTGAGAGGGAGATTGTTATCATTGCACAACGACATCAAGCTCTCTATCTCCATCCTGCATTCTGACTCATCACTGTTTGATAACCGTGCTACCATGGTGGTGTCATCAGTAAACTTGTAGATGGTGCTTGTATGGAATTTCGTTACAGTCGTGGGTGTACAGGGAGTCGAGGAGGGGGTTCAGAACACATCCTTGGGAGGCTCCAATGTTGAGGGTTATTGCAGAGGAGGTGCTGTTGTCTATCTTCACTGATCGCAGTTTGTGGGTCAGGGAGCTGAGGACCCAATTGCAGAGGGCAGTGCCAAGACCTAGGTCTCAGAGTTTTGCAATTAGTCTGGTGGGGATTATGGTGTTGAAGGCAGAGCTTAGTTGCTGAATGGGAGCCTGATGTAGGTGTCCTTGTTGTCTCGATGTTCCAGAGATGAGTGTAGGCCGAGGGAAATAGTGCCCACTGTGGACCTGCGTCTCTCTGGCAGACGGGGAGACGGGAGTTGATGTGGGCCGTGACCAGCTTCTTGAAGCATTTCATGACTACGGAGGTTAGGGTCACTGGGCAGAAGTCATTAAGGCACATTGCATGTGTTTTCTTTGGCACTGGGTTGATGGTGGTCTTCTTGAAGCAGTTGGGACATTGGATTGTAGCATGGAATCTGTATCAAAGACACAAAAATGCTAGAAATCACAGCAGGTCAGGCAGCATCTGTGAAGAGAGAACAAACTAATGTTTTGAGTCCATGCTTTGGGGAAGTGTCATCTAGACTCAAAATGTTAGCTTGCTGTCTCTCTGTGGATGCTGCCTGATCCACTGTGATCTCCAGCACTTTGTGTTTGCATCACATTGGCAGTTTTCCAAATTGCTGGAATGCTTTGAGAATCAAGTGAAGTCTGGAATTAGATTGACAAATACTTCATCCCTTGTGATAGAAACCATTACAAGACCTTTCCTCCCTTTAGCACCTTGCCTATCTCTTAATTTTGGTAATGTTTATAATGTCCTCTACTGTGAAGACAGATGCAAAACACTGGTTTAAATTATCTGCCATTTCCCTGTTTACTGTTGTCAATTGCTGAAAATGTGTTGCTGGAAAAGCGCAGCAGGTCAGGCAGCATCCAAGGAGCAGGAGAATCGACGTTTCGGGCATGAGCCCTTCTTCAGGAACTCCTTTTTGACTGGAATAAGTATTTGCTGTACATTATATATTTGCTGTATATTATAAAGGTATCGAGTGCAGGGATAGGAAGGTAGGTCAGGCTGGTGCTTTTGTGGATCCACAGGGACAGTGCTTGGGGTAGGTGGGACTTATATAAGCCGGATGGATTTCACCTGAACCAGAATGGCTTCAATACCTTGCTGGAAGATTTGCTCACAGTGTCGGGGAGGTTTTAAACCGATCCAGCAGGGGAAGGGGGCACAGAGTCGATGTAAAGTCAGGAGCGAGGTCCAATCACTTACAGAAGGAATACCAGGACAGTCCAGTAGGCAAGGAGCACACGAGCAGGATAAAGCACATGGGAGGACCAGAGAGCTAAACTGTACCAATTTTAATGTAAGGAGCCTGCCTGATAAGGCCAATGAACATAGAGCACTGATCAGCACATGGGAATATGATACTGTTACAGCCACTGAAGGAAGGAAGCACAGGACTGGCAGCTCAACATTCCAAGGTATAGAACGTTCAGGCAGGAGGGAACGGCCATATATGAGAGGTGGGGCCCTTGCATTATTGACAATGGAAACCATCAATCCAGTAGTGTTGGAGGATATCCTAGAAGGGCGTTCAAATGAGGCCATCTGGGTAGACCTTAGAAATAAAAAAAGGTGGTTACTTTGCTGGGATTATATGACAGGTCTTCCAATAGTCAGAGGCAGATAGAGGATCATACATAGAGTCATAGAGATGTACAGCACGGAAACATCCCCTTCAGTCCAACTCGCCCATGCCGACCAGATATCCTAAATTAATTTAGTCCCATTTGCCAGCACTTAGCCCATATCCCTCTAAATTCTTCCTATTCATAAATCCATCCTTTTAAATGTCACCACTTCCTCCATAGCGTATTCCATACACACACAGCCCTCTGCATAATAAAAGTTACCCCTTAGGTCCCTTTCACATTGCTAAGACAGGCTCTCCCTCTAACAAATCCAAGCTGACTATCCCAGATCATCTATGCCCTCCATGTTTGGAGTCCCCTTCCCTGGGAACAAAAGACCTTGCCTATTTACCCTATCCATGCCCCTCATGATTTTATAAACCCCTCAGCCTCCGACGCTCCAGGGAAAACAGCCCCAGCCTATTCAGCCTCTCCCTATAGCTCAAATCCTCCAACCCTGGCAACATCCTTGTTAATCTTTTCTGAACCCTTTCACGTTTAACAACATCTTTCTTACAGCAGGGAGACCAGAGTTAAATGCAGAGTAGGTAAATCGCAGAGAGGTTTGAGAGGAATAGAATTATAGCAGGAGGGGATTTCAACTTTGCTAACATTAACTGGGATCACCTTAGTGTGAAAGGAGTAGACAGGATGGAATATTTAAAGCACATCCAGGAGAGGTTTTCGTGTCAGTATGTAGATCGTCCTAATCGAGATGGGACAGTACTAGACCCAATCCCAGGGAATTAATCTGGTCACGTGGTCGATGTCTGCTGTGTTCCACAAATCCGGACAACACAAGTTTTCTGTACAACAGCAGTAGCTTTTTTATTGGACAGTCGGTGAGAGATTCAAAATGTCCACAAAGTAGCCATATGTCTCCTTGTGGTGACACTTCTCCACAAATTTCTGCCCTACACACACACAGACAGTATATTTTATAGGAATTAAACATAGGTTTATCAGTCACATGGGCAATTGTCATCACATAGTTTAAAGTAGGTAATTATGAATTTTCAAAGGCCCAATGAATGTCCATGTCCTGTGATAACATGTGAATGGATTACAGAAACTGATTGTCTTATTCTTCATGATTATGTGTTGATGGGAAAAGGTTAAGGCTGAAGGGTTTTGCCTGCCATAAATGAGGGATTCACATACCTATGCTCATGTGGAGGGGAAAAAGACAATGGGAGTGGGAAGCAGGGTTGTGGCCAAGGCTACCAGTCTTGTCTGGAAAGGGCAAGTACTTCTGTCTGACGCTACAAGGGAATCCACATGTTGGCTCCACTAGGTTCAATGCTTGAGATTCAGTCAGCCTCCCCCCTACTGAGATGTCCTGTCCGTATTGTAAGAGTACAGGCTTTCAATTGATACTGCAGTTCATCCTTTGGTAGTGGAATGTTTAACCCTTGAGTTCCCCAATGTGTCCTGAAAGAGAAGTAAAGCATGGAACTGACCCCTCTGTGGCATTTCAACTTCCTCAGAAGAGTCAAATGGTTAGCATTTTTGGGAATAGTGATCATAACTCTGTAAGTTTCAAAGTCATAATGGAAGAGGATAAGGATCGTGCAAAAGTTGTGTCTGAAGTGGGGGAAGGTCAATCTCAAAATCATTAGACAGGATCTGGCAAACGTAGACTGGGAACAGTGACTTGCAGGTAGGTCTACATTTGAAAAGTGGGAGTTTTAAAAAATTAATATAATGAGAATTCAGGGCCAGTGTGTTCTTCTAAGAGTGAAGGACCCAGGGCAGGAAGTCCAGGAACCCAAGATGTCATGGGATATCAAGAGTTTGATAAAGAAAGAGTAAGAAACTTATGTCAGGTACAAGACATTAAAAACAGGGGAGACCATTCAGGTGTACACTGAATGTAGGGGACGGTTAAAACAAAGGATGGCAAAGAGGGGTCACAAAATATCTTTGGCAGCTGGGATTAAGAAAAGCCCCAAGGAATTTTAGATGTATATTATGAGCAAGAGGATTGCAAGGGAAAGATTGGGGCCTGTTAGGGATCAAAGGGGCAATCTGTGTGTGGAACCGCAGGATGTGGGTGAGGTCTTAATATTTCTTACCTTTGTATTGCAGGGCCTGATGGGATGTATCTCAGGCTGTGATGGGAGGCAAGGGAAGAGGTTGCTGGGGCTCTGGCAGAGATAGTTAATACTTTACTGGCTACAGGTGAAGCGTCAGATAACTGGAGGATAGTGGAGGATAGCTAATGCAGTTCCTATGTTCAAGAAGGGCAGCAGGGATAGGGCAGGTAATTAGAGACCAGTTGTCTGTCAGCAGGTATTCGGAAATTATTGGAAAAAGTTCTGAGGGAATCAACACTTGGAAAGTCAGGGACTGATAAGGGATAATCAGCTTGGATTTGTTAGAGGGAGAGTCTGTCTTAGCAATTTTTGAGAAGATTTGTAGCTCTGGTTGATGATAAGTATGTAAGTTTGCTCACTGAACCGGAAGACTTTTCAGACTTTTTGTCACCATGACTAGGTAACATCACCAGTGAGAGTCTCTGGTGAAGCGCTGGTGGTATGTCCCACCTCTCTATTTATAGATCTTGGTTTCTTAAGGTGGGTGATGTCATTTTCTCTGACTAATTGAGTTTTTTGAAGAGTGATTAAATATACGGATGAGGGTAATGTAGTTGATGTGGTTTACATGAGCTTCAGTGAGGCCTTTGACATGAAGTCTAGGCCAAAGGAAGAGCCCATGGGATGCAGGGCAAGTTGGCAAATTCTGTCCCAAACCGGAGGCAAAGGGACAGAGGGTTGCTTTTGCAATTGGAAGCCTGTGACCGGCGGTGTACCTCAGGGATCAGTGTCGAGACCCTTAAAATATGTTATGCATATTGACAACTTGTATGTGTATGTAGAAGGTATAGTTAGTAGGTTTGCAGATGCCATGAAAATTGATGGGTGTTGTTTATAGTGAAGAGGATGGTCTCAGGCTACAGTCTGATATTAATCAGCTGGTAAATTTGGGAGAGCAACGACAGGTGGATTTTAATCCTGATAAGCGCAAGGTAATGCATTTGGGAGGTTTAATAGTGAATGGAAAGTCAGAATGAATTAGGGAGTACTGAGGAACAAAGGGGCCTTGGTGTGCAAGCCTCTAGATCCCTGAAGGTATCAGCACAATTACATTGGATGGTGAAGAAGGCATACGAAATGCTTGTCTTCATTTGCTTGGCTGAAAATGTGTTGCTGGAAAAGCGCAGCAGGTCAGGCAGCATCCAAGGAGCAGAAGAATCGACGTTTCGGGCATGAGCCCTTCTTCAGGAATGAGGAAAGTGTATCCAGCAGGCTAAGATAAAAGGTAGGGAGGAGGGACTTGGGGGAGAGGCGTTGGAAATGCGATTGGTGGAGGGAGGTCAAGGTGAGGGTGATAGGCCGGAGTGGGGGTGGGGGCGGAGAGGTCAGGAAGAAGATTGCAGGTTAGGAAGGTGGTGCTGAGTTCAAGGGTTGGGACTGAGACAAGGTGGGGGGAGGGGAAATGAAGAAACTGGAGAAATCTGCATTCATCCCTTGTGGTTGGAGGGTTCCTAGACGGAAGATGAGGAACTCTTCCTCCAGCCGTCGTGTTGCTATGGTCTGGCGATGGAGGAGTCCAAGGACCTGCATGTCCTTGGTGGAGTGGGAGGGGGAGTTGAAGTGTTGAACCACGGGGTGGTTGGGTTGGTTGGTCCGGGTGTCCCAAAGGTGTTCTCTGAAACATTCTGCAAGTAGGCGGCCTGTCTCCCCAATATAGAGGAGGCCACATCGGGTGCAGCGGATGCAGTAAATGATGTGTGTGGAGGTGCAGGTGAATTTGTGGTGGACATGGAAGGATCCCTTGGGGCCTTGGAGGGAAGTAAGGGGGGAGGTGTGGGCGCAAGTTTTGCATTTCTTGCGGTTGCAGAGGAAGGTGCCGGGAGTGGAGGTTGGGTTGGTGGGGGGTGTGGACCTGACGAGGGAGTCACGGAGGGAGTGGTCTTTTCAGAATGCTGATAGGGGAGGGGAGGGAAATATATCCCTGGTGGTGGGGTCCATTTGGAGGTGGCGGAAATGACGACGGATGACACGATGTATATGGCGGTTGGTGGGGTGGTAGGTGAGGACCTACCTCTGTCCTGGTGGCGATTGGAGGGGCGGGGCTCAAGGGCGGAGGAGTGGGAAGTGGAGGAGATGCGGTGGAGGGCATCGTCGATCACGTCTGAGGGGAAATTGCGGTCTTTGAAGAAGGAGGCCATCTGGGTTGTTCGGTATTGGAACTGGTCCTCCTGGGAGCAGATGCGGCGGAGACGAAGGAACTGGGAATATGGGATGGCGTTTTTACAGGGGGCAGGGTGGGAGGAGATATAATCTAGGTAGCTGTGGGAGTCGGTCGGTTTGTAGTAAATGTCAGTGTTGATTCGGTCGCCCGAGATAGAAATAGAAAGGTCTAGGAAGGGGTGGGAGGAGTCTGAGGCGGTCCAGGTAAATTTGAGGTCGGGGCGGAAGGTTTGCTGGGGCGGGGGGGGGGTTGGAATACAGGAGCAAGGATGTCTTGTTATGATTATACAGAGTATTGGTTTGTTCACAGATGGAAGATGGGTTGTGAAGTAGTGTGACGCCAACAGCGTGGGTTCAATCCCCACACCGACTGAAGTCACCATGAAGGACTCTTCATCTCAACCTCTTCCCTTGCCTGAGACATGGTGACGCTCAGGTTAAACCACCACCAGGTGGCTCACTCTGATGAGACAGCAGCACCAGGGTCCTGCCTCTTCGTAGGATATGTGGAACAGTCCATCTTCCGCAGCTACACTGGCACCACCCCCCACCTTTTCCTCCGCTACATCGATGACTGTATCGGCGCCGCCTCGTGCTCCCACAGGAGGTTGAACAGTTCATCCACTTTACCAACACCTTCCACCCCGACCTCAAATTTACCTGGACCGTCTCAGACTCCTCCCTCCCCTTCCTAGACCTTTCCATTTCTATCTTGGGCGACCGAATCAACACGGACATTTACTACAAACCGACCGACTCCCACAGCTACCTAGACTACACCTCCTCCCACCCTGCCCCCTGTAAAAACGCCATCCCATATTCCCAATTCCTTTGTCTCTGCCGCATCTGCTCCCAGGAGGACCATATCCAATACCGAACAACCCAGATGGCCTCCTTCTTCAAGGACCGCAATTTCCCCCCCGACGTGGTCGACGATGCCCTCCACTGCATCTCTTCCACTTCCTGCTCCTCCGCCCTTGAGCCCTGCCCCTCCAACCGCCACCAAGACAGAACCCCACTGGTCCTCACCTACCACCCCACCAACATCCATATACATCGTATCATCCATCGTCATTTCCGCCACCTCCAAACGGACCCCACCACCAGGGATCTATTTCCCTCCCCTCCCCTATCAGCGTTCCAAAAAGACCACTCCCTCCGTGACTCCCTCGTCAGGTCCACACTCCCCACCAACCCAACTTCCACACCCGGCACCTTCCACTGCAACCGCAGGAAATGCAAAACCTGCGCCCACACCTCCCCCCTTACTTCCCTCAAAGTTCCATATCCGCCACAAATTCACCTGCACCTCCACACACATCATTTACTGCATCCGCTGCACCCAACATGGCCTCCTCTATATTGGGGAGACAGGCCGCCTACTTGCAGAACGTTTCAGAGAACACCTCTGGACACCCGGACCAGCCAACCCAACCACCCCGTGGCTCAACACTTCAACTCCCCCTCCCACTCCACCAAGGATATGCAGGTCCTTGGACTCCTCCATCGCCAGACCATAGCAACACGACGGCTGGAGGAAGAGCGCCTCATCTTCTGCCTAGGAACCCTCCAACCACAGGGATGAACTCAGATTTCTCCAGTTTCCTCATTTCCCCTCCCCCCACCTTGTCTCAGTCAAATCCCTCGAACTCAGCACCACCTTCCTAACCTGCAATCTTCTTCCTGACCTCTCCGCCCCCACCCCACTCCGGCCTATCACCCTCACCTTGACCTCCTTCCACCTATTGCATTTCCAACGCCCCTCCCCCAAGTCCCTCCTCCCTACCTTTTATCTTAGCCTGCTTGGCACACTTTCCTCATTCCTGAAGAAGGGCTCACGCCCGAAACGTCGATTCTCCTGCTCCTTGGATGCTGCCTGACCTGCTGCGCTTTTCCAGCAACACATTTTCAGCTCTGATCTCCAGCATCTGCAGTCCTCACTTTCTCCTGACTATAAGTCAAGGCTACATTGTGTCTCTCTGACTGAACCCTTCATGTTTTAGCCTCCTTAGTGATGTATGAATGTGGAGAAAATGAAAACAAATGCAAAACTCTTCTCACGGTCTTGAAAGGAGTGGTGGATTAATTTGTGACATCCCAAACTTTTTTTTCACTATTAAAATTCATTTGACGATAGATCTCAATGTGTTTCAGACTCAACGCTTTTACTTTCGGATTTTTCAGTTCACATTTAACTATTTCAATAGCTCACTCTTTCAGAGGTAATTTTCTTATGGTTCAATGTCTTAGATTTTGGAGTTCAGTGTTGAGTTTTTATTACTCAGTGTTGGTGAATTGATCAATTCAGTGGAGGGGTATATTTCATGGACATCTGTTCTTTGGCAAATCCCATGTATCCTGGATGACCACGTCAGCTTAAGCTCCGAGATTGTGAGGAACACCGGAGTCACTGCAGCGGTTTCAGGAGTCTGAGAGATTTGCAAAGGTAACGTTCCATGAGCAGCCCAGCCCACGATGACAGAAGATGCAGAGGATGAAAGAATGGTGACCATCAGGAAGGCAGTGCAGGTTTCCTAAGGGTGTAGCACTCACGAGCCAGTTTTCACATTGGAATTTGTCGGGTTGGAGACCACCTCATGATGAGGTTGAGTTGGATCTTCCACTCAGTATTTCTGGCTGGGTAGTTATTTAGGTTTGTCTCTTGCACTGATGTGCTGGGCGCCCCACCTTTGGGGATAGAGATATTTGTGGCGAGTCCTCCATCAGCACACACAGCTGGATTTGGATAGGCTGAAGAGCTTGGAACGATTTATTGGCTGTGGGATCGCGGAGCTGCCTATGGTTGCTTCTTCCTTCTCTTGGAGACCTGAGTTGTACTCCATCCAGGTCGATACATCATTTTTAGAGGAATAGACTCCTGCATTCCTCATTCAAACACAGTGGATCCCCTTGGCATTGATGTTAGGGCAGTGTGTGGGACATACTGCTGTTACTGCTAACTGACCCCAATGCCTTGTGATCGCCAGCTTTGATTGCTATATGTTTTCTGAGTCATGATGAGAGTACCACATGTCATAGAGGCTATCCTCAGTGTGAAGACAGGACTTTGCCTCCACAAGGATTTTGAGGTAAAGTCACTCCTACAAATACCTTCACAGATAGATGCAACTGTGAGGGGTGAAGTGTTGGATGTGAAATCAAACTGGATTTTCTCATTTATTGGTTCCCTTGCCACCTGTCACCGGCCCAGTGTTGTGTCCTTCAGCTGTCAGCCAGCTCTGTTGGCAGTGGTGCTACCAAGGCACAGTTGCTGATGGGCTTTGAGTCCCCCAACCAAAGTACATCCCTTTCCCACCCTCAGTATGTGTTCAACATGGAGCAGTCTGATTCATCAGCCGAGGGAGGCTGGTCATTGGTAATCAGCAGGAAGGTTCTTCCACGTGTTTGTCCAGACTCAAGACTTCATGGAGTAATGGCATCAATGTGCAGGGCTACCTGCACCATCTCCTCCAGACTCTCTGCCTCTGCTGGGTCCGGGCTGCTGGTGGGCCAGGAGATATCCAGGAATATTGATAGCCAGTGACTGGGATGGTGACTAGAAATTAGGAGGCAAGAGTGTGGCTGCTGCTTGATTCATCCCAATTTTCTCCCTCAGTGTTTCAGAGAACATCTCAATATAGGCCCTTTGGCCCTTGAAGTTGTCCTACTCTAATTAACCTCCATACCCTTCATTGTGCTATCATTCAGGCAGGTTTCATTGGGAAGGTCTCTTCTGACACCCAATGATCTGTCCAGTTGTATCCATAATCAACATATCCGAAATGATTTGCCCATAACTGAGTGCCATTTCAGTTTGGCCATTTCAGGGAGTATTTAAGAGTCACTCACATTGCCATGGGTCTGAAGCTATATGTAGGGCCAGAAGGGATAAGGACATAGATTTCTTTCCCTGAACAGCAAAGCTGACTGGAATGGGTTTCCACAACAGTTAGTGGTTTCCTGGGTTGTTGTTATTGGCTTTATCTTCCAGATTTGTTAATCCATGGAATTTAAATTCTCCAGACTGCTGTGGTGAGACAGGAGTAAAGGCAGGAAGGATATTCCTGATAACTGGGGAATCCAGACCTGGGGGTCACAGTTTCAGGATACACTGAGGCAATTCAAGACTGAGATGAGGAGAAATCTCTTCACCCAGAGAGTGGGAATTCCTTGTCATAGAAACTAGTTAAGACCAAAACACTGAATATTTCCAAGAAGGAATTAGAAACAGGCTAAAGAGACCAAAGGGTACAGGGGAGAAAGCGGGGACAGGGGAGTGATTTGAGTGATCAGCCATGATCATATTGAATGGCAGAGCAGGCTCGAAGGGCCGAATGGCCTACTCCTGCTCCTATTGTTTGTGTTTCTATGAGATTTGAACTGATGCCACTGCAGCTATAGCTTGAGCTCTGGATTAGGTGCAACATTACGGTGATACCATTGTAACGTGTACCATTTCATTTAGAAAGGCAAAGGGTGATCAAACAGGGTCAGCTCATTAAAGGTTAAACCATGTCTAATCAATTTGACTAAATTCTTTGATTTAACAGAGAAATGTTATAGTTATTGCGAGTTGGAAACTATTTACCCAAGTGTCATTGAGAACATTTAAGCATTGGCTCAGTGACAGGAAACAGAGATGGTGGTGGATGGCAGGTCTTTATCATGGGAAGCTGTTTGTTTTGGTGTGCTCTTGGATGGCTATCACAGAATCCCTACAGTGCAGAAAGAGGCCATTCGGTCCATCAAGTTGGAGTTCAGGTTCATAGCTCCTTGTAAATGGAGTTGCAGGTAGATAGGATAGTGAAGAAGGCATTTGGTATGCTTTCCTTTATTGGTCAGAGTATTGAGTACAGGAGTTGGGAGGTCATGTTGCAGCTGTACAGGACATTGGTTAGGCCACTGTTGGAATATTGCGTGCAATTCTGTTCTCCTTCCTATCGGAAAGATGTGAAACTTGAAAGTGTTCAGAAAAGATTTACAAGGATGTTGCCAGGGTTGGAGGATTTGAGCTGTAGGGAGAGGCTGAACAGGCTGAGGCTGTTTTCCCTGGAGCGTCAGAGGCTGAGGGGTGACCTTATAGAGGTTCATAAAATTATGAGGGGCATGGATAGGGTAAATAGGCAAAGTATTTTCCCTGGGGTGGGGGAGTCCAGAACTAGAGGGCATAGGTTTAGGGTGAGAGGGGAAAGATATAAAAGAGACCTAAGGGGCAACTTTTTCACACAGAGGGTGGTATGTGTATGGAATGAGCTGCCAGAGGAAGTGGTGGAGGCTGGTACAATTACAACATTTAAAAGGTACCTGAATGGGTATATGAATAGGAAGGGTTTAGAGGGATATGGGCTGGGTGCTGGCAGGTGGGCCTAGATTGGGTTGGGATATCTGGTCGGCATGGACGGGTTGGACCGAAGGGGTCTGCTTCCGTGCTGCACATCTCTGTGATTCTAAGTCTACACCAACCCTTTGAAGATCATCCCAACCAGACCCAAACCCTTACCCTATACCCATAACCCCACATTTACCCAGGATAATCCACCTGAATGCGATAGGCAATTTAGCATGGCCAATCTATCCTAATCTGCACAGCTTTGGACTGTGGGAGAAAACCAGAGCACCCGGAGGAAAGCCACACAGACACGGGGAGTATGTACAAATGTCACACAGACAGTCACCTGAGGGTAGAATTCAACCTGGGTTCCTGGCGCTGTGAGGCAGCAATTGAAGAGTGTGGTGCTGGAAAAGCATAGCAGGTCAGGCAAAATCCGAGGAGCAGGAGAGTCAACGTTTTGGATGTAAGCCCTTCTTCATCAGGCCTCTTTCTCCTGTTTCCCGGATGCTGCCTGACTGGCTGTGCGTTTCCAGTACCACACTCTTCGACTCTGATCTGCAGTCCTCCCTTTCTCCCTGTGAGGCATCAGTGCTAACCACTGAGCCACCTGTATCAAGTTTGGAGATGACATGAAACTTGGCAAAGCAGTAGATAGCAATAGGTTTAAAGCTTCAGGAAGACAGAAGCAGGTTGGTGAAATGGATTGAAACTTGGCAGTTGGATCTCGGGAGAGACAGGGACAGGATGAGATTGTTCAGCCATGATCTTGTTTCTTGGCAGGATTTTGTAAAGATAAAGAGAGACCTTGTTGCGCATTCTTTCAGGTACACAAATTCACAAAGGTAGCAGGGCACGTTGACAAGGGAACAGATGATTATTTGATTAGATTAGATTACTTACAGTGTGGAAACAGGCCCTTCGGCCCAACAAGCCCACACCGACCCGTCGAAGCGCAACCCACCCATACCCCTACATTTACCCCTTACCTAACACTACGGGCAATTTAGCATGGCCAATTCACCTGACCTGCACATCTTTGGACGGTGGGAGGAAAACGGAGCACCCGGAGGAAACCCACGCAGACACGGGGAGAACTTGCAAACTCCACACAGTCAGTCGCCTGAGGCGGGAATTGAACCCGGGTCTCTGGCGCTGTGAGGCAGCAGTGCTAACCACTGTGCCACCGTGCCGCCCACTAATCCCATTTGGATTTAGTAGGTGGAGCAATAAAAAATGAAAAGAACAAGTGGGTAATTAGCCATAATTCACAATATTATAGAGAGAGAGGGAATCGCTGGTATAGTTTGAGGAATTCCATTATATCAGCCCTGGGACAAGATGAGAAGACAGGGTCTCTAGGAATAAGTACGACTGGTATAGAGTTTAAACACATTCTGCATCACAGGCAGACAGGGTGGTTAAGACGGCGTTTAGCACGCTTGCTTTCATTGCTCAGTCCTTTGAGTATGGGAGTTGGGACGTCATGTTGAGGTTGTACAGGACATTGGTGAGGCCTCTTTTCAAATAGTATCATCAGTTCTGGTGGCCTTATTATAGGCAGGATATTGTTAAGCTGGAGGGGGTTCAGAAGAGATCTACCAGGGTGTTGCTGGGAATGGAGGGTTTGAGTTATAAGGAGAGGCTGGATAGGCTGGGAGCTTTTTTCACTGGAGCATAGGAGGTCGCAGGGTGACCTTATCGAGGTTTATGAAATCATGCAGGCTTTTCCCTAGGGTAGTAGATTTCAACAATGGGGAGTATTTTGAAGGTGAGAGGAGAAAGATTTTAAAAAGACAAGGGGGCAACTTTTTTACACAGAGTGGTTCATGTGTGGATCAAACTTCCAGGCAAAGTGGTGGATGCGGGTGCAGTTACAACATTGTAAATGACATTTGGATAAGTGCATGAATAGGAAACATTTGGAGGGATATGGGCCAGGAGCAGACAGATGGGATGAGTTTACCGTGGGATTATGGTCAGCATGGACTGGTTGGATCGAAGGGTCTGTTTCTGTGCTGCATGACTCTATGATTCAAAGTGGCATTCTACTGCTCCACACTTGAAGTATGCTGAAATTTAAAAGATCATGGTTAGACATGTGTATTTTTCTTTAATTCAATCACGGATGTTTCTGGCTAAACTTCCATTTATTGATCATCACTAATTAAGGGTCAGATGTAGGCCAGACTGGGTAAGGATAACAAAATTCCTTCCCTAATGAATGTTACTAAACTATCTAGGGTTTTTACCAACCATTGGCAGTGGTTACATGAGTCACTGATAGTAGTTCTGAGGAAGGGTCACTGGACTCGAAACGTTAACTCTGTTTTCTCTCCACAGATGCTGCCAGATCTGTTGAGTTTCTCTAGCACTTTCTGTTTTTGTTTGTTTCTGATCTCCAGTATCCACAGTTCTTCATTTTATATCACCATTTTTTACTCCAAATTTTTATTGAATTCAAATTTCATTGTTAGCTGTGGTGGGATTTGAACCCAGATCACTAAAACATTAGTCTGGTTTTCACGACTGATAGTCCCATGACATTATCACTATCCCATCACCTCCCTCAGGTAAGAGACTTTAGGAAGGGTGGTAAGGCTTCAGAAAGGGCATAGGTGAGGTTCATCAGGATAGATAGATTACTTACAGTGTGGAAACAGGCCCTTCGGCCCAACAAGTCCACACTGACCCGCCGAAGCGCAACCCACCCAGACCCATTCCCCTACATTTACCCCTTCACCTAACACTATGGGCAATTTAGCATGGCCAATTCACTTAATCTGCACATCTTTGGACTGTGGGAGAAAACCGGAGCACCCGGAGGAAACCAACACAGACACGGTGAGAATGTGCAAGCGGGAATTAAACCCGGGTCTCTGCGCTGTGAGGCAGCAGTGCTAACCACTGTGCCACCATGCCAGGAATGAGGGTCTTCGGTTTTGAGAAGGTGGAAGATGTTAAATCGTTCCTCTAGAACAGATTGGAAGAAAGGTTGGATAGACTTGGACTATTTTCACTGGAGTCTCAGAGGTTGACCTTATAGAGGTTTATAAAATCATGAGAGGCATCATGAGAGGCAAGAGAGATTTAAAAAGGAAATGAGCAGCAAATCTTTTCCAGAGACACTGGTTTGTGTGTGGAATGGATTTTCTGAGGAAGTCACAACGATTAAAAGACACTTGGACAGATGCATGGAAAGGTTTGGAGGGATATGGGCCAGACACAGGCAGGTGGGACTAGTTTAGTTTGGGATTATGTTCGGCATGGACTGGTTGGACTGAAGGGCCTGTTTCCGTGCTGTATGGTCCTATGACCTAATAGAGTGATGAGAGGTTTCAAGAGGGAGATAAAATAAAATTCCTTTGACGTGGGTTTCTAATCGGGGTCATGGATTTAAAATCATCGGTAAATACTCTAGAGGGGGAGATGAAGAGCATGTAATTCACATTGGGAGATCTGAAAAGCTCGACCTGAAAAGGGCTGTTTCCATAAATAATGTCAAAAAAAGGGGTTAAATAGGGACTTGTGAATGTCAAGGGTCAAAGGTAACATATGAAGAACGTAGGACTAAGCATGACTTCCTTTAAAGAGTCAACACAGACATGATAACCTTCTTCTGTGCTTTTTGAAATAAGTCCCACAAGATGGCATAGGTTTAGGGTGAGAGGGGAAAGATATAAAAGGGACCTCAGGGGCAACCTTTTCATCTAGGAGTGGTGCGTGTATGGAATGAGCTGCCGGAGGAAGTGGTGGAGGCTGGTACAATTACAGCATTTAAAAGTCATTTGAATGTTTGTATGAATAGGAACATTAGAGGGATATGGACCAAGTGCTGGCAACTGTCTGTGTGGAGTTTGCCCATTCTCCCCGTGTCTGCGTAAGTTTCCTCCGGGTGCTCCGATTTCCTCCCACAGTCCAAAGATTTGCAGATCAGGTGAATTGGTCATGCTAAATTGCCCGTACTGTTGGGTTTAGGGGAGTAGGTCTGGGTGGGTTGCTCTTCGGAGGGTTGGTGTGGACTTGTTCGGCCGAAAGGCCTGTTTCCACACTGTAGGAAATCTAATCTAATCTAATCAAATGGGACCAGATTAATTAGTATATCTGGTCGGCACAGACAGGTTGGACCGAAGAGTCAGGTTCTGTGCTGTATATGTCTATAAGCCCCCTTTTAGCCTTCCCTTTCTGAAAGAAGCAAGCTTATTTGCTAACTGTTGTGGTTCTGTTCGCCGAGTTGGGAATTTGTGTTGCAGACGTTTCATCCCCTGTCTAGGTGACATCCTCAGTGCTTGGGAGCCTCCTGTGAAGTGCTTCTGTGATGTTTCCTCCAGCATTTACAGTGGTTTGTCTCTGCCGCTTCTGGTTGTCAGTTCCAGCTGTCCGCCGCAGTGGCCGGTATATTGGGTCCGGGTCGATGTGTTTGTTGATAGAATCTGTGGATGAGTGCCATGCCTCGAGGAATTCCCTGGCTGTTCTCTGTTTGGCGTGTCCTATAATAGTAGTGTTGTCCCAGTCGAACTCATGTTGCTTGTCATCTGTGTGTGTGGCTACTAAGGATAGCTGGTCGTGTCGTTTCGTGGCTAGTTGATGTTCATGGATTCGGATCGTTAGCTGTCTTCCTGTTTCTCCTATGTAGTGTTTTGTGCAGTCCTTGCACCAACGTAGTGTACAAAATCCCATGCAAGGATTGTGCAAAACACTACATAGGACAAACAGGAAGACAGCTAACGATCCCCATCCATGAACACCAACTAGCCACGAAACGACACGAACAGCTGTCCTTAGTAGCCACACACGCAGATGACAAGTAACATGAATTCGACTGGGACAACACTACTATTATAGGACAAGCCAAACAGAGAACAGCCAGGGAATCCCTAGAGGCGTGGCACTCATCCACAGATACTCTCAACAAACACATCGACCTGGACCCAATATACCAGCCACTGTAACGGACAGCTGGAACTGACAACCGGAAGCGGCAGAGACAAACCACTATAAATGCCAGAGGAAACATCACAGAAGCACTTCACAGGAGGCTCCCAAGCACTGAGGATGTCACCAAGACAGGGGACAAAATGTCTGCAACACAAATTCCCAGCTCGGCGAACAGAACCACAACAACGAGCACCCGAGCTACAAATCTTCTCACAAACCTTATTTACTAATGTCCTCCCCACTGCCGACAGAGAGGAGAAAATAGACAGACGGGGACAGGCAGGGGTAGACATGATGGGCCGCAAAGACTGAGGCACCCTCGGGCTGTATTTAAGACAGTTAAGGTGGTTAAAAAGGCAAATTCAGGACAAGGCTAAGGTACCCCCTCAGTTAGGATGAGATCCAAAGAGTTAGAATTCAGCACAAAATCAGCAACATTGAGCCAAGTTACTGTGAACAGAGTGAGTAGGATCGAAATAAAAAGACATCAGGCAGAGCCCATTATAAGCAATAATTTTATTATAGGATAACCGCACATAAAGCACATCTAAAATTGATGTGTTGCCTGCAGTTTTTATTAAAGGTAATATTAAAGATAACCATTTCTAAGTACAATATAACAACATTCATATTAGAATGAAAATCTGGGTATTTAAAAGACAACATTAAATCTCTTATATTTTTTACAGTTTTATTTACAAAACAAATCAAAATACTTCTTTATTTAGGAATCAGTGAAGGAGCAAGACTATTTAGGATAGGCAGACTGTAGTTAAAGAGAATCTGGAAAGATACAATGAAAGGAAATTGACACTGTCCTTGGCAAAAAAGGACTGGCTTCCTCAGTCCTTGGACATATCCCAAGTCTAGTCCTCTAGATGCACCTATCTGTGGCTGATCTACTCAGTGAAAGTAAGGTGACCGAAGGATGGCACTGTTTAGGAATAAAGGTATTTGTTCACAAAGCAACTTGTCTATCACCACACAGCAGAAAACACAAAATAGCACACCCTAGTTTGTAACTATGGCTAAGATCGCATATACTGAAAGAGATATAATACACTTATAATAATGCAGTCTTTAATAAACAGGTAAATATTTGCACTGAGCAGCTTGATAATACCATTTCCTCTCTTATCTATACAGAAACAAACAGAGAACTTTAAAAAGATAGCTGTATACAGGGTGATAGAACTTTAAATATTGCGAGAGAAAAGCAGAGAGCGAGGAGAGACTCCAAATGGGCCACTGCAACGTTTTTAGTTAGAAACAAAAGAGTCAGTCATTTATAAGGAAGAAAGTGATAAATAACAGGTTGCATTCACACGCTCAAGTCTAAGTCTTACTATGCACAGAAAGTGATTAATTTTATATTTTATTGCTCAACATGGTGTTATGGCTAGAGTTTTATCTATTATTATTATCGGTACTTTGGAGACAAGAAAATTGCTAAAATTCCATAAAAAGAGGATTAAATCCTATTTGAAAGTTTCCCACCTGACACAAACAGTAAAAGCCTTGTCTGGGCTTGCCCTATTAACGCATTTCTTTCGACTGGGAAGATATAGTACAACTGGAAAGGTCCACGTAGGCCCAAACCCACAACACAGAACAGCTCCTTCACAAAGGGGAAGGAGTAACACACACATAAAGGACACAGAGAGAGAGAGAAGCAGTCCGCTGAGTTCTGACATGTTAACGACAAAATACCAGGCCATTGTTTGGATGAGTTTAAAATACACAGCAACTCAAACAAATATCTAGTTAAAAATATTTTTTTTAAAAAAACCTTTCAACGTTTTCGCCGTATAAAATATTCATTTTTATTGCTCGTGATTGAAAAATCGCTTGCGCGCTAAAAATTGTTTTGAAGTGTTCTAAAGTCGATATTCTGTTAATGAAAAAAGAGACTGACTCTATTGCTCATAGGAACTATCAGAGAACACCTCTATGGATACTTCTTGGGAAGCTTATGATTGCTGAGGGCAGACAGTAGGTGCATGATAAGGAATATTGATGGAACAATGGTGCTGTGACATAGAGGTCATCTATTAGAGGTAAGTGACCATGAAAGGGAAAAATGCATTAGTAAAGTTGAGGTGTACATTTGACCTGTAGCGTGTCTATGCACAAAGAACTATAGCTGTGAATGGTTGATAAGTATCATTTTATGTAGATAAAGGTTTACCATCAGTAAAGGTTTAGGGCAGTTGTTAAGAAAAGCAGTGACACTTGAAACAAAATGAATATTACACACTGCATCCTTTCACCATTCTAGTGGGGAACAAGCCATCAGTGCTTGGATTCCATATCTGAAGTGAGACTGTGCTTCGAATTCAAGAACAAATTCAGATTAGTAATACAGAAGATGCATTAGCTGCAGGTTGCCTTATTTTTCCTTTGTATTTTACAATCAATCTGACCAGAGACACCATTGAACAGCTCTGGAGCAGATGGGACTTGAACTCAGGTTTCCTAGCTCAGAGGTAGGCACACTACCACGGTACCACACAAGCTCTATTCACACTGAATTGTTTTAGATTAGATTCCCTACAGTGTGGAAACAGGCCCTTCGGCCCAACAAGTCCACATTTACCCTCCGAAGAGTAACCCACCCAGAACCATTCCCCTCTTGACTATGGACAATTTAGCATGACCAATTCACCCTGGCCTGCACATCTTTGGACTGTGGGAGGAAACCGGAGCAAACCCACGCAGACAGGGGGAGAAAGGGCAAACTCCACACAGACAGTCGTCCAAGGCTAGAATCGACCCTGGGGCCCTGGTGCTGTGAGGCAGCAGTGCTAACCACTATATTTAGTCAAATCAACCTGATGTTATTACACCCCTCTGGAGCAGATGGAACTCGTTAGTCCAGAGGTGGGGGCACTACCACGATGTCACAAGTGCCCCATCCCAGGTAGCTTTATTATTCAAGTCCAAATCGATCTCAGATGGTCTACTCAGCTGAAAGATTTCTTTTAAAATCAATGTTAATAACTTGGCATTACCCAATCTTCAGAACAGCATTCTGCAAAGTCGGCAGACTAACTTCAGCTGTGGATTTGCACTGTCTGAAAGTAATTACTGAGGCCAGTTGGTAATTTATTGTTGAGTAAAATTATTCTTTTTGAGAAGTTCTGTTTCTTTGTGGGCGGGGGGGGGGGGGGGGGGGGGGAGCTAACAAATAATCTGGGTGTTCTTGTAACAAATAATTGATAAAAGTGTGAAACAAGAAAAGTCAAAAAGCTCTTCCTGCCTCATGTCCCTTCCAGGCCTGGATTTGGAGTCCCCCTCAGGCCTCCTGGATGGCCTTGTCTGTCGTCCTGGCTGCCAGATACAGACAGTGCGACTCCCAGCCACTGGGGGGCGGTGCTTTATGACCATGGGGCAGGCCTGTTCTGAATTGGTGAGTACGCTGCTGACTTCTTCAATGGGGGAGAGGGATGGAAGCAAGGCATATGCCCCTCTTTGTGCAATTTTTCCATCCCTCATCAAATGGTGAGGCAGGCCTGAGGGGCCAATTCCTGTTCCTACGTCCTTGTATATCCTTTGTTTTTGTGCACGGCTAGCTCAATTGGTTGGATGGCTGGTTTGCAATGCAATGCGATGGTGTGGGTCCAATTCCTGCTCCAGCTGGGGTTATACGATATTGGCGGATACGAAATTGTGGGGATAACTGAGACGTGGCTTAAAGTGGACAGGGCCTGGGAAATGAATATTCAAGGCTACACGTGCTATCGTAAGGACAGACTGACGGGCAGAGGGGGTGGGGTGGCCTTGTTGGTAAGGGAGGATATTCAGTCCCTTGCGCGGGGGGACCTAGAGTCAGGGGATGTAGAGTCAGTGTGGATGGAGCTGCGAAATACTAAGGGTAAAAAGACCCTCTTGGGAGTCATCTACAGACCTCCAAACAGTAGTCTGGATGTCGGATGTAAGTTGAATCAGGAGCTGAAATTGGCCTGTCGCAAAGATGTTACTACAGTTGTTATGGGGGATTTTAACATGCAGGTAGGCTGGGAGAATCAGGATGGTATTGGACCTCAAGAAAGAGACTTTGTGGAGTGCCTCAGAGATGGATTCTTAGAGCAGCTGGTGCTGGAGCCGACAAGGGAGAAGGCAATTCTGGATCTGGTATTGTGTAACGAACCAGAATTGATCAGGGACATCGAAGTGAAGGAGCCATTAGGAGGTAGTGACCATAATACAATAAACTTCAATCTGCAATTTGAGAGGGAGAGAGTACAGTCGGAAGTGACAGTACTTCTGTTGAATAAAGGGAACTATGGAGCTATGAGGGAGGAGCTGGCCAAAGTTCAATGGTGCAATGCCTTAGCAGGGATGACTGTGGAGGAACAATGGCAGATATTTCTGTGTATAATGCAGAAGTTGCAGGATCAGTTCATTCCAAAAAGGAAGAAAGATCCCAGGAGGAGGCAGGGGTGGCCGTGGCTGACGAGGGAAGTAAAGAAACATATAAAGTTAAAAGAGAAAAAGTATAACATAGCAAAGATAAGTGGGAAAACTGAGGACTGGGAAGCTTTTAAAGAGCAACAGAGGATTACTAAGAAGGAAATACGCAGAGGAAAAATGAGGTACGAAGGTAAACTGGCCAATAACATAAAGGAGGATAGTAAAAGCTTTTTTAAGTATGTGCAAGGCAAAAAAATGGTTAGGACTAAAATTGGGCCCTTGAAGACAGAAACAGGGGAATATATTACGGGGAACAAAGAAATGGCAGAAGAATTAAATGGGTACTTCAGATCTGTGTTCGCTGGGGAAGACACAAGCAATCTCCCTGAGGTAACAGTGGCTGAAGGACCTGAACTGAAGGGAATTTATATTTGCCAGGATTTGGTGTTGGAGAGACTGTTAGGTCTGAAGGTTGATAAGTCCCCAGGGCCTGATGGTCTACATCCCAGGGTACTGAAGGAGGTGGCTCGGGAAATCGTGGATGTGTTGGTGATTATTTTCCAGAGTTCGATAGATTCGGGGTCGGTTCCTGAGGATTGGAGGGTGGCTAATGTTATACCACTTTTTAAGAAAGATGGGAGAGAGAAAGCAGGAAATTATAGACCAGTTAGTCTGACCTCAGTGGTGGGAAAGATGCTGGAGTCTATTATAAAGGATGAAATTACGGCACATCTGGATAGTAGTAACAGGATAGGACAGAGTCAGCATGGATTTATGAAGGGGAAATCATGCTTGACTAATCTTCTTGAATTTTTTGAGGGTGTAACTCTGAAGATGGACCAGGGAGATCCAGTAGATGTAGTGGACCTGGACTTTCAGAAAGCTTTTGATAAAGTCCCACACAGGAGGTTAGTGAGTAAAATTAGGGCGCATGGTATTGGGGGCAAAGTACTAGAGTGGATTGAAAATTGGTTGGCTGATAGGAAACAAAGGGTAGTGATAAACGGCTCCATTTCGGAATGGCAGGCAGTGACCAGTGGGGTACCGCAGGGATCTGTGCTGGGACCGCAGCTTTTTACAATACATGTTAATGATATAGAAGATAGTATCAGCAATAACATTAGCAAATTTGCTGATGATACAAAGCTGGGTGGCAGGGTGAAATGTGATGAGGATGTTAGGAGATTACAGAGTGACCTGGACAAGTTAGGTGAGTGGGCAGATGCATGGCAGATGCAGTTTAATGTGGATAAATGTATGGTTATCCACTTTGGTGGCAAGAACAGGAAGGCAGATTACTACCTCAATGGAATCAATTTAGGTAAAGGGGCAGTACAGAGAGATCTGGGTGTTCTTGTACACCAGTCAATGAAGGTAAGCATGCAGGTACAGCAGGTAGTAAAGGCTTATAGCATGTTGGCCTTCATAACAAGAGGAATTGAGTATAGAAGCAAAGAGGTGCTTCTGCAGCTGTACAGGGCCCTGGTGAGACTACACCTGGAGTACTGTGTGCAGTTCTGGTCTCCAAATTTGAGGAAAGACATTCTGGCTATTGAGGGAATGCAGCGTAGGTTCACGAGGTCAATTCCTGGAATGGCGGGACTACCTTACACTGAAAGACTGAAGCGACTGGGCTTGTATACCCTTGAGTTTAGAAGACTGAGAGGGGATCTGATTGAGACATATAAGATTATGAAAGGATTGGACACTCTGGCAGCAGGAAACATGTTTCCGCTGATGGGTGAGTGCCGAACCAGAGGACACAGCTTAAAAATACGGGGTAGACCATTTAGGACAGAGATGAGAAGAAACTTCTTCACCCAGAGAGTGGTGGCTGTGTGGAATGCTCTGCCCCAGAGGGCAGTGGAGGCCCAGTCTCTGGATTCATTTAAGAAAGAGTTGGATAGAGCTCTCAAGGATAGTGGAATCAAGGGTTATGGAGATAAGGCAGGAACAGGATACTGATTAGGAAATGATCAGCCATGATCATATTGAATGGCGGTGCAGGCTCGAAGGGCTGAATGGCCTACTCCTGCACCTATTGTCTATTGCCTATTAGCATGAAGGACCTTTACACCCTCTCCTCTCACCTGAGGCACGGTGACCTTCAGGTTAAACCACCACCAGTCATCTCTCTCTCTTGTGACAGAGCAGCCTGATGGTCTGTGGGGACTATGGTGACTTTAACTGTTTACTCACTGCCTGCTTCCAGTAGCTTCACCCATCTCAGTTCATGAAGTGTACAGCCAGCATTGAAATCCCACTCTCAGCAATGATTGAATATAGGTGATTCATGTGAATGTTTAAATATCTCTGGGGAGGCTTGCTCAATTTATTGCTTATTTGCAGTCTCTTTGTTTGGTAAAGTTTCAAAGAATTATACATCTGAATCCGTAGGTTTCTCTGTTCCACAACATTATCCAAGACCCTACTTCTAAATGTGTAAATTCTGCTCTTGGTAAAACAAACAAGGGCAGGACATATACATTTAAATAAAGGGCCCTAGGTAGTATTGTATAACAGAGAGACCTAGGGATTTGGGTACATAATTCTTTGAAATTTGTGCCACACATAGATAGGGTGTTTAAGGAGGAGTTTGCCTTCATTGCTCAGACCTTTGAGTACAGGAGTTGGGATTTTATGTTGAGGTTGTACAGGACATTAGTGAGGCCTCTTCTGGAACACTGTGTCCAGTTCTGGTCACTCTGCTATAGGAAGGATATTATTAAACTGGAGAGGGTTCACCAAAGAGTTACCAGGACGTTGCTGGGAAAGAAGGGTTTGAGTTATAAGGAGAGGCTGGGAGTTTTTTTTTCATTGGAACGTAGGAATTTAAGGGGGTGACCTCACTGAGGTGTATACAATCATGAGGGACATGTATAAGGTGACTGGCAGTTATCTTTTCTCCAGGGTGGGGAGTTCAAAACTAGGGAGCATCTTTTTTAAGGTGAGAGGAGAAAGATTTACAAAAGACATGAGGGGCAACTTTTGCTTACACAAAGAGTGGTTCAGGTGTGGAATGAACAGCCAGAGGGAGTGGTGGATGCGGGTACAGTTACAACGTTTAAAAGACATTTTGATAAGTTCATGAATAAGAAAAGTATGGAGGGATATGGGCCAAGGACAGGTGGGTGGGATGAGTTTAGTTTGGGATTATGGCTGGCGTGGATTGGTTTGGACCGATGGTCTGTATGACTCTATATTTACTTGCAGTATTGTTGCTTACTTTTCTGTTCTTGTATTAAAGGTGCTGGACTCTTAGGTGACTGTGGAAACACAGGACCGAGGAGTAGGTGACTATGGAAACACAGGACCGAGGAGCAGGTGACTGTGGAAACACAGGACTGAGGAGCAGGTGACTGTGGAAACACAGGACCGAGGAGCCGGTGACTGTGGAAACACAGGACCGAGGAGTAGGTGACTGTGGATACACAGGACTGAGGAGCAGGTGACTGTGGAAACACAGGGCTGAGGAGCCGGTGACTGTGGGAACACAGGACTGAGGAGCCAGTGACTGTGGAAACACAGGACTGAGGAGCCGGTGATTGTGGAAACACAGGACTGAGGAGCAGGTGACTGTGGAAACACAGGACTGAGGAGCAGGTGACTGTGGAAACACAGAACTGAGGAGCAGTGTGGGTCAATCTGCCCTTTGAGTCTGCTTCCCCAGTCAATAAAGGTCCTGGTTAATCTGGTTGTGGTCTCAGCTCCACACTCTTTTCTGCCCTCCATAATTCTTGTTGATTAACATTCCAACTAACTCTGTCTTCAATAAATCCTACTACCCAGTCTCCAGTGCTTTCGGTGGAGGAGAATTCTCTTCAACCCATTACAAGATGGACTGCCCACAATGAGGACCTCTTCTCATTGAGGTAGGCAGGTCACCTTTGGGAAGCTAGAGGGGCAAACTTCGAACTACGTGTTCGGACTTCTGTCGATCACAGGTCACACAGTCACAACAACCTAATGGGCCAGAAAATTGAGTTCAAGCCCCAGGAGTGGGACAGAAATGGAAACAGTAATTAGAAGAATATGGGTAGTATTGGCTTCTAATGAATGATGAGTTGCTATTGCTCCAGATTGCTTTGAGAGATTCAGGAATTAAATACTATTCGCTGTGTGCTGCTGCAGACAGCTGAAGGAACAAATATGTCATTGTACACAGATAGAGGAATGGGGGCTGTTTTCACATTATCTTTGAACACTTCTGATTCTGAGTTACAGAAAATATTTGGTGTGCAGTTAAATGCCAAGTGGGACAACACAGTGGCTCAGTGGTTAGCACTGCCGTCGCACAGTGCCAGGGACCTGGGTTTGATTCCAGCCTCGGGCAACTGTCTGTGTGGACTGTGTACATTCTCCCTGTGTCTAGGTGGGTTTCCTCTGTGTGCTCCCACAGTCCAAAGATTGGTGGATTGGCCATGTTCAATTGCCTCATAGTGTCTCGGGATGTGTAGGTTAGGTGGATTAGCCATGGGAGATGCAGGGTTACCAGGATAGGGTGGGATGCTCTTTGGAGAGTTGGTGTGGAGGTGATGGGCCAAATGGCCTCGTTCCACACAGTAGGGGATTCTATGGAGAAAGTGAGGAGTAGGGGATTCTATGATTGGTTGACTGTCACAGACTATCCACATGTGCAATGAAGAGCCCTTTCACTTGACACTGTGAGCCAGGAGGGGGCGATATGACCAGTCAGTGCACTGGAGCATTGTGAGGGGGCAAGGGTGGCATCAAGGGGTCCAGGCTCCATGAGGAGGGATATGGGGGGTGGGCGCAACAGCAGGTGTGCAGGCATGGGGATAGATGGGTTGGGGTAGCAGGAGAGAACAGTTGGAGGAATCAGTACGGAATAAAATCTTCTGGAAATGCCCAGGTGGTGACCCTTGTTGTAAAGCCCCATCTAAATTCCTGGGGAATTGCAGCCTCCTCTAATTGAGAGCTGCACTTCGGTGATAAACAGCTCTAAACCTGCGTGGCTCAGACTTGCTCATTCCACTTAGGGTTGGTTTCTTGGAGATAAGGTTGACGCTGGTGACCGGACTCCTCTGCAGGGCTGAGTCTACCTGCCACCCTTGCCCCCTCACAGTGCCCCATCGCACGGATTGGTCATATTCGTCTCCGGGATCTGGATCCTCTGTCCCGGGAGTGGGTATCAGATGGATCCAAGATGCAAATCGATTCTCCGCACTGACTTAACCATTCCCTCTTTTTCCAGATGGGATCTTGGGTCTAAATTTGGAAATGCCCATATCGTCAGTTTCCTGGACTAGGGGAGACGGAAAATGCTAGAATGCCGTTCGAGCTGATGCAGTGTTGGTGAACATGAGAAAGATAGGGACCTACATGTGCTCTCATTTAACATGCATCAGTAAATGGTGAAAAGAGCAGATCAAATCTTTTGATTGCTCTGATTGCAAATCCAGGGTCAGCCAGTATTCCATAGAAGCCTTCATTAACAGCTCTCCCTCTACAAAAACAAAATTACAACTGCCTGTAATAACTCTAGTGGATTCCAGACACTGTCCAATAAATTGCCTCCAATATTAATTGTAAGCAATATTCTTGTTGATTCAGTTTGCAACTTCTAAGGGTCTGAATGCCTTTGCTGTGTTTACTGTTACAGGAACTACTGACCATTCCACACCTTCATTATAATCTAAGTTATCCCTGAGCTAAAAAAAAGTTCAAACCCTCCGTCTGATTTCTGTCGGGCCTTCAAGATTTTCTTCCTAGGATTCTTATCATTTAATCAGGATTCTGGATTGTCTTTCACAGTGACAAGAATTGTCAGGAGTGTCGCACAGTTATGGAGCATTTCAAACAAACAGTGGCCTGACTCCTGAATCCAGACTCACTCCAGGATTAGAGCCAGACTGACTGCCTCACACACAGACACACAGAGTGATCTACTCAACAGCCCTTAGCAGGATAAGAGACTGTACAAACACGTTTTTGTTTATCTTCCCTGAGGGGTTAAATGTACACTAGCAAGTACCCTTTGTACATATTGCACTACCAAGGAATGAAGTTAATGTGCAAAAAGCAACAGTGACACAGACTCATCATTCTCTCACAGACACACACACACATATAAACACTTACTTTAAATGTTTCTACATTTTTGCGTTTTTTTTTTGGAATGTTGTTTCACAAGGAAACCTCCATTTCAAGATTAAAAAGACTTGTGTTGCTTCATTAGCAGAAACATACTTACACTGTGGCACATTAATCGAAAAGATTTCACTAGGACCAGACATATTCTCACAAGAAAATAACACCAAGCTCTTAGAAAATAACACTTCTTTCTATTGTTGGCTTGCCTTACAAAAAAACATTGTCTTGCACAAATCACGTCTCTTTTATTGCAGGAATATTTTAAGTGCTTCCTAATATTCATACCAGGGTTATAAAAATAGAACTCTCTCTAAAATGGTCCAGACAAGGCTTCGTTTTTTATAAATCATTTTGATTCCATTACCCTTCATCGCACCATTCTTCATCTGAATCAATGAGACAATAATCAGCCGCACAGACTATGGAAATTGGAGTGCGTTTGTAAATCAAACTAAGTATGTGGGCATTCCTACTATAAACAAATATCAACCTTAAAGCAGCATCTAAAACTCCAAACCTCCCTCCATATACTCAACTGTTAAACTTGTATTTCTTGTGCACGTCCTATTAACAGAACTAATAAATACAACATATCATGTACAAATTGGGAAAAAAGTGCTTAAATTGCAGATTCATATTTTGTCTCACAGCACATCAAGTTTAAAATGATATACTGATAATAACTGTTATGTTCACGTATTTACTCTATATACCCTGTAAAAGATTTGCTCTAAATTAGCTTCTCAGCATTATAATGTCACTGTGCGCTGTGCTCTACACAAACTAAATGCATGAGAAAAACAAGTTCAACTTTCACGAAGAAACTAATATTAATTCACCCCCCCCTGCCCCATCCCCTAAACTCCCCACCCAAGAAATTTGTTGCTTCATTAATCTCCTGGACTTGTGCACAGCCACTGCAGTGCAGCAAGGGGAAAATGTGAAATATCTTCAATTATCTGATGCAGGTACTTCCCAGGGTTTCGATCTCCTCTGATGACAATATCTAACCATCCGTCGGCATCATTTGCTCAAACTCGGAGCTGAACAGCTCCTTATACAACGGAGGGAAATGTACCCGCACAATGTCCGGGTGTATTGCTTTGAACGAGGACAGCTTCTCAATGTGCCGATTACACAGTGTTCGTAACGTAGACACTTTAGATAACAGCTGGGGAAAGAGGGAAAGCAAGGGTAAAAACAATTAGCAAACATTGTGAAGACTGGACAAGCAGAGGTAAATCTGCAGAATGATTCTCACAGATCCTACTCACAGCACGAGGGCTGAGCCCCATCCCCGTGTGGATTTAATTGTTACGTTCCAAAGGGAATTGGATGAATATGTAAAGAGGAGAATATTGCTGGTGTCTGAGGAAAAGGCAGTGGGTTGGTCCGACTGAATGGCTCTTTTAAAGGACCAACATAAGCTCTGTGGACTGAATGGCTCTTCCCATTAAACTGGGTCTAAGGTATGGAACTCATTCATCTGGTCCTCAAGGACCTGGTGGGTCAGCAACATTCAATCCCGGAGTAGTACATGCACAGTCCATATTACTTTGCAGGGGATTTATCAATCTGATCCACAAATACTCAGAAGAGCACAAGAAACGTGGGTGACAGTGGTTAGCACTGCCGACTCACAATGCCAGAGGCCGGGTTCGATCCCACCCTCGGGTGACTGTGTGGAGTTTATACATTCTCCCTGTGTTAAGATCTCCATAAGATATAGGAGCAGAAAGAGACCATTTGGCAAAGGTTTCTGAATTGTGTTTGAGATTCTAGCTTTTAACATTTTGTCAACCTCATACTTTTGCAGCTATCTGTTTTATTTTTGAGGTTCTGGGTAGAAATCTCTCAAATGCAGAACAGAAGGAAGCCATTCAGCCCATTGAACAGTTGAAGAGCAATCCAGCCAATCCTCTCTTCCCTCATATCCCTGCAGCCTTGAACTTTTTGATTACCTTTGTCAGAATGCCATCCTCTCTGTGATGTTTCTGCAAAATATGCTGGAGCGTTAATTGAATTCTCTGTTGCAGTTTTTCAACTTTTATCTTCTCCTGGAGCCAGAGACGATCTGGGTGGAGAGACAATGAAAGAACGAACACAGCAATTGAGCCATCAGCTTCTCCCTAATTATTTTCTCAAATTGCTTTCATTGCCGTTCTGACACACAGTGGGAGATTGAGGATGCATTACTGGTGGTCCCCATCTCCAAAGGGATACCTGGTCTGTGCTCGGAACTCAGTCAGCCCATTGTTCAGCACTTCCGTGAAACTGTCAGTGATGCCACACCTAATACACAGCACCGAGTCCATAGTTGGCAAATAGCCAGTGCCTAACACCCAGTCGGACATCCAGCATTACTCTGGATCCAGTACGGGAAGGATATTGGCCTAATTATGTTAACTCTACACTGTGAATCCAGAAACTTAGCTAATGTTCTGGGGACCTAGATTCAAATACTGCTACGTTAGATTTTGTAATTTGAATTCAATTTTAAATAAAATTATCTGGAATTCAGTCGACTGAAACTATTGATTTTTCTGTGGGGAAAACCCATCTGGCTCACTAATGCCCTTCAGGGAAGGAAACTGCCATCTTTACCCTGGTCTGGCCCCCCCTACATGTGACTCCAGACCCACAGCTATGCGGTTGGCTCTCAACTGCCCTCTGAAAGCTACTCCGTTACACCAATTGCTATGAAATCAATAGCATCAAGACACAAACAATAAATGCTGGCCAGCCAGTGATGTCCACATCCCGGGAATTAGTGAAGAAAAAGGTTTCGGGGTCACATCCTCTCCATGTCTAACATCCAGGTTGGAGCAAGCCTGTATCAAATCTCCACTGTGGTCACAGCGCATTGCCTTGCTGTAGTTTAAGCACACTCCACACCCAGCCTACACCTGGTCCACACCCAGTCAACACCTGCTCCACACCCAGCCTACACCTGGTCCACACCCAGCCTACACCTGGTCCACACCCAGCCTACACCTGGTCCACACCCAGTCAACACCTGCTCCACACCCAGCCTACACCTGGTCCACACCCAGTCAACACCTGCTCCACACCCAGCCTACACCTGGTCCACACCCAGCCTACACCTGGTCCACACCCAGCCTACACCTGGTCCACAACCAGCCTACACCTGGTCCACACCCAGTCAACACCTGCTCCACACCCAGCCTACACCTGGTCCACACCCAGCCTACACCTGGTCTACACCCAGTCAACACCTGGTCCACACCCAGCCTACACCTGGTCCACACCCAGTCAACACCTGGTCCACACCCAGTCAACACCTGGTCCACACCCAGCCTACACCTGGTCCACACCCAGTCAACACCTGGTCCACACCCAGCCTACACCTGGTCCACACCCAGCCTACACCTGGTCCACACCCAGCCTACACCTGGTCCATATCCAGCCTACACCTGGTCCACACCCAGCTTACACCTGGTCCACACCCAGCTTACACCTGGTCCACACCCAGCTTACACCTGGTCTACACCCAGCCTACACCTGGTCCACACCCAGTCTACACCTGGTCCATACCCAGCCTACACCTGGTCCACACCCAGCTTACAGCTGGTCTACACCCAGCTTACACCTGGTCTACACCCAGCCTACACCTGGTCTACACCCAGCCTACACCTGGTCCACACCCAGCCTACACCTGGTCTACACCCAGCCTACACCTGGTCCATACCCAGCCTACACCTGGTCCATACCCAGCCTACACTTGGTCCACACCCAGCTTATACCTGGTCTACATCTTGCCAACACCTGGTCTACACCCAGCCTACACCTGGTCCATACCCAGCCTACACCTGGTCCACACCCAGCTTACACCTGGTCTTCATCTTGCCAACACCTGGTCCACACCCAGCTTACACCTGGTCTACACCCAGCCAACACCTGGTCTACACCCAGCCTACACCTGGTCCACACCCAGCCTACACCTGGTCCACACCCAGCCTACACCTGGTCCACACCCAGCCTACACCTGGTCTACACCCAGCCTACATCTGGTCCATACCCAGCCTACACCTGGTCCACACTCAGCTTACACCTGGTCTACATCTTGCCTACACCTGGTCCACACCCAGCCTACACCTGGTCTACACCCAGCCAACACCTGGTCCACACCCAGCCAACACCTGGTCCACACCCAGCCTACACCTGGTCTAAACCCAGCCTACACCTGGTCCACACCCAGCAAACACCTGGTCCACACCCAGCCTACACCTGGTCCACACCCAGCCTACACCTGGTCCACAACCAGCCTACACCTGGTCCACACCCAGCCTACACCTGGTCCACACCCAGCCTACACCTGGTCCACACCCAGCCTACACCTGGTCCACACCCAGCCTACACCTGGTCCACACCCAGCCTACACCTGGTCCACACACAGCCTACACCTGGTCCACACACAGCCTACACCTGGTCTGTAGTTGCACTGTACTTATATCTAATCTGTATCCAAACCATGAACGGTCCATATCCAGTCTGTTTTAACTCTTAATATGCACATAGTCCATTGCCAACTAATATCTAACATCCAATCTCCAGACATCTCATCCCCAGTGTATTCCCTTACCAAATGTCAAACGTTTGCTGTAGCCAGCTGCCATGTAACACCCAGTTTGTACTCAATCTATACACAATCTTTATAATCTGGACTATCCCATCATTGCCTTAGTCCTTATCACAGTCCCAAAAAAGATTCCATTAAAACCACATCCTATGTGATTGTGACAGCGCAGGGAGGTGCCATTCAGACCATCCACACCAACCCTCCAAAGAGCATCCCCCCCAGACCCATCCCCAGCCTTATCCCTGTAACCCTGTATTTCCTATGGCTAATTCACCTCACCTGTACATCCCTGGACAATTTAGTATGGCTAAATCTAAACCCCCACTGCAGGAGGAAACCAGAGCACCTGGAGGAAACCCACGCAGACACAGGGAGAATGTGTAACTCCACACAGACAGTCACCCAAGGCTGGAATCGAACCCAGGTCCGTGGTGCTGTGAGGCAGCAGCACTAACCACTGGGCCATCGTGCCACCCACATCTCCAACACTTGACAAGCTTGACCATATCAATCGTCTCAAACGCCTCCCCTCCCCATCTTTCCCTAGCACTGACCCCTGCCTCCCATAGCCTTCCTTCACCCACAAAGTTAACGAGCAAATCCGTCTATCTCTGTACTGAGTATGTGGCTCAGGAATCATTTGAGGCATTGTTTTTAAATTTGGACTGTAGTCCTCAAACTGTCTCAGCAAAACACCATTCCTTGATATATCGAAATCATTGGTTCCTGTATGGACCATGATCCTCTCATTTCCACTCCAAATTCACCTTCAGCTACAAGGAAGCATCTTTAATCCTGGCAAGGGTCAATAACACAGCCTCTGAAGCTCTGTTCATAGCTATACAGAACAGCATGATTTCCACTAACTATCATGACCAGGTATATTTTCACTTGCTCCACTCGAATGGCTTCCTGCAGCCTGGTCAGTTTGCGCATTCACTCTACAGTCCCTGTCCTCACCCACACAGAGTCTTCATACCTCCCACTCCTGTTGGCCAAGGTTCCTCTGTGGGGCAGTGTGGTGACTCAGTGGTTCGCACTGATGCCTCACAGCACCAGGGACCTGGGTTCAATTCCAGCCGGCTGTCTGCGTGGATTTTGCATATTCTCCCCGTGTCTGCGTGGATTTCCTCTGTGTCCTCCAGTTTCCTCCCGGAGCCCAAAAATGTGCAAGCTGGGGGGGGGGGGGGGGGGGGGGGGGGCGGGGGTTGGCTATGCTTTCATGTGGGTAAGCCATGGGGCTGCAGGGTTACCGGAATGGGGCGAGATGCTCTTCAGAAGATGAACTTGATGGCTGAATGGCCTACTTCCGCATTATAGCGATTCTAACTTCACTATATTTTGGATGCCCTGATCTGCTGGACTCAGATTCACAGCCTGAACTCCCTGACCACTGCCCAACTCAAATGTTCTGCTTAACCTGAGGAGTGAGTGCATTCTGGAATAAAATGTCCAAGGAGCTCTCCCTCTCTCTGATGCAAGTAGCATGGGCCAACAACCCAGAACTGATATTGTTTGAGGTACTGGTACTTACTGCAAACAGAGTCATTCAGGTCTACGCAGCATCTCTTACACTACAGACACAACGCATCACCATATCTGTCTAGCCATATTTATTTATTTGGCTTGTTAATTTGTTACTTTTTTTAAGTCAATTATTTTATTGATTAATTAGTTTGCCTTGTTTAAGTAATACATTTTGTGAACTAACAGTGGGATGCATCTTTCTAGCTTAGAGACCAAAGAAAAATACACACCAGCAACAGGAACATCATTTAAAAACAAGCTCAGAATCCAGCTTCCTCTCCCTGTCTGCACTGAGTTCGCACTTGCACCGAATTCTCCACTTTACCTGCAGCTTAGTCCAACAATCAGCGCTGGCATCACACTCTGCTCCCTCTTTCCCGGTCAAGCAACAGATTCCTTTTCAAACTCCCATCCTTATTTTTAATTCCTTCCATTGTCCTGGCTTTCCTCACCTCTGTAATCTCATCCACCCAGCAGACCTTGGCAAGATCTCTGGGCATCTCGAATTCTAGCCCCTCAATTTTCACCGGTTTCCACAGTTGGTGCCTTCAGCCTTAAGCTCTGGAGTTCCCTCACTATCTTTCTATCTCTGTTCCCTCCTTTAAGGTGCACTTAAAATCTCTGCCCAAACTGTAGCTCAACTATTAGCTCATTATGTGGCTGGACATCAAGTTATGTTTCATTATGCTCCTTATAAAGTTCCTTGGAGTTTTTATGCATTCATTCATGGTTTTGCTGGCTGGGTCAGCATTTATTAGCCAACCTTCACCGTTAAAGACACATCGCTATCACATGCAGGCTAGACTAGGTAAGGGTTTCCTTCCCTGAAGCACATGATGGGTTTTTAAACATCGATCAACAGTGTTTATATGGACAATACTGGGTTAGCTTTTTACTGCATTCAGATTTCACCACCTGCCTCAGTAGAATTTGAACTCTCGCCCCCAGAACATAACAGTCTGGTTTATTGACCCACGACACTACTGCCTTCCACTGAAATGAATGGGGTACTTTAAACATGGGAGTTGTCAACAAATCTTAACACAGTCAAGATTTGTGACAAAATAAACGAGGAAACACAGAGCTATATGTTGTCACCTGCCCATCTCAGCTGTCCTTCAAATGGAGAAACAGGAAAAATAAGGGTTTGAGCTATAGGGAGAGGCTGAACAGGCTGGCGCTGTTTTCCCTGGAGCTATGGGGTGACCTCATAGAGGTTTATAAAATCATGAAGGGTCCGGACAGGGTAAATAGACAAGACCTTTTCCCCCGGGGTGGGGGAGTCCAGAACTAGAGGGCATGTGTTTAGAGGAAAGATTTAAAAGGGACCTAGAGGGCAACCTTTTCACACAGAGGATGGTGCGTGTATAGAATGAACTGTCAGAGGAAGTGGTGGAGGCTGGTACAAATACAACATTTAAAAGGCATCAGGATGGATACATGAATAGGAAGGGTTGAGAGGGATTTGGGCCAAGTGCTGGCAAATGGGACTCGATTAATTTATGATATCTGGTCGGCATGGACAGGTTGGATCGAAGGGTCTGTTTCCTTGGTGTACATCTCTATGATTCCATGACTCTAAGTGGAAATGGCACTGTGGGTCATGTGCCTGGCGTTCTGGCTAATAAATCTGTGCATCAGTCTCTCAAGAAGGATTATGGTTTCACAGAATCAGGCATAGATTTGATGGCAGTGCCAAATTTTCCAGTAGTTGAAAGGATTGCTCACTGATCAGATTAGCCATTGCTAATCTTTGGTCAGCATTACACCTTGCAAAAATTCACATCTGACGAAATGCTGCATATTTGACATATCAGAACTGCACAACAATGACACTCATTTTCACATGTGCAATTATTTATTTGCAGTGATTCAAAACATCCAATCCATGCTTCAAGCTCTTTTGCACAATTTGTTGACCTTTCCTCTGAGTCTACAGCCAAATTTAATCAATCAATCACAGTGAGCGTCAATAATAAACAGACTCACAATATCAAATACGGATCAATTGAATCACTGAACAGTGCACAAAGCATGAAGGAAAATGAGTGGCAGAGAAGTAATGGGGTGAAATGACTGGAACAAAGTAATTAAATGAGGGTTTACTACTTTAGTCAATCGTGGGGAGTAATGTTAGAAGGTCATAATTGGGCACTAAACGAAACACAGGTAATCGGGCAGAGTCTGCATGGTTTTGTGAAAGTTTAATCACGTTTAACCAAGTTATTGGAGTTCTTTGAAGGTGCAGTATACATGGTGCACAAAGGGTGTGGATGCATTTGTGAAAGCATTTGACAGTGTACCACATCAACATTTATTGCAGAAGGTATAAGCTCACAGAAAGTGTGCAGAGATGGGTCTCCCTGATTGGTATGATGTGGGGTCCCTCAGGAGTCTGTGCTGGAGCCTCGTATTCTTAAAACTAAAATGACATAGAACTTTAACACTGAATGACTTGGATGACGGAAACAAAGGTATGGTGGTTAAATTTGCAGGTGATACAGAGTGACTGAAACAAAGGTAGGAGCTGAGATTGTGAAGGTGACATGAGGCAGATGTAGCTGAGTGAGTGGAAGCTGGGGCATAACATGCAAAAATGTGCCATTGCTTACCCAGGCACAAAGAATGAAAAAGCAGCGTATTATTTAAATGGAAAACTACTTTAACATTCCAAACTGCAGAGGGAGCTAGGTGTTCTGATTAGGAGTCGCATAAAGTTAGTGGGCAGTACAGCAAGTAATTCAAGAAAGCGAATAAAACACTATACCAAGAAAAAATTGGACACTAATAAAAAGTATGGATGTTATGCTTCAGCTATGGAGGGCATGGGTGAGACCACAACTTGAATATTGTGTGCATTTTTGGTCTCCTTATCAAAGGAAGAAGGTGAATACATGAGAGCCAAGTTCAGAGGAGGTTTACTGACTCCTGGGAATGAGCAGGTTGTCTTAGGTTGGACTTATTTAAATCGGCATTTAGAACAGCAAGGTATAAGATATTGAATGGTCTTGACAAGGTGGATATAGAAATTAGGTTTCCTCTTGTGGGTGAGAAGAGAAAATTAGTGGGTCACCCTTTAAGGAGGAACTTTGGAGGCTGAGGGGTGACCATGTAGAGGTTTACAAAATCATGAGGAGAATATACCCATCTAAATGCCTTTTAAAGGCTGGTACAATTGCAACATTTAAAAGGCATTTGGATGGGTATATGAATAGGAAGGGTTTGGAGGGATATGGACTGGATGCTGGCAGGTGGGACTAGATTGGGTTGGGATATCTGATCAGCACGGACAGGTTGGACCGAAGGGTCTGTTTCCGTGCAGAACATTTCTATGACTCTATAATAGATAGAGTGAATGGCTAGGGTCTTTTTCCCAAGGTACGGGAGTCTAAAACTAGAGGACATAGAGTGAGAGAGGAAAGATTTAAAAGGGACCTAAAGGGCAACTTTTTCATGCGGAGCGTGGTGTGTGGAATGAGCTGCCAGAGGAAGTGGAGGAGGCTGGTACAATTATAATATTTAAAAGGCATCTGGATGGGTATATGAATCGGAAAGGTTTAGATGGATATGGGCCAAATGCTCGCAAATAGAACTAGATTATTTGAGGATATCTGGTCGGCATGGACGAGTTGGACCGAGGGGTCTGTTTCCATGCTGTACATCTCTATGTCACCAGGTTTTAGTCCAACAGGTTTATTTGAAATCACAAGCTTTCAGGGTGTCGTTCCTTTTTCAAGTGAAGTTGTTTGGCTTCTGACCTTGTCCACACCCGTCCAACACTGGCACCTCCACATCACTCTATCACAGAGCTGAGGAGATTTTGTTTTCTCCCAAACGGTGTTGCCTTTGAAACTACCTCCCTCTGACGACGATGGAGGTGCCGTCTTTGAATATTTTTTAAGGCGGAGGTCAATTATTGTTGGGCTATCAGGAGGGATTGAGGGATATCAGGAGCAGATGGGAATGTGGAATTCTGAACACAAGCAGCCATGATCTTATTGAATGGCAGCGCAGGCTTCAAGGCCTACCTCTGCCCCGATTCTTATGTCGCTATGTCACGCAGAGCTCACCTGCAGAGATCAGCACGTAGGCAGAAAACAAGGCGATTTCGTCCTCCACGAGGTGCAACATACACAAACCTTTACCGAATTCAAAGATGGAGTTGATCAAGTCGTCACAACCTGCCAGGATATTAGAACAGGTGAAACACACAGCAAATCAACACATGCCTTAAGGGACCAGGTCTCTGGTACTCATCTAGGTTGGTATAAATGTCAGTCATGATCTAAACGCAGAATGCCACACGTAGTGCGAAACCTGTGATAATATTGAAAGATTGGGAGGATCTCCAAAGGGGTGCTTCAACCTACATAGTGGCTTGTTGACGAATGCATTGGTGGGGCTGGAATGATGAGTGTTAGCCAGTAACTCTGCCCCACATGGCTAATCCACTGTTTTATTATGACACTCCATGATTTTTTTCACACAACTGACATTTTACCCTTTAATTAAATTCTTTGTGGAATGCTAAATCTGCAATTAAAAGGTATGAGCATCTTTTGACAACTTGATAATCGTTCTTGTAAACTCTATGACTAGAAAAGGTAAAATCTCACCAGCTCATAATCTGTCCTTGGCGATTTTAAAAACATCAATTTAAAAATGTTAATTTGCCTTTTTTTGGCTCTTTCCCTCTTTCAATATTTTTGAGCCAGAGTTGTTTTTGATTCGCTGTGCAGGTATCCCCTGCTGAAAACACATTCCAATTGAACATTTTCATTTCAGAGCAGCCTCCATTTTTGTTTTTGCGCGGTTACTGTGCATGGTCAGTCTTTTTTTTTAAAATCAAACTATTGCTTCACCATTTTCTTCCTCGACCCTCACACTCACTGATCCCCCTTTCCAGTGGATTCTGTCCAGCAATTGTCTCTCTCTCTCTCTCATTTCCTTCCCTCCAAAACTCGCTGCTTCCCACTCCTAACTCTTCCAACCATTGTTTCCGTCTCTGGACCTTTACATCCTCCCTCCCAGCTCTCACCCTGTCTCCCTGCTTCCCTCTTCTAAACCCTGACTGTTTCTCCACTTACTTCATTGCCTACCATCCCCCCTCCCTCTCATGGCTTGCTATGGGCGAGAGGGAGGGAATATGCTGAGTGGTGGGAGGTGGAAAGTGCGAGGGTTTGTGAGGGAATTGGATCAAGGAGAGCAGCCAGATCTACATCAATACATTCAGCAGCATTGATTTGCTTTGGCTTATTATTGTCGTGTGTACCTACGTAGAGTGAAAAGTTTTGTTTTGCGTGCAGTACAAGCAAATCATACCAAACAAAGTGAATTAGAATAATGAGTGGGATACAATGTTACAGCTGCAGAGAAGGTGCACAAAGAATGATGTCAACATTAAATTCAAAAACGTGAGGTCCATTCAGAAGGCTAAAATCAGCGGGGAAGATGCTGTTCTTGAATCTGTTGGTCCGTGTGTTTAAGCTTTTATATCTTCTTTCTGACAGACGAGGTTGGAAGAGATTATAAACGGGGTGGGAGGGGTCTTTGATGATGTCTTCCTGAGCAGTGGGAAGTGTAGATGGAGGCAGTGGATGGAAGGCTGGCCTGTGTGAGGGACTGGGCTGTGTTCACAACTCGCTGTAGTTTCTTACATTCCTGGGCAGAGCAGTTACTGTGGCGAGCCGTGATGCATCCAGATAGAATGCTTTCTACGGTGCATCTATAAATATTGCCAAGAGTCTTTACGGACGTGCCAAATTTCCCTAACCGCTTGAGGAAGTGGAGGCGTTTGCTTTCTTGACCATAGCATCAACGTGGGTGGTGATCATCACTTATGACAATTGCAGCTACTATCTCCCCAGCAGCGATAAAGATAGAGAGGCCTATCACAGAGCTGCAGCATGAACGAGATGGTATCCTTCACCAGGATAGACCACAAGGAGAATCAGCTTCCTCAACATAAACCTTCAGTGCCTCAGAAGGCTCATATGTTCAGCGATGACATCTTCAACCTCTAGGAACAGGGAGCTGCTCTCTCCCTGTTAGAGCAACTGGGAAAGCATCGTCACTCGTTATCGCAATCACTAGAGCCCTGAATCTATTTACCTCCGCCTCCGCCCTGGGGTCTGCTGGTGACATCTGCATGATTTCACACGTTGTCTCTCCCAAGCGATTAGCACTGTGTTTGCAAAGACCTCCACTTGGTCACAGTGAAGCCACATTTACTGCACAGACCCACAGACCTGGGGAAATCGATGGCTTCACACAAAAAGCGGTCAAAGCTCACCCTTTCAATCAGAAGAGATTCATGCCCATCGGGCATGAGGCAACTCAAAGACTGTCTTGCATCTCTGAGGAAAATATGTGGACATTTGATGGTTTGGTGACAATGTCACAGGACTAGCAGTCCAGAAACTTAGATTAACGTTCTGGGGAAGTGTTAGATTTGAATTTAATTAAAAAAAAACATTTGGAATGCTTATGTCTTATGGTGCCCATGCAAACACCGGGTCAGGCAGCATGCGAGGAACAGAAAAGTCGATGTTTCGAGCAAAAACCCTTCATCAGGAAGCATCCCATTCCTGATGAAGGGCTTTTGCCTGAAACGTCGATTTTCCTGCTCCTCCGAGGCTGCCTGACCTGCTGTGCTTTTCCAGCACCACTCTGATCTCTACTCTAGTTTCCAGCATCTGCAGTCCTCACTTTTGCCCCATGCAAACACATTCTACTGTTGCAAAAACCCATTTGGTTCACAAATGTTCCTCAGGAAAGGAAATCTGCTGTCCTTACCCTGAATGACCTACATGTGACTCCAGATGCACAGCAATGTGGTTCACTCTTAAATGAACTTGGGGAAATTAGGGATGGGCAATAAATGTTGGCCGGTGTCCACATCCTATGAAGGAATTGTTTAAAAAAACCTGGAAGTCGCCATGGTTCCAGTCGCTTTGCCCACAAAAGGGATCCCTACATCTTTGGAGATATAAGCTACCCTCTGGGGACTGGGCGCATGACAACAGTAAATAACTCTATCACTGCCCTCTGGGAGGGTTAGAACAGGAGTTGTGTCACCGTGAGGGTCATCTTCGAGCTAGTCATTGGGTTGCTGATAGCGTGACTCAGTACTCTTACTGAACACCCTTCAGTTTGTGCAGCAAGGAATCCACTGAATCCCTACAGTGTGGAAACAGGCCCTTTGGCCCAACAAGTCCATACCCACCCTCCAAAGTTCCTCACTCAGACCCATTCCCCTACCTGACATTTACCCCTGACTAACGCACCTAGCCTGCACTTCCCTGAACACAATGGGAAATTTAGCATGGCCAATCCACCTAACCTGCATATCTTTGGACTGTGGGAGGAAACCTGCGCACTCAGAGGAAACCCATGCAGACACGGGGAGAATGTGCAAACTCCGCACAGACTGCACAGAGGTTGGAATCAAAACTAGGTCCCTGGTGCAGTGAGGCAGCAGTGCTAACCACTGTGCCGCCCCAGGGTGGGTAGAATAGTCATCCCTTACTGAGAGGGATGGGGCCGTGGGAGGAAACAAGCTGCTGACCACTCAGTGTCCTCTGAGGAGAAAGGTTCTGATGTGCATGTGGTCCCTCCACCGCTTACCTTCCTGCCAGACTGATCCAGGCCTCATTCCAATAACATGAATGTGTTTGAAGATGTGCATTAGAACCTTCTGTTTTCCCAGCCTACTCGTCTTTTCCAGCCCCCCCCTGAACACATATTACCGCACAGTCTGAAAGTGCTTCCACATCCCATCACAGCATTTGGCTGCTGCCTACTCTGGGGAAAGTGAGGCCTGCAGATGCTGGAGAACAGAGCCGAAGATTGTGGTGCTGGAAAAGCACAGACGGTCAGGCAGCATCCGAGGAGCAGGAGAGTCGATGTTTCGGGGCGTAAGCTCTTCATCGGGAATGGAGATCCTGATGAAGAGGTAATGTTTGAAACGTCGACTCTCCTGCTCCTCGGATGCTGCCTGACCGGCTGTGCTTTTCCAGCACCACAAAGTTCGACTACTGTCTAATCTGGTCGTCCCATCCTCCTGAAGATGAATGCCGCTGTGGAATTCGCAAGAGAGGTGACAGCACTGTGAATAGCCCCAATAAAGTATACGCTTTGTTAAAATTTCCTTCGGCCTGACAACATTGGCATTGCTGTAAATACTCGAGTGAATCCCCTTAAGCAATACAAAGATGACCCTTCCACTTCCCAAAGCTCCTACACAATACCAGTCCCATGGGTTCACTGGAGCTTGAGACTCACAGTTTGGGAGTGTCACGTAGCTACAGCCTAAAACCGATGGCGACAGAAGCTCCTTGGACAAACTATGATGTTCATGTCCGTTTCCCGAGACACTTGCCACACAGTCACCCCGACTGAAAGTGGGTTACAAGTACTGAAATTTGTTGACTTATAATACACACCCGAACTGTTCAGATTAAAAACTGTTACAATGGAGCCCATTACTCGGGCTTATTATTTCATGGAAGCATTCATTTTTCGTATCTGCTTTGAGTTCCGGGGATCACTTTGTTGCAGTCAGTAGATTTTAAACTGACCGCAGTCATTTTTCATTTCAACTCATAACTGTCAAAACGAAGATTTCATCGGCTCCTTCCACTGCTCACAATGGCCTCTCTCCTGCAAGGTCGCACCATAATACACTTAAACCTACAGAGATTCCTTCGGGACTGATGGATCAGGTTTATATTAATAGTGTTTTCACATTGCAACAAGCCTCATGTCTTTCACTTGTGGAACTATTCCGGATGTATGTTAGAGATGATTGAGGCTGCACCATTGGAGATAGAGTTTTTCCTAGTCCAGGAAATCGGGACCCAGATCTTCCAGTTGGCGTCAGTGCGTTGTTATTGACGAAGAGATCCAGCATTGCCTCAGTGTGTTAGCACAGCCTTCAGCCACCTGAGGAAAAGGGTGTCCGAGAGCAACAATATCAGATCCGACACCAAGCTGAATGTATAAAGAGCTGTGGTGGTTCCCAGCCTCCTGTATGGCTCCGAGACGTGGACTGTCAACAGCAGGGACCTCAAGGTGCTGGAGCAGTCCCACCAACGCTGCCTGAGCAAGAGCCTGCCAATCCACTGGGACGCACCAACACCAGAGTCCTCGACTAGGCCAACATCCCCACCATCGAGGCACTGACCCCTCCCTCGATCGGCTGCGATGGGCTGGGCACGTCGTCCCCATGACCGACACGAGGCTCCCTGAGCAGGTGCTCTCCTCCCAGCTCCAGAACAGCAGGCCAGCCCCAGGTGGGACAGAGGAAGGGCCTCAGGGATACCCTTAAGGCCTCACTGGGGAAGTGCAGCATTCCCACAGACACCTGGGAATCACTGGCCCCAGACCATCCCAAAGTGGGGGAGGAGCATCCGGGAAGGTGTTGAGTTCCTCGAGACTCACCATCGGGAAAAAGCGGAATCCGGGGTGAAACAGCGAAAGGAGCGCGGTGCCACACCAATGCCCCACCCACCCCCTTCCCATGACCACTGCCTGCCCCCAGTGTAACAGAAGGGCTTATGCCCGAAACGTCGATTCTCCTGTTCCCTGGATGCTGCCTGACCTGCTGCGCTTTTCCAGCAACACATTTCCAGCTCTGATCTCCAGCATCTGCAGACCTCACTTTCTCCCCAGTGTAACAGAGCCTGGGGTAGCTGCATCGGGCTGTACAGCCACCTACAGACTCACCGTGAGAGTGGGAGAGAGTCACTCCTGTTTGCGAGGGACCACTGATAGTGATGATGATGTATTGTTAGCACCAGTGAAAACATCTTCAGCCCATACGTTCGGCTGTGAAGCATGACTGGCTGAGTGCAGCATCCACGGAGACGACGGGAGAGTCAAGAAAAGACTGTCAAAGAGGGAGGATGCGTCCCGTTTCCATGACATTGGCCTGTCGCGTTCGGACACACTCTTACAGCTTTCGAGGTTTTCAGTGAGTGAATGGGTCAATGAATATATGGGTGGGTGAATGAGCAGTCAGGGGTAAGGGAATGGAGGCACGGGGTATCCATGTTCAGAAGGAAGGGGCTATTCCAGTGGGGGAAACATAAGAACACCATAAAGAGGAGAGGGAGTAGGTCTCGAGCCTGCTCTGCTATTAATGTACGATCGTGACTGGTCTCATCTCAGCTTCAACTCCACTTTCCTGCCCACTCCCCATAACTCTTCTACCTAATACTCATTACAAATCAATCTACTTCCTCCTTAAATTTACTCAATGTCCCAGTATCTGCCTCACTCTCGTGTGGTGAATTCCACAGATTCACAACCCTTGGGGAGAAGTGATTCCTCCGTACCTCTGTTTTAAATTTGTCACCCACCCCTTATCCTAAAATTCTAGATTTCTCGACAAGAGGAAATATTTGATGAGCAAGGAACACCGAAAATTAGAACTGATCCATTTAAATTAGAAAAAAATAAAGTGCAACGTGGTTATTCAGCTGAAAGGATTAGAATATTAAACAATGCTTTAAAAGAATTAATGTCTGTCTAAGTGCCAGGGATATTTACACCTTACCTAATGATTTGAAGATATCTGGACCAGCATATTTGCCATCAAAATAAATCGTGTTATTCTGTGGGTCAAAGGCTCGACACATTCGGACAAACACAACTTCTAAAGAACCTGTAAATGTGGAGGACATGTCATCAGTTCACAAGTCGATGAGATCTTTGTTGGAATTGACAGCATACAGCCATAGAGTCGAAGAGATGTACAGCACGGAAACAGACTATTTGGTCCAACTCATCCATGCTGACCAGATATCCTGAATAAATCTAGTCTCAGCGAGTTTTGAGAAGATTTCTAGCTCGGGGTGGGGTTCTGGATGCAAGTTTGCTCACTGAGCTGGAAGATTCATTTTCAGACGTTTCATCACCATACTAGGTAACATCCTAACAGCGCCAGAGACCTGGTTCAATTCCTGCCTCAGGCGACGGACTGTGTGGAGTTTGCACATTCTCCCCGTGTCTGCGTGGGTTTCCTCCGGGTGCTCCGGTTTCCACCCACAATCCAAAAAAAAGTGCAGGTTAGGTGAATTGGCCATGCTAAATTGCCCGTAGTGTTAGGTGAAGAGGTAAATTAAGGGAATGGGTCTGGGTGGGTTACGCTTCGGCGGGTCGGTGTGGACTTGTTGGGCCGAAGGGCCTGTTTCCACACTGTAAGTAATCTAATCATGAAGCACTGGTGGTATGGCCTGCTTTCTATTTATGTGTTTAGGTTTCCTTGGGTTGGTGATGTCATTTCCTGTGGTGATGTCATTTCCTGTTCTTTTTCTCAGGGGATGGTAAATGGGATCAAGTCGATATGTTTGTTGATAGGGTTCTGGTTGGAATGCCATGCTTCTAGGAATTCTCACGCGTGTCTCTGTTTGACTTGTGCTAGGATGGATGGCGGCCATTAAAAAGTGGGCCAAACCACTAGTGCTGTACCGGAGGCTCACTGATGATATTATCTAGTATGGTGATGAAATGTCTGAAAACGAACCTTACAGCTCAGCGAGCAAACTTATATCCAAAGTCTAGTCCTATCTGCCAGCATTTGGTCCATATCCCTCCAAACCCTTCCTATTCATAAAACCATCCAGATGCCTTTTAAATACTGTAATTGTACCAGCCTCCACCACTTCCTCTGGCAGCTCATTCCATACACACACCACCCTCTGTGTGAAAAAGTTGCCCCTTAGGTCCCTTTTATATCTTCCTCCTTTCACCGTAAACCTATGTCCTCTAGTTTTGGACTCCCCTACTCTGAGAAAAAGACATTGCCTATTCACCTTATCCATACCCCCCATGATTTCATAAACCCTTATAAAGTCACCCCTCACCCTCTGAAGCTCCAGGGAAAACAGCCCCAGCCTGTTCTGCCTCTCCCCGTAGCTCAAATCCTCCAACCCTGGCAACATCCTTGTAAATCTTTTCTGAACCCTTTCAAGTTTCACAACATCCTTCCGATAGGAGGGAGACCAGAATTGCACACAAACGAAAAACAATAGGCCACTTAGGTTATAGATCAGATGGATCTCTTTATTCACATCTTTGTCTAAACTGATCAACTTCACCTAAACCCTCATGTCTCAGTCTGAGGTAATGTCACTGTACTCATAACCAATCATAGGGCTCCTCTCTCATTGAAGGGAGAGAGAGAGAGATGGCTGCCGGTGATTTAACTTTGAGGGTCACCATGCCTCAGGCAGGGTGGGGTGGTTTGAGAAAGACAGTCCTTCATGCTAACTTCAGCCCGTGCAGGAATTGAACCCATGTTGTTGGCATTATTCTGCATTGCAAATCAAATGTCCAGCCAACTGAACTAACCCAAACAACCTAATCCTTAACTACTGATAGCCTAAGCTGACGCAGTGTTGCATGGCAACGTGGCTGAGCAGTTAGCACTGCTGCCTCACAGCGCCAGGGACCTGGGTTCAATTCCAACCTCGGGCAACTGTCCGTGTGGAGTTTGCACATTCTCCCCGTGTCTGTGTGGGTTTCCTCTGGGTGCTCCAGTTTCCTCCCACAGTCTAAAGATGTGCAGGTGAGGTGGATTGGCTAGGCTACATTACCCGTAGTGTTAGATACAGTAGTCAGGGATAAATGTAGGGGAATCGGTCTGGATGGGTTACTCTTCGGAGGGTCGGTGTTGGGCCAAAGGGCCTGTTTCCATACTGTCATTAATTAATCTAAATTGCCCATAGTGTGCAGGGATGTGTAGGTTAGGTGCGTTGGTTAGTCAGGGGTAAATGTAGAATAATAGAGTAGGGAAATGGGTCTGGATAAGTTACTCTTCAGAGGGTTGGTGTGGATTGTTGGGCCGAAGAGCCTGTTTCCACACTGTAGGGATTCTATTTTTGTTTCCTTTTAGGAAAAACAGAAACCCAGCCACTGATTCTATTTGATTTTTCTTTTTTTTTAGTTGCTTGTGCATCCAATTACAGCCCAGTAACTGTAGGGATTCCGTGAGATGTGCCGGTTAGGGTGGGTTGGCCAGGATAAATTGCCCCATAGTGTCCAGGGATGTGCAGGCTAGGTGGGTTAGCCATGGGAAATGCAGGGTTACAGGGACTGGGTTGGTTCTGGGCCGGATGCTCTCTGGAGGGTCACTGTGGACTTGAACGGCCTGCTTCTACGTTGTAGGGATTCTATGATTCTAAACCTAATCCTATCAGCTTATTCTTAACACTATCATAATAAGTGGAGGTGGGTACTGCAGATGCTAGACGTTAGGGTCAAGATTAGAGTGGAATTCCTGATGAAGGGTGTTTGCCTGAAACGTCGATTTTCCTGCTCCTTGGATGCCGCCTGACCTGCTGTGCTTTTCCAGCACCACTCTAATCTTGACTATCATATTAAGCCCAACCCTATCATTCTAACTATGCACCGTTTTCATTGTCATGTACTGACCTAGTTTCCCAATAAATGACATTCATCTTAGTCACTTCCACCAGTTTTCAACTGAAACTGGAGCGCTGTGTGTCGTCCTGATCACTGCACTATAGGAAGGACGGGATTGCACTGGACAGGGGTGTGGAGAGGATTCACCAGGATGCTACCTGGGATGGAGCAGTTTAGCGAGGGAGAGAGGCCGGATAAGCTCGAGTTGCTTCCTTCAGAGCAGAGAAGATTGTGGGGCGAACAGACTGAGCTGTTGAGAGTACGACGGGCACGGACAGGGTGATTAAAAGGCAGCTGCTGCCCTTGGCTGAAGGGCCAGTAATGAGGCAGCATAACATAAGATGAAGAGCAGAGGGGATTTGAGGAAAAAAAAACATTTCTCTCCCAGAAGGAAGTGAGGGCAGTAGAGGCTGAAAACCTTATAAGCTTTAGAAAATACTTGAATGGGCACTTAAAACATTCTTACATGCAAGGCTATGGGCCAAGTGTTGGGAAGTGGGACCAGTGTAGATTTCAAATCAATGGACCAAAGGACCTCTCTGTGCTCCATAACCTTTTGAGTCTAAAGGAGTATTATTGAGTTCCCAAAGTGAGTTAATTGTGATTATCTCTATTTATTGTCTCTGTTTCTAATGAGTAAAACAACACTCAGTGTTTAATGCCTACTGGCTGGATAGCCAGTCTTGCCTACTGGCTGGATAGCCAGTGAAAGTCATGTGTCACCACATCTGGGGACGATCCACTGATGTCGACTGCTTCAGGAGTGCAGGCCCGTCTACGGGAGCTGCTAGAGGACTGGAGACCGATAGCCGCCCATTGCAGGCAGGGTCGACTGTGGGGAGCGCACGCACCAGGATCAACGGGAAACCCATACCACAGGTAACTGAAGATGGCCTGGGGTTGTGGGGGGGGGGGGGGGGGGATCGTAGAAGAGAGAGGAGGGTAATTGGGCAGCTGAGGTCCCAATGTTAGGCCCCTTCATCAGGCCCTTGGAATGAGGGCCCACTTAGAAGCCTGTCAGCGAACAGGATAGGGCTAATATTATGGGCTTCCCGGACAGAGAGAAACATCGGAGTTTGAGTTGAGGTCAATCTGTCGGCATTAAATACCTACGTCGCGGTGGGACAGGAGGAGTGATTTTATCAAGGCGGAGGTGGGTAGATGATGGGGGTCCCCACCTACCATCCTCCCATGTAATTAACTGTCCACCCCACATCTCACCCTGCCTCAGTTTAGAGGGCATTAAATTTTACCCATTGTTGCATGTTAATCCAACCTTTCTATTACAGAGCAGGGAAACAGACCCTTTGGTCCGACCAGTCCATGCCGAACATAATCCCAAACTAAACGAGTCCCACCTGCCTGCTCCTGGCCCATATCCCTCCAACCCTTTCCTATTCACATACTTATCTAAATGGTCTTTTAACCACTTGAAGCGCTCTTAATCTTCTCAGTTCGAGAGAAAACAAAGCCTGTAAAAACCCGTAAAGGGCCTATCTTTGACAAGGATGAGTACCTGCTTTCAGAAGTACAATCTGATCGTTTTGACACAGTTCCATGAATCCATCGATCCGTTTCGCAAACTCCACCACATACTGAATCGCCTCAGTTATTTTGATAGCGCAAAGCTGCCACATCACCTCCCGGGGCTGCACGAGAAAGATTATCACGTGAACGTGGGCGCTTGGCGGAGGAAAGTCACGGGTGTCACCCGTGGTACTCACCGTTTTGACCTGGCACTCGTGCTTCCCCCTTACCTTATTCTGGTAAATCTCCACTTCTTCCTGCACGTAGTCTTGCCATGTTATCTGTTGCAGCTCTTCCCGCAGGTACTGGCAGGTCTCAATGTGGGACTTGGAGATGTTCTGTGCGAGGTGCTCTGCAGGGCAAAATATGCAGCAATTTATGGAGCACTCATAAAAGCAACAAATGGTCAGAGAATTAGGGTTAGGGCCAACAATTCTAAGCACATCATTGTCAGAATTTTGCAAGGAGGTAGAATGGCTTGCAGAAGGTATTTCGCTGGGAGCAGCAGTGCTGTGTATGAAAAGACGAAGCAAACGTCATCAGTTGACAACCTTTAACAATTTAATGTATCCTAAATTCCAACTGTTAATGAGGCACCCACACACCTAGCATGGCTGCTGCTGTGGCCACTGTATCATAGTAGAGCTGGTATTATATACACTGAGAACAGTCAATTGCAGAGTGGAAGCGGGCCATTCAACCCATTGAGTCCACACTGACCCTCCAAACAGCATCCCACCCAGTAACCCTGCACTTCCCTGATCCACCTAGGTTTGCACATCCCTGGACACTTTAGCAAGGCCAATCCACCTCGGCTGCACATCTTTGGAGGATACCCACACAGACGCAGGGAGAATATGCAAATTCCACACAGATGCCCGCGGCTGGAATCGAACCCAGGTCCCTGGCACAGTGAGGCAGCAGTGCTAACCACTGTGCCACCAAATGCCATTCAGCCCACTATTCCTGCGCTGGTTCTACAATCTTTAGCTTCCTGTGTGAACCAAAAACTAATCCTAACATCACAATCTCCCTGGAGCCTGGTATTGTCTCTTGTTTCAAGTAACTATTCAACCGAAAAATCCAAAAATATTACATTTTCAGTAGAGCGGGATTGCTGTGTACCACAGCCAGCATAGCTGGCCCAGTGAAATTGAGAAATATGACAGGGGTAATGCGACAGGAATAGTGGGACAGATTTTGATCACCAAGGCTTGATTCCTCGAGCATCAGACTCAACTTGATAAACTATGGCTCTGTGAAGCAAGATCTTTGTACCAGAAAAGAGTGCAGATGCGAGATGATCTTGGGCTCAGGCAGCAGATGCCAGGAGGATACAGGAACTGATGAGCGGTGAGCTGTTTCGCAGCTTCGTCTGGGTTCTCTGGGACTTTTACAAACTGATTTCAAAGACTTTAGACCCTTCAGCCCTCAACAATCTCTCATGGCTTCTGATACCTTTGACGGAAAGCAGCACACACCTCTGCCTTCTCAAGGCGCAGCTAGGGATGGGAAACATCCCAGCCAGTGATGAGCAAATCCATTTTTAATTCAATACCAGTCACGCTCTTATTGTCTCTCATACATCCCTTGCACATCCACCAATATCATTTATTGTATCCGTTACTCCCAATGCGGTCTCCTCAACATTGGGGAGACAGGACGCCTCCTAGCAGAGTGCTTTAGGGAACATCACCGGGACACCCGCACAACCAACCCCACCGCCCTGTGACCCAATATTTCAACTCCCCCTTCCACTCTGCCGCGGACATGCATGTCCTGGGCCTCCTCCACCACTGCTCCCTCACCACCCGATGCCTGGAGGAAGAACAGCTCATCTTCCGCCTCGGAACACTTCAACCCCAGGGCATCAATGTGGACTTCACCAGTTTCCTCATTTCCCCCCCTCCCACCTTACCTCAGTTCCAACCTTCCAGCTCAGCACCATCCCCATGACCTGTCCTACCGGCCAATCTCCCTTCCCACCTATCCGCTCCACCCTCCTCTCTGACCTATCACCTCCATCCCCACCCCCATTCACCCACTGTACTCTTTACTACCTTCCCCCACCCTCCTCTCTGACCTACCATCTTCATCCCTCCCCCCATCCACCCACTGTACTCTTTGCTACCTTCCCCCACCCTCCCCTCTGACCTACCACCTTCATCCCCACCCCCATCCACCCACTGTACTCTTTGCTACCTTCCCCCACCCTCCCCTCTGACCTACCACCTTCATCCCCACCCCCATCCACCCACTGTACTCTTTGCTACCTTCTTCTCAGCGCCCCCCCCACCCCACCCCACCATTTATCTCTCCACCCTGGAGGCTCCCTGCCTTCATTCCTGATGAAGGGCTCATGCCCGAAACGTCGATTTTCCTGCTCCTTGGATGCTGCCTGACCTGCTGTGCTTTTCCAGCACCACTCTAATTGAGACTTTTGCCTTTTGCTAAGAAGGCATACAGTGTGTTAGCTTTTATTGGTAGATGGACTGAGATTCGGGAGGTCATTTTGCAGCTGTACAAGCTCTGGTGCGGCTGCACTTGGAGTATTGTGTACACCTCTGGTCACCACATTATAGGAGGGATGTGGAAGATTTGGAAAGGGTGCAAGGAGATTTACTAGGATGTTGTCTGGTACAGAGGGAAAGTCTTATGTGGAAAGACTGAGGGACTTGAGGCTGTTTCATTAGATAAGTTGAGAGGTGACTTAATTGAGACATACATGATATGCAGAGGGTTAGATAAGGTGGACAGTGGGAGCCTTCTTCCTCAGATAGTGATAGCTAACACAAGGAGACATAGCTTTAAATTGAAGGGTGATAGACATAGAAGAAAGTGAGGGCTGCAGATGCTGGAGATCAGTGTCGAGAGTGTGGTGCTGGATGGGCACAGTGGGTAGGCGGCATCCGGGGAGCAGGAGAATCGATATTTCGAGCATAAGCCAAAGGGAGATAGATATAGGACAGATGTCAGAGGTAGTTTCTTTACTCAGAGAGTAGTCGGGGCGCAACAGTAGTAGACTCGCCAACTTTAAGGGCATTGAAATGGTCATTGGATAAACATTTGGATGAATATGGAATAGTATAGGTTAGATGGGCTTCAGATTGGTTCCACAGGTTAGCGCAACATCGAGGGACAAAGGGCCTGTAATTCTTTTCAGGCCTTCATTCCTGATGAAGGGCTTTTGCCTGAACCATCGATTTTCCTGCTCCTCGGATGTTGCCTGACCTCCTGTGTTTTTCCAGCACCACTCTAATCTTGACTCTGATCTCCAGCATCTGCAGTCCTCACTTTTGCCTCTCATATACCCCTTGCCAACTCAATGCAAATTCATCAAATTTCCACCACGGGCAAACTTCAGGAGCCATGTGGAGATGAAAAATAAATAAACTTAAAAAAAAACATACAACTCACTTGAAAGACTTGAAAACTCCTACTCATGAATGCATCAAAGCTTTATATCACCTTAAAAAGAAACATTTGCTCTTACTTCTAATTGTTAGTAGCCTCTCTGCAGATTGTCATCACAACGTTAACTCAGAATTCTCTGCTGAGAGACCTGTAGCAAACTTAGCCAAATATTCATAGCCTTCAGGCAAAGGTCAACAATTAACTACTGAAACTACATGCAACAACTTCTCGTGGTGCTGTGGTAGTGTCCCTGCCTCTGGATTAAGTTAAAATCCCACTTGGTCCAGAGCTGTGTGATAATGTTTCTGAACAGGCTAAAATAGGTTATTTTTTTTTAAAAAAAGCAGGCGGTTTAAGGTGTTTCAGATCATGAGAGTTACACAGAACTTAGAAACTCTGTTAAATATGTTTACACCTATTGATTTGTGACTCCCACCCCAAGGGGGAAGACCTCCGCATCATCCAGAATTGGACTTGTTTGAACTCAGCACTAACTTCAAGGGACCTGCGGAGGCCAGGCCGTTGAGTATTTTCAAAACAGATCGATACGTTCTTGACTGTAAAGTGGATGAAACATTACAGGGGAAAGTGGGAGAATGGGGTTGAAAATGCTTAGCAGCCACGATTGAATAGCAGTGGAGACTCGATGGGCTGAATGGCCTAATTTCTGCTCCTATGTCCTCTGGTCTTATGCAACTCCACAGATTCACTATCTCCGAGTGAATACATTCCTCCTCATCTCCTTCTTGAATGAGTGAGCCCTTGCTGGGATTTTATGCCCCCAGTTACAGAGTCTCGCGCAAGGGAAACCAAAGGAACTGGCAACAATATTTATTGCAGACAAGAAAATTGGTAAGGCTGTGGACAGTGAGGCTATGAAATGATGTCGCAGGATAAAGATTAGTTGGAAATTTGGACGGAGAGGTGGCAAATTGAGTTTAAGGCAGACAGGCGTGAGATGGCGCACTTTGGGAGGTCAAAAGCAAGAAGAACGTTAGGAGACCGTGGAACATTGATACTCAGAGGGATCCTGATGCAAGTCCATAGCTCCCTGAAAATGGCATCACAACTGGGAAAGAAAGCAAATGGCATGCTTGCTTTCGTTGGTCGCAGCGTTGAGTACAGAGGTTTGCATGTCATGTTATAACTGTTTGAGACTTTGGTTTGGAGTACTGTGTATGGTTCCCATTGCCACACGATAGGAGGGATGTGGAGGATTTGGAGAGGGTGCAAAAAGGGTTTACCAGGCATGTTGCCTGTGGTAAGCTGTGTTAAGAGTGTATTAGCTACATGGAGAGGCAGAACAAACGTGGGTTGTTTTGTTGGAATATCAGAGGCTGAGGGGTGACCAGGTGCAGCTTTATAACATTAGGAGAGGCAGAGATCTGTCAGAAATGGGGATGTGATTTCTGCACTGGGTCTCACTCACCATTTTAAAGAAATCCGTTCCAGTCTAACTATGGATGGTGAAACTGAGGGTGATGTGACAGAGGCTAGCATGAGAGAGAGAGAGAGAGAGAGTCATTTAACAGGAAGTTATGTTGGCGAGGACAGGTCACTAGGATTGCACGATGTGGGGTAGTTTAACAGGCAGACAGAAGAAGGCAAGAGAGGCGATCAAAGGAGGACCCTGAAATAGAGGAGGATGTTCAATCTGTCAGAAACACAATGGGAGAAGATTGTAACAAGGGCAGAGTTGAGAAATTGAGTTGTCAGGAGTTCAATGGAAATAAAGTCAAAGAGGCTAAATGTCCCATGGAGGGAGAATGAAGGGAAATTGGAGTAAAGTGAGGGTATGTTGGCAGAGGCAGAAGAATGGATGGTTTCCAAAATCAGTGAATTGGAAGCCCACTCTCACTCGTTAGAGGAGAGGGTGGAGGAGGCGGGGCGCTCAGAAGATGGTTCAGCAGAGTACAGGAGCACCTGACATTGCATAATTTGCTGGACCACATGAAACAATGATTCATCGAGACCCTCAGACCATCAGATGGAGGAGCGGAAGTAGGCCATTCAGCCCATTGAGAGTGCTCTGCTATTCAATGAAATCAGTGCTGATCTGATAATCCTTAACTCCACTCTCCTGCCTTTTCTCCATAACCCCGATCCCCTCAATGATTAAAAATCTGTCTCTCTCAGCCTTGAACATACCTAAAGAGCCAGGCTTGACAGCCCTCTGTGGTAAAGAATTCCACATAATCACTACCTTCAAAGAGCAGAAATTCTTCCTCAACTCTGTCTTTGATGGATAACCCCTTATTCTGAGGTAATGCCCTGTCCTGCAAGGGAAAACAATTGCTCTCTATCTGCCCTGTCAAGCCCCCTAAGAATCTGATACAATTAAATAAGGATTCCTCTCATTTTTCTAAACTCCAGTGAGTACATTCCCAATCTAAACACTTTTCTATAAAAAAAACTAACCTATTTTGCTAATCAAGAGATGTTATTACACACCTCTTGAGCAGGTAGGACTTGAACGCAGGCCTCCCAGTCCAGGGATAGGGACACTACCACTGTGCCAGGAGAGGAGCCAATCTACGCAACATCTCCTCATAAGAAAATCCTTCCATAGTTGGGATGAAACTTCTTTCGACTGTCACCAATGCTAATATCTTTCCACATACAATGGGATCAAAACTCTTTGCTATATTCTTGGTGTGGTTAAACTGATGGCTTGAATAATTTAGAATTAGAATTAGATTCCCTACAGTGTGGAAACAGGCCCTTCGGCCCAACAAGTCCACACCGACTCTCCGCAGAGTAACCCATTCCCCAACATTTAACCCCTGACTAATGCACCTGACTAACCTAGGCGAAAGTGAGGACTGCAGATCATGGAGTTTAGGGTCGAGAGTGTGGTGCTGGAAAAGCACAGCTGGTCAGGTAGCATCCGAGGAGCAGGAGAGTAGACGTTTCGGGCAATAGCCCTTCATCAGGAATGAAGGGTTTTTGTCCAAAATCTCGGCTCTCCTGCTCCTCCCTGTCCTGCTGTGCTTTTCCAGCAACACACTCTAATGCGCCTAACCTGAAGAGCCCTGAACACTATGGGCAATTTAGCATGGTCAATTAACCTAACCTGCACCTCTTTGGATTGAGAGGGGAAACTGGAGCACCCGAAGGAAAGCCACGAAGACACAGGGAGAATGTGCAAACTCCACACAGACTGTCACCCAAGGTTGGGATCGAACCCAGGTACCTGGCACTGTGAGGCAGCAGTGCTAACCACTGAGCCACCGTGCCGCCCGCTAGACAAGCTAGCAAGACGTTTTTCTTCACTCCATCACTTTGAAATAAAGGGCAACATTTTATTTGCTTGCCCTATTACTGACTGAACTTGATTAATATTTGGCCTGTCCGGGGGTAGACTTTGCAATCACACAAATGATCTTAGGTTCAAAGTCCCAAAGGATATAAATTCTATCCTGAATCAAGGTGAAACCTTTCTGAAAGGACAATATAAATTTTGGGACGTGTTCTGTTGATCAGATCTTCCAGATACAGACCCCTGGGTGGGGTGCAGCAGTGTTTAGACACAGAGCCATTATCCATGGCCAGGGGAGAAATAGCAGAAAGGTTCTGACGAGTGTCAGATTCTCAAAGACTCCTTCTTCCCAGTCAGAAACTTCCACCAATGTCAATGTATCTGAGACCAGCCATTTGAGCATCCAATGAGTTCATGAACTTGCTGTTCTCACACTCCTTTTTATCTTTTTCATTCATTCACAGGATAAGGGCATCAATTTCTAAGCCAGCATTTAGTGCCCACTGCCCTAGAGGGCAGTTCAAGAGTCAACCACATCACTGTGGGTCTGGAGTCACATGTAGGTCAGACCAGGTAAGGATTGCAGCTTCCTTCCCTGAAGGACATGAGTGAACCAGATGGGTTTTTACGACAATGGTTTCATGGTCGCTCTTAATTCCAGATTTGTAATGAATTCAAAGTGCACCATCTGTTACGGCAGGATTTGAACCTGGATCCTGAGGATATTATCTGTGTCTCTGGACTAACAGGCCAGCGATCATACCACTAGGCCATCATGGCTCCTGTAAGTGCAGTTCTCTTTTGAACACCTTTCCTTGAGGAGCATTTAGATATGGGTCATAAATACTGCCACGTCCCCATGAACGAGAAAGAGATGCTTTGTCATTATGCCTCCCTTTGCTTCAGGGCTGTAGCTTACCTAGTTCTGTCATTGAGACAGTGGGAGAGCTTTCACCGTTTGTGAAGGAGCAGTATGGAAAAAAGTCAGGGACCGCTGCGTATTCACATATGGGCTCCTGTTTAATACCATTGATGTCTAGACCGGACTGGTCTGGGGATGGCTGAATGTCCAGATAGAAGTTGTTCATTCCTGAGTCAGCTTTGCCCACTTCTGGAGTGTGCCCATCCATGTAAAGGTTGCTGAGGTCATTGTTCAGTTCTGTCAGCCCATTGTACGTTGGAGTCAGGGGTTCTGCTTCCCCAGGTTGCTGCTGGTGGTCTCGCTGTTGCTGCTGCAGACGATGTTTCTGGACCTCAGCATACAGGCTGTCTCTCTGCTTCTTGGACATCCGACCAAACTTGACAGCTGCAAGAAAGCACACAAACCTCTGAATGAGGCACCGTCTCCGGCTTGTCTGCAGAACAGAGCTAATCTCATCACCATCGGCTGCACTTAAGTACACTTTGGGAAACAGGGAGTTTATATGATGCTCCTCTAATAACATCTCACCAGGTTATAAATAAACATATATACACACACACACACACACGTACACACTCACCTGCGCGCGTACACACACACACACATACATGCACACGCACAAAGACACACACATATACATGCGTGCACGCACACACACTCGCACAAACACATATGTACACTTGTCTGAGTGTACACACACACACAGGTACACACTCGCCTGTGCGCACGCACAAAGACACACACATATACATGCGTGCACGCACACACACACGCACTCTTATGTGAGAGTGTGCACGCACACACACACACACACTTATGTCAGAGTGTGCACGCACACACACACTTATGTGAGAGTGTGCACGCACACACATGTAAGAGTACACACACACACACACACACACACACACACACACACACACACACACACACACACACACACACACACACACACACACACACACACACACACACACACACACACACACACACCCTTCTCTCCCCCCCCCCCCCCCCCCCGGGTGGATCACCAGCGAACTCTGAAACAGCAATGGTCATCATGGAATTCCCCTTGCTCTTGCTCTGAACATCCTTCCCCTCCCACCACTTAAAGCCTCCCCACCAACCCCCACCTCAACTCTCCCCAGTCTTGCTGAAGAATCCCAAAAATGTTCAAACTGGGTTATAGAGGGCAGGAATTTAGGAAGCACAGCAATAGAGAATCTCATCTGAAACTAGCTTCAAGGTTTTAAGGACATTAAATCCATTAATAACTAGTGTGTAATTTTGAGTATGTGGAGCTTTGATTGCACTTACAACAGTTCCTTGCTGTTATTTCAAATCTTGATAGAAAATTTGATAAGAATTGGGGAAAAATTCCACAATCTATGTCCCATAGTCCTGAGCATACGCTCAACAGTGAAGGACTGAGGGTGCAGTGTCTTTCAGATGAGATGTTAAATTGACACTCCATTCCCAGTCTCTCAGAAAAACACTGACGTGCTATTTAACAGAACAGTGCAGAGTTCCACCCAACATCCTTGTCAATATTAAATCCCACAACGCCAGGTTATAGTTCAACAGGTTTATTCGGAACACTGCTCTTTCATCGGGTAGCTAGTGGGGCAGGATCATAGGACACAGAAAATCTGAGTACAATAACCTGGTGTTGTGTGATTTTTAACTTTGTCCACTCCAGTCCAACACCGGCACCTCCACATCAATACTAAACGTTTAAGTAACATGGTTAAAAATATATATTTGCCCATTTATTGCTTTGCAGTTTGTGAGAGCTGGCTGTGAGCAAATTGGTTGCAACATTTTGTTCATGACACAGCAATCATGAAAACTCAGAAAATACTTCATTGATTAGAAAGTGCTTAGGAACTGCACAACTTGGTAAAAGTGCGATATAAATAAAAGTCACACTTTGAGCTTGAAAGTAGTCAGAAACCCCGAAGGTTGAATGTTTACCATTTGCAAAACTTACAAGGAACTATTGCCCATGTTAAAATTGAGCATGAGGAGTGTCACTGAGAGACAGGTTTATCGACTGTCATGATTCATTTCGACGCTATCTGCTTATTGTTCCTCTTCTCTCCTGGTTCTTCCTGGGACCAGACTTCGAGAAGCCTCCAGTATCTCATCAATTCTTCACGCAGGAACCTTGACACGGAATGGTGCCCAGTCCAACGGGCAGCACGGCCAAAGTCCAATTCTGGGATCTCACCAGACTCTCACTGAACTGTGACCTGACGATGTCAGAGCAGAAACAGACCATTCAGCCCCTGGAGTCCACTCTGCCATTCAATGAAGTTGATGCTCAGGCAGAACTTTATTGTCTTAATCATCTTTAGGCTAATTCCTGTGGCATTCTTTATTTCAGTTTGAAGAACAAAAGCAAAGATATCTGGCCAGTATAAAGACAGTACATTAGTAGATACAGCAGGTGAGATTTGACCTTTCTCAGAGAGGGGAGGGTGTTGGATAGAAATCTAATTGGTCCATTCACTCCGTCCTAGCCCGCCAAACATTAGAAGGCCAATTAGTAGCCATCCAGCAGCCAGGAGGCCCATAAAAGGGACCAGGGCTGGGGGGTAGGGCTCAATGTCCAGCCAAGGATTGTAGGCCAGGAGGCCAAAAACAGAGAGGTCATGCCACATAGAGGGTGTTGGTCACAGTTACAGGTTTAAGAGTCCGTGGCTCTCCGAGTCTTTAATTTTTCACAGCAGAAAATGTAAACAAGTGAGATTAAACAAGGTCAGGAGTCACATAACATCAGGTTACAGTTCAACAGGTTTATTTGAAATCACAAGCTCTCGGAGCGCTGCTCCTTGGTCAGGTGGAATCAGGATTTCTGACCTTGTCCTCCCCAGTCCAACGCTGGCGCTTCCAAATGAGATTAAACAACCATTTGGACTGCTGCCATGGTCCAGGTGGTAGGCATTTTCAACTCCCCTCGTGCCACAACACTCCCCCACTCTGACGCCCAATCAAATGTAGCGGGGCATTGAAATAAAAAGAACTGCAGGCGATTGGATGTTTGGGTTGTTAGCAAACCCAGTCACCAGTTGGCCATCTCAAAATGAGCCGCTGATTTCTACCGCTCCACTCATGCTGTGTGGTTTCAGAGGTTGGCATGATGACCATGTCCTGCCAACCTGATGCTGTCGCGCCTGCTTGTGGCAGTGAAAGTAACGTCTGGCCCTGCAGCCAAACGTTGAGTGCCTGCCTTCAGGTAGCAAGAATGCAGGGGTAGAGGCGGAGACCATTTTCTCTGAATACAACTCAAGTCTGGAGACATCGCCTGGTAATAGGAATGTGCTCATTTTGTGCTGTATTGAAGCCAATGGGTACCTTGCTTATGTTAGCCCGGTATTAGCATCTGGTGCCACGAGTTAATTAGGTTTAGACAAATGTTCACTAAGAATTCTGCATTGATGGTTCTTCTCTGCATGAACAGTACCTAATCCAAACAGGATGGCCAGTTCCTATATTCCTTCATCTCTCTCTCCCTCCATCATCTGCACCCATCTAAACGCTTCCTCAATGTCCACCTGCTGTTTGGAACAAATGCATTTCACAACCCAGGAAAACAATTCACCACTTCTCTCACCTAAAACATTTACTTTTACACCCTCTCTGTTCGACTTCATTGCAAATTTAATTGCAGGTTTGACTGCACACCATCAGCAGTGTTCATGAAAAGTCTTACCTGTGATGTTCCTTGAGGGTGTTTAAAGCAAGAGGAATAATAGTATATTTTCTGTTAAAGCGAGGTAGGATTTCATAGTGATTCGATGGTGTGAGTTGGTCTGCATTGTGCAAAATTACACCTACAATTTGACTGCATTTGATAAACTTTACACATAAGGTTTCTGGGAAAATAAAAACAGAAGCAAAGTTTGGAAAGTAGCCTTTATTTGTAGAAAGAATGTGCACCTTACACACCTCCTTGTGTGTATACAGTCCCACACACACACACAAACATCAACATGGACTCCACACAGGTTTAAAGTTTGTAACAATCTGATGTTATACATTTGCTGAATTGATGATCCAGGTTTTAGATCTGATAAGATATGAGGGGTATGTAGCATTCGAGATATCGTTAATATCACTGTACAACCAGAGTTAATCATCATGGTTATCCCTGCAGGCTAGGAGGGAGAGTGTTTCTGGTGGGTCACACGGCCAGTGAAGTTAACTTTAACACGAGCAAGGGTTCCCCTGTTGTGTGAGGCAATTGAAGCTTTGGAAAAGTTTGGAAACTGAATTAAGCGCCCCGCAGTCTGACAATATCATCCTGGCTCAGGTTGGGCGGGGGACATTTGGGGGTCTCACATATCTCCAAAAATCTTATTCACAATGATCGTTGCACTTGTATAGATAGCTTTAATCAACCCATCATGAAACACTTTTGGAGATGAGTCATCCAAGTCCCAGAGAGCTGCTCTCCCATTAGAGAGAGATGGCTGGTTGGCGGTTTAACCTGAGGGTCAAAGTGCCTCAGGTGAGGGGAGAGGTTGAGAAGGAGGGTCTTTGCAGGTAACCTCAGCCAGTGCGGGAATTGAACCCACACTGATGGCATTGCTCTGCATCCAACCAACCCTCCATGCCACAGGAGTCAGTAGAACTTGAATCTGGGCATCCTGGCTCAGAGGTAGGGACACTACCACCGCACCACAAGAGTTCCCATCTTACTAATACTCATTACATGATAGCCATAATATAATGAACTACAGGTCGCTATGCTATAATGCGTTTCCTTTAATGCGAATTCACTGTAATGCGATTGATGAATTGGGGACATTGTTTCTACAGTGTGAACTTTTAAAATGTGTGTTGGTGGGAATGCGATTACATTGCCAATACTTTAAACACTGTTTCTAAAGCATGATTTTTCTGTAACACGGGGTTGTACGAGAACACAACCATTGTGTTATAGAAGAAGCACCTATACATTATGTTAGATAAGAGCTGCTTCTAGTTCAGGCTAACTGGTGGTTTATATAAACAGGAATCAAGAGTGTGGTGCTGGAAAAGCGCAGCAGGTCAGGCAGCATCCGAGGAGCACGAGAATCGACGTTTTGGGAATGGCCCATCCTCATGAAGGGCTTTTGCCCGAAACGTCGATTCTCCTGCTCCTCGGATGCTGCCTGACCTGCTGCGCCTTTCCAGCACCACTCTCTCAACTCTGACCTCCAGCATCTTCAGCCCTCACTTTCTCCTAGTTTATGCAAACCAACCCTTTGGCCCTGTTAATTGGGTGGCAACACCCTTCCAATACCACGTTCCTGATTGGTCAACCTGATGTTTTCTCTCAAGTAACATACACTGGAAAGAAATTTAGACAGAAAGTATTTAAATACGATATTTATTCAGTTCTGCTTGCTTGCACCAGAACAAGCCAAGACGCACACACACAAAAACACACACAATCCAATTATTTTCCATGAAACAGGAGAGATTCCCATTGTGAGCTCCCAACCTTTGGCAAGTGTGAGGAAAACAGGAGCAGATTTAAATAAAACAGAAAATTCAGGAAATATTGGGCCATTCTGGCAGCATTTGTGAAAAGAGGGGACGAAGGAGCAGCGCTCCGAAAGCTTGTGTTTTTATGTAAGCCTGTTGGACTATAACCCGGTGGCGGGTGTCTTCTCTCTTTGCCCACCCCAGTCTGATACTGGCACATCATTGGTAGACTGGGAGTTGCTCAGCCCATGTGACCGTTTTAATCTCGGGCGAGAGGAAGGGATATATCAGAAAGACCAAACGGGAAGGTCTGTGATAGGCTGGTGAGGGGTAAGCAGTGAGGAGAGATTAAATGGCAAAAGGATGATAAGGGAAAGAGAGCTGGCAAGATGCACCAGGAGGAGATATAAACGTGAAAATGATCACCAGCAACTGCTTCTACCACACAACAAAAAATGTGAGGGGTCTGACCTAATGTTGATGGACTCACGGAGTTTGGAAGCTGTAAAATGCCGAGTGCTAAGATTTGGATGTTTCTCAGATTTCCAACAAGTTTCACCGGAACAGTGTTGGAGGTCAAGGATAGAAAGTTGGGAGTGGGGGAGGGGGTGGTGGTGTGAGGGAGGTGAGGACGGTGGAGTGTGACAGAAAAGTAAATGGACAAGGCTGAAAGCTTATGGTCATCCCTGTGGAGTGAACGGAGATGGTCAGCGAAGCAACTGACCAATCCCAATGGACAGCAGACTACCTGATGGGTAGTAAATATTAAATTGGAAGAAATCCACAAGTGCCTAATAAATCACTGTTTCAACAGGAAGGGCTGTTCTGGAACTTAGGTGATAAGAAGCTAGAAGGTAAAAGGGCAGAGATCAATGAGATCATGGATGCTCTGATAATCCTTAACTCCAGTGTCCTGTTTTTTACCCATAATTCCCTTATTGATTAAAAACCTGTCTCTCTCAGCCTTGGATATACCGAATGACCCAGCCTCGACAGCCCTCTGTTGTGAAGAATTCCACAGATCCAGTCTTTCTGAGAGAGAAAACAATCCTCCTCACTTCTTTCTTTTAAAGGTGTTGCACCCCTGAGGCAATCCCCAATCTGACCCAAGAGTCATCAATTTAGGGCGGCTCAGTGGTTAGCATTGCTGCCCCACGGCGCCAGGGACCTAGGTTCGATTCCAGCCTCAGTCTACGTGGAATTTACATGTTCTTCCTGAGTCTGCGTGGGTTTGCTCTGGTTTCCTTCCACAGATTAGGTGGATTGGCCCTGGTCAATTAGTGTGTAGGTTAGCCATGGGAAATGCAGGGTCATGGAGATAGGATAGGGGTCTGAGTCAGGGTTGGTTGCCCTTCAGGGGGTTGGTGAGACTCGATGGGCTGAGCGACCTCTTTGATTAGAGTGGTGCTGAGAAAGCACAGCCGGTCAGGCAGCATCCGAGGAACAGGAAAAGTCATCCTGATGAAGGGCTTTTGCCCGAAACATCAAATTTTCCTGCTCCTCGGATGCTGCCTGACCTGCTGTGCTTTTTCAGCACCACTCTAATCTAGACTCTGATTTCCAGCATCTGCAGACCTCACTCTTGCCTGAGCGACCTCTTTCCACCCTGTAAGAATTCTACAGGCTTTGAACATTGTTTCTCACTGCACAGAGATGGATAGACCTGTGAGTACTTCCAGCATTTTTCTGTTTTGTCTATATCTGCCCTCAGATTCCGAACTCAGCTGTACTTGGAAGGCCAAGACTAAAGTTCGGGTCGTAAGCGCTGAATCGGGTAAACAGAGGAGTACCACCTGCAGTCTGTTGGCACTGCATGCCCAACGGGCAAAATGATGTCACATCTCACCAACTGGCTCAGTGTTTGCCAACACTGTGGGAGGATGAAAATGGGCAAACTCTCGGGGGTTTTGACAAACCCAGTCTTGGACCTACGGCAGACCCCAGTGGCTCATGCCAAGAGCAACTCTTCTCCCCCATGAGAACACCAGCTCTTCGAAGGCTGGCAGGAGCTGGCCACTGGGCGGTCTACACTGCGGGCTCCCCCTTTCCGCATCCCATGCTGTCTCCTCTCTACCTCTGCCGCAGCCATCTCGTCTCCTCCGGACCCGAATCTGGGAAAGGGGAAATAAACCATCATATTAATAATAATAACATCCACTCAATTCACAACACAACATGTCAAAATTCACTTGGCCAAATTCGAACGGGAGAGCCTGCCAAGGCGGGAAGAGACTTGGAGGCCATTTTTCACAGTCTCTGCTAACAATCCATTCCCCCAATGTCACAGCAGAGATGCAGATTATGTTTAGAGTCCAGGTATCCCCCCCGCTATCCAAAAGTAGAGCGTCCCTACGAAACCTTTCATAAGCCAAAAAGAGAGGAAGCATGAATTTATATGGGAAAAATTCCACAGGTATTATGGGTAGGCAGTCATTTGAAGTGCTCACCATTTCCACAGTGACATCAGCCTCCCTTCAAAGCCAGCCTGTGGGGGCGGGGGACATTGTCTGTTGACTTGGCAGGTTTATAGACTCTCATAGCACAGGAGAACAGTTGGCCAATTGTCTATCCCCTGCCTCAGCTCATCCTGACACTGAGATCCTCAGCTATGCCTTTGTTAACTCTTGACTTGACCAATTCAAAGCTCCTCCATGTTCTAGCCTGAAAATTCACCCATTCACCCCTATGTTTGCTGGCCTACGTTGTTAAAGATGCTTTATAAATGCGTGCTCCTGTCATTGTCGTGCTGACCCTTTGAAAAAGCAGCCTGTTGGAGGGCAGTGTCTGTCCAGGCACATTCCGAAGGGCAGGGAGAGACGGGTGATAAATGCTGACCTTACCAGTGACGCTCATGTCTCACAAAGCAAGCTCTTGCTGCCTTTCACTTTTCTAGGAGAGAGCGAGGACTGCAGAATGATTCCTGATGAAGGGCTTATGCCCGAAACGTCGATTCTCCTGCTCCTCGGATGCTGCCTGGACCTGCTGTGCTTTTCCAGCACTACACTCTCGACTCTGATCTCCAGCACCTGCAGTCCTCACTTTCTCCTACTTTATTTTAACAAATGCAAGACTCCTGAGCCAAGCGATGACCACTACATTTGCTGAGTTGAGAGTGATTCATCTGCCACTCCACCTGTAGAGGGGGCACTTCTCGGGAAGGTGCAGCATTGTCTGTGCCTCTCCATGAAGGGGTTTGTGAAGTCCTCGTGGTGGGGTGGGGGGGGAGGCGGATACTGGCTGTGTGGAGTCACTAGTTTATCCGGTTTAGCAAGAACCACTCTCACTTTGGCACCACTCTCTCTGGGTGGCATTAGCATGCTGCCTCAGACTGCCATTAGCCCAGGTTTGATTCAAGCTTTAGGTGCTCGCATTGGTGGTTTCGCGGTAGAATTCTTGTCTGCCACACAGTTGCTTGTTTACCAGCCAATGCTTGGTACTCCTTTGTTAGGCATGGCACGGTGGCTCAGTGGTTAGCACTGCTATCTCACAGCGCCAGGAACCCAGGTTCAGTTCCCGCCATGGGCGACTGTCTGTGTGGAGATTGCACATTCTCCCCGTGACTGCGTGGGTTTCCTCCTGGTGCTCCGGTTTCCTCCCACAGTCCAAAGATGAGCGACTTAGATGGATTGGGCCATGGGAAATTACCCCGTAGTGCCCAGGAATGTGCAGACTAAATGGGTTAGCCATGTGAAATGCAGGGTGATAGGGCAGGGATGTGGGTCAGAGTGGGATGCACTTCGTCGGCGATGGGCCAAACGGCCGGCTTCCACACCGTGGGGATTCTATGACTGCCTGTGTGGAGTTTGCACATTCTCCTCGCATCTGTGTGGGTTTCCTCTGGGTGCTCCGGTTTCCTCCCGCAGTCCAAAGATGTGCAGGTCAGGTGGGTTAACCATGGTAAATGTCAGGTTAGGGGGATGGGTGGGGTGATGCCCTTCACAGGGTTGGTGCAGACTTGATGGGCTGAATGGCCATTGACAGGTGAGATTTGTCAAAAGAAAGTGACTTTCCTTGATCCCTTGTGAAGAATGTCCATTGGTGGATCTTGTTCAGGGAATGTGCTGCATATCAGCCACTGAGGCGGGATTCAATACATCATTATTAAGTGGAAGCTGACGCCGTGCTTTATGAAGCTTTGCATAATGTCCTTGCTTTTGTACTCCATACCTCTATTTAAATAGTCCAGGGTGACGCATGCTCATAAGAATATCAGCAGTTCGATAGCTGGATCAAATGGTTCCTTGAGCTGACTCCAGCACTCCATACCATCGTAGTTGACATTCAGTCTCAATGTCATTCCCCTCACAATCTCATGTCTTCACAGAGGCTGGAAACCGGCCAATCCTCAGCCTCAAATGTACTCAAACACTGAGCATCAACAGCTTTCTGAGCTAAAGAACTTTCGCAATTCAGAAATTCTGCTCGCCTCCTTCCAAAACTTCAGACCATTCTCCCTCGTTCCACATTTGCAGCCAGAGAAGAATCAATCTCCACATGTCGCTTGGCGGAAGTGAGTTCTGCAGATGCTGGAGATTAGAGTCAAGATTAGAGTGGTGCTGGGAAAGCACAGCAGGTCAGGCAGCTTCCGAGGAGCAGGAAAATCGACGTTTCAGGCAAAAGCCCTTCATCAGGATTCCTGATGAAGGGGTTTTGCCCAAAACATTGATTTCCCTGCTCCTCGGATGCTGCCTGACCTGCTGTGCTTTCCCAGCACCACTCTAATCTTGACCCCACGTGTAGCTTGTCAAGCCCTCTCCGAATATATGCTTCAATGACTTGGAGGAGCCAGTGTTGGACTGGGGTCAACAAAGTTAAAAAAATCACACAACACCAGGTTATAGTCCAACAGGTTTATTTGGAAGCACTAGCTTTCGGAGCGCTGCTCCTTCATCAGGTGGTTGTGGAGAATAAGCAATTCAATGTTTCAATGAGATCACTTTTTATTCTTCTGCACTTCGTAGAATATAGGTCCACCTGATTTAATTTCTCCTCACAGAAAAACTCTTCAATCCCAAGAATCGATTGAGAGAACCTTCATTGTATCTGCTCTAAGCTAAGTGCATATCCTGCCTTCAGTAAGGAGTCCTAGCCTGTCCAGAAAACCCCTGGTGTAGTCTCAGCAAAACCTCCCTGTGCAATCGAAGCCGGTCACCCTCACTGATTTTACACTGATTTGCTTTGCAAATTGCTTGTTGTACTTTCAAATTAACTTTCTGTTTTTCTGGTAAAGGTCACTCAAACCCCACTATATTAATATTTTGTGCCATCAGCACACTTTATTACTTTACACTCTGCCCCTTGATCTAAGCCATTAATAAAAATTGCAAATCGCTGAGGCCCCAGCACTGATCCTTGCAGCATTCCATTAGTAATAACCTGACAATTTGACCCACTTATTTCTGGTCTCAGTTTCCTGTCCTTTAGTTGATCTCCTTGCATGCTAATATATTACCTTAACTCAAGTCCTTATCTTTCATATGGCATCGCATTCAATGGTTTTTCAAAATTGAATTTCATCACTAGTTGCCCTTTATGCATCCTCACAGTTACACCTTAAAAATAATCCCGTGGAGGATTTTATCAAACATGTTTTTCCTTCCTTAAAAACGCGTAGATTCTGTTGAGCCATATTAGAATTTTGGAAATGCTGTGCTATCACTTGCATGGAGGAATCTCATAATTAGGAACATAGTTCCAGGATAAGGAGGCTCCTGTTTAAGACTGAAAGGATGAGGAATTTCTTCTCCCCTCAGAATCTTTGTCATGTCCCTCCCCAGAGAACAGTGGAGACTTGGTTACTCAGTCACAGACTCAAGGCTGAATTGGACAGGTCTTTGGTCCACCAGGAAGAGAACAGTTATGAAGAGTCCAATCAGATCAGCTATCATCTTATTCAATTGGAGAGCAGGCTTGAGGGGCCAAATGGCCTACTCCTGACTCATATGTTACTATCATGAACTGCAGCATTTTCCCAATTGCTGACATTATGCTTATGGCTTGCAGACCCTGTCATTCTCCTCTCTCTCTCTCTCTCTCTCTCTCTCTCTCTCTTAGATAGCAGTACAAATTGTGAGCTTCCAAACCATTGGGACCATTCCAGAAGCTAGGAATGTTTAGACACCACAACCAGTGCATCCATTCTCTTTGCACTGACGTCTTTACAAAGTTAGGATGTCAACCATCAGGTTGTCAACTTTGAGGGCCATTAATTTGTGCAGTATCTTTCTTTGCTAATTATTTCAAGTTCTTCACACTCATTGGAGCCATGATTCTCCACTTTCCTTTGAGATCATTAAGGATCTGGGCACTTAGACAAGCTCAAAGTCACGAGAAAAAGCCAGTATTGTTTTGTGAAAGGGAAATTACATTTAACCAATTTATTTGAACTCCGAGCCACAGAACTGTTAGATTTTCGAGTCAATGAATCGCAGAATATTAAGTATGGAGGGACATCAAGTAAATAATACGGTTAATGGAAGATTTGACCCATATCCTTCTAGACCTTTCTATTCATGTACCCATCCAGATGCCTTTTGTACCCAACCTCCACCACTTCCTCTGGCAGCTCATTCTGTACACGCAGCACCCACTGTGTGAAAAAGTTACCCTTAGGCCCCTTTTAAATCTTTCCTTTCTCACCTTTCACCTATGCACTGTAGTTTTTGACTGCTCCCAGCTAGGGAAAAGACCTTGGCTTTTCACCCAACCCATGCCCCTCATGATTTCATAAACCTCTAGAAAGTGACCCCTCAGCTTCTGCCACTCCAGGAAAAATAGCCCCAGCCTATTCAGCCTCTCCCTGTAGCTCAAACCCTCCAACCTTGGCAACATCCTTGTAAATTTTTTCTGAACCATTTCAAGTTTCACAACATCCGATAGTTGGGAGTTCAGAATTGAATGCAGTATTCAAAAAATTGCCTCACTAATGTTCTGTACAGCCGCAACATGACCTCTCAATGCCAATACTCAATACACTGACTAATAAAGGAAAGCATACTAAATGCCTTCTTCACTATCCTATCTACCTACGACTCCACCTTCAAGGAACTATGAACCTGCATTCCAAGGTCTCTTTGTTCAGCAACACTCCCCAGATCCTTACCACGAAGTGAATAAGTCCTGCCCTGACTTGCCTTTCCAAAATGCAGCTCCTCACATTTATCTAAATTAAACTCCATTATACAGATGGGAATATGATATTCAAAACACAGACAGATATACCTTGAGCTTATTGAATGACAGAGCCAGACTCAAGAGTTAGAATGGCCTATTTATTTTCCTACTTGTAGGTTTGTACATTATTCTGAGTTTTTAACTTTCGACTGTGAATTCAAACACAAAACATTTGCTTAAAAACGTTATAATTTCTTTTCTCCTAGTGATAATTTCTCCTGTTTCAGACTGAAAGGATGCCATTCTAACTTTAGCCACTCTGTTTTAACTTACTTAGTGAAGCTTAATTTTGATATTCCTTGCCAGTTCCCTTATATTTTTGCAAGTCACCCCGGGCTAGTTTCTCAGACTCTCTGAATCCTCAGGCTTGCTACTCTACATCACGAGCCCTTTCTTTTTATCCAATACGGATCTTAATCTCTTTAATTTCCTGTGGAAGCTTCATTTCTCAATGAAATGTACATGTGTTAAGAATTGTGAAACATCTCACTAAACATCGAACATTGGTTATACATTCCCATTGGTTCAAGAACAGCTTTTTCCCTGCTGTTATTAGACTGCTGAGTGGACCTCTCTAATTTCAAATCTCATGTTGACCTTAGTCTTGTACACCTCTTGGGCATCTAGAATGTTGTATGCCTCACTCTGTATAAGCACCTGTGTGTCTTTGTTTGCTGTGATCTGCTTGTACTGCTTGCAAAATAAAACTTCTCACTGTACCTGTGATACCAATAAATCAAATCAAATCAAAATTCCTCAGTCAATTTTCCCCTTTATACTTATTCAACTGGCTTTAAGTTCAATGCTCTAGTTTCAAACATAGACATGTCAGTCTCAAACTTAGTTATGATCACTCTTCCCCAGAAAACTCCTTACCCTAAGGAATTCAGAACTTAGCATTAGTACAGAACAAGGTCTAAAATATAAATTTAAAGTGGAAGGCAATGGAGAAACTCAGCAGGTCCGGCAGCAGCTGCAGAGAGAAAGCAGGGTTGATGTTTCGAGTCCAGCATGACTTTCCTTTGATTTGGACGTTCTGAAGAGGAGTCACATTGGACAAGAAGCATCAACTCTGTTTCTCTCTCCATAAGTATTGCCAGACCTGCTGAGTTTCTCCTGTACTCTTCGATTTTATTTCGCATTTCCAGTGTACACAATATTTTGCTTTTGCTTAAGATCGAAAATAACCTCTCCTGTGATTGGTTCAACGAAATAGTTTCCCTGAAATTGTCTTCAATATATTGTTTGAACTCACAAACTACGTATTTCCAACGTGATTTATGCTGTCTATATGAAGATTAAAATCCCTCATGATGAGAACATTACTTTTCATTCCCTACATATCTTCACATTTCATGCTGTCCAACAATTTTGCCCCAAGAGTTCTGATCTTTATTATTTCTTATCACCATTCACTCTAAATCCAATTCTGATTTTTATAAACCTAAGCCTTTCCGTACTGCAGGTTCTAAGTATGTGTCACTTGACCTGAAACCTTCACTCTGATTTCTCTCTGCAGATGCTGCCACACCTGCTGAGTTTCTCCAGCAATTTTTGTTTGCGTATTTGTTCCCTCCCACACGACTGCTCTGTATTATTAGAACAAACCACTTTCCTTTTGATTTTATCCATATATTTTCGAAGCACCAAGTGTCACTAAATTTGCCAGCCTTGGTTACCTGAAATTCTACAACGGTCTCCTCAACCTTTTTCAGTACGCTGTGCGTGTGTAAACCATTTCATTTTACAAAGGCACCCAAGGGCAACTTGCTATCGTTTCTCCCGCACGGCATAAAAGAAATAGCGGAGGTTATTTACCTGTTGAAATGAAGAAAAGCCATTCCATTAACTTCTGCAGCAGAATCCATCTTCTTCCATCCATGAGCAGGTTACCACTGTGACATTAAGATTAAGGACACTGCCAGGGGTGGTCAGATCTGTTCGGTATTCTGTTTACCAGACCCTCTGCATCCTTTCTTCTTCCTGTACATTTTAAGAAGGTGGTCCACTTTGCACCAGGATGTTTAGCGAAAAAAAGGTCAGGGGGGGGGTCTCCACACCCCACTTTTGCCAACTTCTTCTGTAAATAAACTACGCTCTCTGCATTAAAAGTAGCTTACAAATAAAACCACACACAGGCATTGTTAGCTTCAAAAGTGACAGCTTTACTGTGGGACACAAGAGTTTCAGAAAGAATCCCGTGGGACAAGTTCCATTTCCAGCCCTTTGCTAACCTGCTGAATTATCCGCATCATGCTGCAAAGAATCCCAATGGTTTCACTCGGTTAAACAATGGGCAGGATGATCCAAAGGTGTGGTGATCACACGCAGATTGAAACTCAGTCCCTCCTCTTTCGTGAAAGAACAGAGCTCTGCATTTTTGCCCACTCGGGGGCTCCCTCAGAAACTGGGGGCCACAATGCCTTTATGACAGTCCTGTCATAGTGTAGGACAGTCACAGGAAGGTGATCCATGCCCCTTTTCACAGCGGTCCATATCCTGATAGTGTAAGGAACTGGCAGCCAATTTGACAGCTGCTGTCAAACTGTACGTCTTATCAGGTAAGTATAATCTTAGGGTGCTCGGAGGGCAAGGTGCGATAGGGTTAGAGTACGATAGGGTTATTGTGTAATAGGGTTATTGTGTGATAGGGTTAGGAGGTGATAGGGTTATTGTGGAATAGATTTAGGGTGTGATCGCGTTAGGGTGCGATAGGGTGAGGGTGTGATCAGATTAGGGTGTGATAGGGTTAGGGTGTGATCAGATTAGTGTGTGATAGGGTTAGGGTGTGATCAGATTAGGGTGTGATAGGGTCAGGGTGTGATCGGGTCAGGGTGTGATCGGGTCAGGGTGTGATCGGGTCAGGGTGTGATCGGGTCAGGGTGTGATCGGGTCAGGGTGTGATCGGGTCAGGGTGTGATCGGGTCAGGGTGTGATCGGGTCAGGGTGTGATCGGGTCAGGGTGTGATCGGGTCAGGGTGTGATCGGGTCAGGGTGTATTTGCAGTCGACAGTGTGGTGCTGGAAAGTACAGCAGGTCAGGCAGCATCTGAGGAGCAGGAGAATTGACGTTTTGGGCATAATCCCTTCATTAGGAATGAGCCAGATGAAGAGCTTATGCTCGAAACGTCGGTTCTCCTGCTCCTCGGATGCTGGCTGACCAGCTGTGCTTTTCCAAAACCACACTCTTGATTCTGATCTCCAGCATCTGCAGTCCTTACATCCTCCCCTAGGGTATAATAGCTTTCAGGCTTGGTGGGGTTAGGATGAGATAAGATTAGTGTGTAACAGGGTTATTGTGTAATCGGGTTTGGGTGCAATTGGGTTAGGGTGTAATACAGTTCTTGTGGTAGAGGATAAAATGCCAGATGGGCGACAGAGTAGATGGCCAGAGGTTTGTGGAACAGGGATGGAATGACAGGTGATCAGAGGGTATAGGGAACCAGCTAAGAATTCTGGGTATGGTTGCAGGCTGTAAGATTGTAAAGGGGCAAGGTGAATGGTGCACTGTAGATTCTTGTGGGTACAAAGAATCATGTCTACCTCGGAGGGGCAGGGGTGGGTGTGGTGGTGGTAGTGGGACTAGAGTCAGTGTCAGGTTGGGGGTTGTTCTGGTCCAGCAGCGGTCTGGGGTTTGGGACAGTTCCAGTGGAGAGTGGAATGGTTGGCTAGGTCTGGCTGTGTTTGGGTGAGGGATTCAGCTCCAGTGGCATTGGGAAGGTGGGGAACAGAGGTGTGGGTGTCCAGTCAGGCTGGAGGGAGGCGAATAATGCTTTAGGTGACATAAGGATGCAGGATCTAGTCAGGGTCTGGGGGTGTTTAAGGGATATGTAGTTGAGGCTGCGTGAGGTTAGTATGGGGTCAGTTGAGTACTTATTCAGGGATTAGACCGTGTATTTAATATGCTAACATTTCCTGAATAAACATTCCATTTAACTTCATTGGAACCTTTCAAATTATCGGATTTAGATGGAGGTAGTCAGGTTGGGGGCTCCAGGTATAAGGAAATCGCTCAGTGAAAAATCAACCTCCCAGAGAATTCTCTCAGAGTGCTCCGATACAGATTCACCAAGATCCTGTACTCTGGAGAAATGACTGCATGGCTCTTGGAAAATCCAAGCCATTATAACCGAGGTCACCTGTCAACAGGTTATACTAACTTCAATTTCGATATGTCCAGGGTTGCAGAAAGATTTGGACTAGCTTGCTCAATACACATGTCTTCTGGTATTTGGCTTTAACCTGATCTTAGTGCATTTGACTGTATTACTTGGGTTCTTTAACTAACAGCGAGAGCCCTGAAATAAGCACTCTGAAGGTAAAGTGAATATTAAAATTATCAAGACGAGAGGTAATAATTCCATCTGAATAATTGTTGCGTTTGTGGAGAAAGTGCTGATTTGGACACCAGACTTAAAGGGGTTTCTCAGTATCAGGGGGCTGTTTTCGTATTGAGCGATATTCAGAGTATTCCAGATCCCCATCTCCCTTTCTAGCTTGTCTTCTTCAATTACATCGCAACCATTTGAACAAAACTGTTCAAAACACAAAATGTAAAATTAAAGGAGACTTTAAATTAAATCAGCCCTGAAGTTCACTCGGTGTGTGTGTTGTTTTTTTGTTTGGAGTTGGGGTGAGTTAAAAGCAGAATTCCAAGGACTGGATGTTCCCAGGTCTCATTATCACATGCTCCTTCAAAGTTGCCCACAATCAGCAGAAAGTGGTACAGCAACAGGGTTGGAAGAATCAGTTTGGTTTTGACACAGAAGGACACCATTCGAGCCATCATCTCGGTACTGGCCCCCTCTGGAGGAGCAACTCACCGAGTCTCACCCCCCGGCTTTCCTCCGGTAACTCGAGAAATGTTTTTTTCAGTTGATGACCCAACCCCTTTTTGAAAGTTCCAATTGAACCTGCCTCTGCCACACTCTCATGTAGTACATTCCAGATTCTAAACATGAGAAACCTATTCTTTGATAACATACAGAGACACAGTCTTAGAGTCATAATATCATAGAGTTAGAGTGTCATAGAGTCATGGAGTCATAGTGTCATCAAGTTATAGAGTCATAGAGTCACAGAGTTATAGTGTCGTTGAGTTATAGAGTCATAGTGTCTTAGAGTCAGAGTTATAGAATCATAGAGTCATACAAAATAGACCCAGCATTCTAACCAGTCCATGCCTACCATAATTCCAAACTAGACTTGCCTGTGGATGTAGGTTTGCTTGCTGAGCTGGAAGGTTTTTTTTTCAGTGCGCAAACCTACATCCAGAACCTCAACCTGAACTACACATCTTCTCAAAGCTCACTAGACTTGCCTATGCTTGGCCCATATCCCTCTAAACATTTCTTATTCATGTATTTATCTTAATGTCTTTCCACCATTGTAACTGTACCCCCATCCATCACTTCCTCTGGCAGTTCATTCCACTCATGAAACACTCTGTGTAAAAGAAAGCCCCTCAAAATGTCTTTTGCCTCTCGCAATAAAATATGCATGCTCGTACTGAACTACCCCACCCTCGGGAAGAGACATCTTATCGAAACCCCTCATGATCTTATAAACCCCTCAACCTCCTATGCTCCAGCCTATCCAGCCTCTACCCATATAACTCAAACCTTCCAATACCAGCAACATCCTGGTAAATATCTCCTGAACCCTCTCCAGCTCTAATAATATCCTTCCTATACCGGAGTGACCAGAACTGGACACAGTACTCTGGAAAAGTTACCTTCAATCCATACCTTCAAACTCTCTGATCCTTCCACTTGTAGAAACAGTTTCTCCTTAACTCCCTGCTCTCCAGTTCCCTTTCTCTGAGGAGAACACTCCCAGTCCCTGCGATCTATTAACATGATTGAAGTTTCTCATCCCTGGAACTGTATTTATGAATCTTTCATTCATCCTATCTAACACTTTGACAAAATCCTTCCTCAGGGTGCTGGCAGGTGAGACTAGATTGGTTTGGGATATCTGGTCGGCATGGACCGAAGGGTCTGTTTCCACGTTGTACATCTCTACGACTCTAAGTGTGGATGTAACAGTCCAGCTGAGGTCAATCCAGTGGCTTATGCAATTGTAACATGATTTGCTTTTGTACTCTATACTCCTATTAATGAAACGTTAATGGGATGGCTTGGTGCATCTATTTTACTGTATTACTAGTCTCTGGACTAGTAATATGGAACCTCAGATTAATGCACTGGGGATATGGGTTTAACCAGGAACATTTGGGAATAGAAATCTGCAGGTTGTTAAAAGCTGAGAAAGCCCTCCAGGTCAGGTGATAAAGTTACAGTGGGGGCCTGAGGTCACTGTGAGGCAATGACAGCCATGGGTAAAGGACCCGAACAGTTTTGGGCGGCTCTCCTTGCTGCCTGTTAAAATCATGGACGGTGGGCATTTCCAGGGATGTATAGGTCAGTCAGTCCAGTCTGTCTGCCCACTCAGTTTGAGTTGAGCTAATATGGTTTAAACTGTATCTCCCCTCCCCCTGACCATTCCCACTTTAAAATTTTAAAGGGATAGCACCGAGGGAAAGACCTTCAGAAAATTCCAGTGAATTCTGTTCATAATTTTCCTTCCTTTTGTGATTTTTAAGCTTTGAGGGAATGTGATTCATTAGTCCCGAAATGGTGCAACTTGTGTACATGTTTCGGCATGGTGGTTAGCACCATGGTGGTTAGCTGCCGCATAGCACCAGGGACCCAGGTTTGATTCCACCCTCAGGTGACTGTGTGGAGTTTACATATTCTCCCCGTGTCATGTGTGGATTTTCTCCCATAGTCCAAAGATGTGCCAGTTCGATGGATTGACCATGCTAAATTGTCCCATAGTATCCAGGGAGGTACAGGTTAGTTGGATTAGCCATGGGAAATGCAGGGTGACAGGTATAGAGTGGGTCTGGGTAGGATAATTAGTGTGGGCTGAATGGCCTGTTTGTACACTGTCAGGATTCTATGCTTCAAATCTCCTTTAAACTACAACACATTTAGTATGTGTCTGATACTGCAACCGATATTTAAATTCTTTATGCATTCTTTCAGGTTGGGATTCTGGAGGTTTTCCCTTGTGTTTGGGAGGATTTATTGGGGTGACAAAAGTTGATTTTTTTCACTGACACCTTCTCACTCACTCCATGGAACTCAACGGCCATGGTGATGGCAGTCCCAGAAATGGGTACCATTACTGACCGGGACTGAGGCAGCGAGCTGAATTCCATCTCGTGATGCCTGGTCAATTAACAACAGGAAAGCACCGGGTCTATCCAATCATAAATGGGTCTGGCAGCTGGTTAGAGATCTCTGTTGTTGCCGCCATTTTTGAAACAGCTCCTTGACTGCTCAGGTCTGGACATGGACGTCTGGAATGTCAGCCATGACTAGACAGCGAAGCTTGGCTGGGAGCCCAGACACCCATTCTGCCCAGGAAACACCTGAGCCCCCTCTTGATTTAGAGTCATGGCTGTCTGATCCCTGTAATCCATTTCACAATCTTTAATTAAGGGGTTTCAAGTGCCTGCAGTTTAAGTGATTGAAACTTTGAAAACTCTGGGTGATTGACACTTTTATTGCCTTCAGCAGAAGGGAGCTTTTTATAGTGGAAACTTTTGAATGCGGGACTTTTTTTTAGATTAGATGTGATTCCCTACAGTGTGGAAACAGGCCCTTCGGCCCAACCAGTCCACACTGACCCTCCGAAGACTAACCCACCCAGACCCATTTCCCTCTGACTAATGCACCTAACACTATGAACAATTTAGCATGGCCAATTCACCTGACCTGCACATCTTTGGACTGTGGGAGGAAACCGGAGCACCCGGAGGAAACCCACGCAGACACGGGGAGAATGTGCAAACACCACACAGTCAGTCACCCGAGGCTGGAATCGAACCTGGGACCCTGGTGCTGTGAGGCAGCAGAGCTAACCACTGAGCCACCGTGTCACCCATTCTTTTTAAAGTTTACACACATTCTACTATCATTATAGTGTTGATTGTTTCTATGTGGTCTATGGAAGGTGAATGGGAATGGATTGACTTTGGGAGGGCTGAAGACTTGGAATTGTTGGAGGCATATGTTGATGGCTGGTGGTGGTGATGAGGGGGCTGGGGGTGTGGTGACATGACAGCTGTGTTGGTAGTTAAAGAGGGCATAACATTGGGAGGCACAAGGCCGACTTTTCAAGCTTAATTAAACTTGAAGGTTTTGAGACGCCGGGACCATAACCCCTTATAAAGCTGACCCAAATCTAGGAAAACTGCACTGGAGCAGGCTACGTCTATCTCTGCCCAGTCAGGACTGCAGGCTGCAGTTTAGCCCAACTTGCAACCTTAAGGGGTCCCATGAATAACAGAAAACCCAGGATTGCAGCTGGGGAATTTAGACCTGGCCTTCAGTTTTAAAAGAACTCCCAACTTAGCAAAGAAATCCAGGTCAAAAACACTATCAGACATATGCAACTGTGACTTGACGACTTGCTAAAGAAGCACATTTCACCTCCTGCTGTTTCTTTACTGTGTAACCTGCTTCAGTTCTCTCCAATGCAGTACCATCATCCATTAACAGTACGCCCTTACCAAATTCGGCCTTCTCCTCCAGCCTCATGTCCCATTCAAACAGTCTTCAGTAAATTCCACCCAGAGTAGGCCAGTGAGTGACATTGGCCTCTCCCACTATTACAGTACTGGGATAATTCCTGATATTTAAAAAGGACTGACCTGACCGAGTAAACCTGGGAATACCAGTGCTGTGGAAACTAAGCAAGGGCGAGTTGAGAAGAAACTAGGCCGAGGATAGAATGCACCAGAGACATGGCAGAGGCAGAGTGAGGTGAGACATTCAAGAGGGACATTCGGATGATTATTCGGATAGAAACAGGGCACTGGTGTATGGGGAACGGGCAGGAGTTGACGCTAAAGTGATAGAACCAGTGCAAGCTCAATGGGCCAAATGGCTTCTTCTGTGCTATAACAATTCTCTGATTCTGACTCTCACTGTCTCATTTTGAGACAGATATAGTTCCCGGTGCTAAAGGGATCAAGGCTAGGGGGGAGAAAAAAGGGACAAGGGACTGAGTTGGATGATCAGCCATGATCGTATTGAATACTGGAGCTGGCTTGAAGGGCTGAACGGCCTACTCCTGTCTAGTGATTGGAACGAGGTCAGCCAGGTGGACCTCATAGAATGTGAGTTCCTTGACTGGGGCTGTTAACCTGGCCCAATCAGGGAGCCCTGGCTGACAGACAGAAACAGGGCGAAAGTGAGGACTGCAGATGCTGGAGATTAGAGTCAAGAGTGCGGTGCTGGACAAGCCCAGCAGGTCAGGCAGCATCCGAGGAGCAGGAGAGTCTGCATTTCGGGCAAAATGTTTGCCTTTGCCCGAAATGTCAATTCTCCTGCTCCTTGGATGCTGCCTGACCTGCTGGGCTTTTCCAGCACCGCACTCTTGATTGATAGAAACAGGAATGTCAGGGGCTGGCTCTGAGCTAGCTGGGTCAGTGTCACATACCGTGCACATGTCAGTAAAGGCTGACTTGGTGACAGGATACCAGCCTCTGTGGAGTTATTTCATTTGTTCCTACTGTCTATGTTTCTATGAATTATTTTGAAGCAGACGGTGAGCCACAACATTTCAGAACTGGCCTGGCAAAACCTGACTGTACATTGTAAGTGCCTATCCCAGCAAATTCGGCCCTTGTACAGGTCACTGTATTCTGGAGGGAGTTGGGTGGGTAGGATCCCTACCTCTGGCCCAGAAACTCTTGGTTCAAGTCTCACCTCAGGACCCGATGGTGACTGAAGCTAGCTCACAACGCAGTCACACAGTTTGATTATAGCAAACCCGAAATCCTGCTAATGTGCTTCCGTCGGCCAGTAAGCCTGGCAGGTTTTCCTGTCCAGCCAAGAACCATTTACTAACTGCATCACTGCAGCATCTCCCACATGAAAAGACTCTGTGACCAAACCTCTCCTTGTTCTGAAGGTCTAACAGACACATACCATAACTCTTTACAGTCTACAATTTTAATTGATTTTAAAGCGTAACATTTGAACATCATTGCCTTTAAAGATTTTCTTCAAGAACAAAATGTGATCAATAAACTCTGAAAAATTATAACATAACTTTTTTGGATTTATCTTGTGGATCTTTACAGCTACAGTGCGATTTTATCATTTTTAACAGCAGTTCTAGCCATTACACCAACCTTTTATAGTTATTTTCTAACCAATCTGTTCAGAGATATTATTAAACACTTCTGAATGGGTGGGACATGAACCCAGATCTCCTGGTCCAGAGGCAGAGCCGCTACCACTGTACCACAAGAGCCCTCACCATCCTTTTGCATAATTCAAGCATAATAAATACGTGTTCAGGATGAATACCACCTTCTCTGCTCTTTTCTCAACACTTAAGTAGCTCTTAGTATTGACCTTTCACGAGGTTTTTCGGCTATTTAGAGAAGCATATTTTTCAGCTATTTAGAGTGAAAACAGAAGTAGAACAATTATGGATAAAATGTGGCACGGTTTTCAATTCATTTGTCTCATGCACTAAATCTCTCCGCTTCTGTCAAAAGATTTTGAACACCTTTCAGTTCTGAAGAAGACTCGACATTTAAAGCTGTTTCTCTCTGCCAGACCTGCTGAGTTTCTCCAGCCCTCTCTGTACATGTTTCCGATTCCCACATCCGCAGTATTACGGATTTTTACAGTGTTCACGGTGGCCTTACTTACTAGTCTTTCGTTACCATGACATTTAATGGCCAGTGGAACACGTGGCTCATGTGCTTGCGCAACCGCTTAAGCTCACTTGTGTGAAATACTGTCAGTACAGGGGAGGCACAGCCTGGATAAAGTAGAGTGACTGTAGACAGCTTACCATCTCGAGACATTCCCACTGTCAAACACTTCTGTAATCGGCAGTGCTGGCATCGATTGCGGCTTGTTCGGTCGATGAGGCAGTTCTTTTGTCGAGGGCATGAGTAGGTAGCATTGCTCTGTTGGCTTCTCCTGAAGAAACCCTTCGGTACAAATAAAACATTCACGTCAGACACAGTCTCACACTAAAATCCAGCTTCACCCTCTTTATGGACAGACTCCAGTTTCTATTCTTTGTTCAGCATTGTCAATATGATAAGGCTACAGGACTACTGGGGTGGCACGGTGGCTCAGTGGTTAGCACTGCTGCCTTACAGTGCCAGGGGCCCGGGTTCGATCCCAGCCTCGGGCGACTGTCCGTGTGCAGTCTGTACACTGTCTGCGTGGGTTTCCTCCAGGTACCCTGGTTTCCTCCCACAGTCCAATGATGTGCAGATTAGGCGGGTCAGCTATGGTGAACGCAGGCTTACAGGGTCTGCGTGGGATGCCCTTGGGAGGGTCAGTGTGGATTCGATGGGCCAAGTAGCCAGCTCCCACACTGTAGGGATTGGCCATGCTAAATTGCCCACAGTGTCCAGGGACGTGCAGGTTAGGCGGGTCAGCTATGGTGAACGCAGGCTTACAGGGTCTGCTTGGGATGCCCTTGGGAGGGTCAGTGTGGACTCGATGGGCCGAGTAGCCAGCTCCCACACTGTAGGGATTCTATGTGAAAAGGCCATTCAGCCCTTCGAAGCAGAACCAATCCAACTGGTACATGGACTCTCCAATTCCTGAAGAAGGGCTTATGCCCGAAACATCGATTCTCCTGTTCCCTGGATGCTGCCTGACCTGCTGCACTTTTTCCAACAACACATTTTCAGCTCTGATCTCCAGCATCTGCAGACCTCACTTTCTTCTCCAATTTAAATATCTATTTGAGAAGTTGCTTCTCCAGGAGAGTCTAGGACCCTGAGGGTGGAATCTCAGAACAACAAGTCGCGCATTGAAGACAGAGAAGAGCAGGAATTTCTTCCCTCAGAGGGACTGAAACTGTGACATTCCTTACCACAAAGGGCTGCCAAGGTTAGGTCAGTCAGGATGTTCAAGGCTGAGACAGACAGATCTTTCTAATCAGGAAGGAAATCAAGGGTTAGGGGGAAAAGGCAGGCAGGTGGAGTGGAGGGTTATCAGATCACTCACTGAATGGTGGGGCTGACTCGATGGTCTTATTTCAGATTAATTTGTTACTTTTCTTGGTAAATTATTCCAGACACTTTTTTTACTCATTAAAAAAAGAAAACTGTCACACACGTCGTTTTAAATCTACTTTCACTTAATTTCAATGCGATTCAACTTAAGAGTCCGAGAGTTGTACATTATGGAAACAGACCCTTCGGTCCAACTCGTCCACGCTGACCAGATATTCGAACCCAATCTAGCCCCATTTGCCAGCATTTGGCCCATATCTCTCTAAGTCCTTCCTAATCATGTACCCATCCAAATGCCTTTTAAATGTTGTAATTGTACCAGCCTCCACCCCTTCCTCTGGCAGCTCATTCCATACACGTCTGCGTATAGGAAGGGTTTGGAGGGATATGGGCCGGGTGCTGGCAGGTGGGACTAGATTGGGTTGGGATATCTGGCCGGCATGGACGGGTTGGACCGAAGGGTCTGTTTCCGTGCTGTATGACTATGATTCGAAAACTCTATTTCCTTCTTCAAAGTATTCGGTGTACCAGCGTCTGCCAGACTCTGAATTCCACAGATTCATGACCCTTTGCTTGAAGTAACTGCCCGTCATCTCTGTCTAAATCTGTCGGCCTTTGTCCTAAACCTATGACCCTCTTCTTCTAAGTTACCCCTCAAGGATAAACATCCTCTCTATGTTTAGATTAGATTACTTACAGTGTGGAAACAGGCCCTTCGGCCCAACAAGTCCACACCGACCCTCCAAAGAGCAACCCACCCGGACCCAATACCCTACATTTACCCCCTTCACCTAACACTACGGGCAATTTAGCGTGGCCAATCCACCTGACCTGCACATTTTTGGACTGTGGGAGGGAATTGGAGCACCTGGAGGAAACCCACGCAGACAATGTGCAAACTCCACACAGACAGTCGCCTGAGGTGGGAATTGAACCTGGGTCTCTGGCGCTGAGAGGCAGCGGTGTTAACCACTGTGCCGCCCACTATGTCTACTTTGTCAGCCCCCTTTAGCATCTCATATACCTCTCATCCTTCTAAACTTCAAAGAATATTAGTCTAAACTGCTCAATTTCTCATGTCTCAAGCCTTTCAGCTCTGGAATTAACTGAGTGAACCTCCACCGAACTGCCTCCAATGCAATTACATCCTTCCTCAAGTAAGCATACAAAAAGTTATCACAAATAAAAATGCATGTTATTGTAAAAAGCCTTGTGACACAGATTAAAAGCTGGGGGAGGCAGGAGAGAGACAATGAGGATAACGGGATAAGACTATGACCGATAGGGTCATAGAGAGAGTTGCATTCCCTTGGCTTCTGTACAGGGAGCAAAACCTTGCAGCTGATTTACCACTGAATGTGGACAAAAGATAGAGAGCAGTGCATCCAACTATGAAGATGACACCGATGGTCCACAGCACACTATGTGAACGAAAGTAGGATGCTACACACAGCCAAAGTTGGAGAACTTAATGTCCTCTCTCAAAGCAAATTTGGAGACAAGATAGTTTGGGTTAGTGTTAGGGTTTGGGTTAGGATTAGGGTTAGTATTCGCGTGAAGGTTAATGTTAGGGTGAGGGTTGGGGATGGAGTTAGAGTTGGAGTTAAGATTGGGGTTCACCTTAAGGTTATAGTTAGGATTAGAGTTTATTTTAGGGTTAAGGTTAGGATAGGGATATAGTTAGGGATTAGAGTTAGGGTTAAGGTTAGGATTAGGGTTGGGGTTCAAGTTAAGGTTAGAGTAAGAGTTAAGGTTATGTTTCAGGTGAAGGTTCATCAGGCAGGATAGGGTCCGAGTTAGATTTAGGATTAGGGCTAAGATTAATCCGGCAGGATAGGGTCAGGGTTAGATTTAGGGTTATGGCTAAGGTTAATCAGGCAAGTTAGGGTCAGGATTAGGGCTAAGGTTAATTAGGCAGGACAGAGTTAGGGTTAGGGGTAAGGTTAAGGTTAAACAGGCAGGATAGCGTTAGGGTTAGGGCTAAGGTTAATCAGGCAGGACAGGGTTACAGTTAGGAGAGCACAGCAGTTCAGGCAGCATCCGAGGAGCAGCGAAATCGACGTTTCGGGCAAAAGCCCTTCATCAGGAATGGCTTCCTGATGAAGGGCTTTTGCCCGAAACATCGATTTCGCTGCTCCTCGGATGCTGCCTGAACTGCTGTGCTCTTCCAGCACCACTAATCCAGAAATCTGGTTTCCAGCATCTGCAATCATTGTTTTTACCACAGGGTTAGTGTTAGGGCTAAGGTTTATCAGGCAGGACAGGGTTATGGTTAGGGCTAAGGTTTATCAGGCAGGACAGGGTTAAGGTGAGGGCTAAGGTGAATCAGGCAGGACAGGGTTAAGGTGAGGGCTAAGGTTAATCAGGCAGGACAGGGTTAGGCTTAGGGCAAAGGTTAATCAGGCAGGACAGGGTTAGGCTTAGGGCTAAGGTTAATCAGGCAAGACAGGGTTAGGGTTAGGGCTAAGGTTAATCAGGCAGGGCAGGGTTAAGGCGAGGGCTAAGGTTAATCAGGCAGGACAGGGTTAGGCTTAGGGCTAATGTTAATCAGGCAGGATAGGGTTAGGCTTAGGGCTAAGGTTAATCAGGCAGGACAGGGTTAGGCTTAGGGCTAAGGTTAATCAGGCAAGACAGGGTTAGGGTTAGGGCTAAGGTTAATCAGGCAGGACAGGGTTAAGGCGAGGGCTAAGGTTAATCAGGCAGGACAGGGTTAGTCTTAGGGCTAAGGTTAATCAGGCAGGACAGGGTTAAGGTGAGGGCTAAGGTTAATCAGGCAAGACAGGGTTAGGGTTAGGGCTGAGGTTAATCAGGCAGGACAGGGTTAAGGTTAGGGCTAAGGTTAATCAGGCAGGACAGGGTTAAGGTGAGGGCTAAGGTTAATCAGGCAGGACAGGGTCAGGGTTAGGGCTAAGGTTAATCAGGCAGGACAGGGTTAAGGTGAGGGCTATGATTAATCTGGCAGGATAGGGTTAGGCTTAGGGCTAAGGTTAATCAGGCAGGACAGGGTTAGGGTTAGGGCTAAGGTTAATCAGGCAGGACAGGATCAGGGTTAGGGCTAAGGTCAATCAGGCAGGACAGGGTTAAGGTGAGGGCTATGGTTAATCTGGCAGGACAGGGTTAGGCTTAGGGCTAAGGTTAATCAGGCAGGACAGGGTTAAGGTGAGGGCTAAGGTTAATCAGGCAGGACAAGGTTATGCTTAGGGCTAAGGTTAATCAGGCAGGACAGGGTTAGGGTTAGGGCTAAGGTTAATCAGGCAGGATAGGGTTAGGCTTAGGGCTAAGGTTAATCAGGCAGGACAAGGTTATGCTTAGGGCTAAGGTTAATCAGGCAGGACAGGGTTAGGGTTAGGGCTAAGGTTAATCAGGCAGGATAGGGTTAGGCTTAGGGCTAAAGTTAATCAGGCAGGACAAGGTTATGCTTAGGGCTAAGGTTAATCAGGCAGGACAGGGTTAGGCTTAGGGCTAAGGTTAATCAGGCAAGACAGGGTTAAGGTTAGGGCTAAGGTTAATCAGGCAGGACAGGGTTAAGGTGAGGGCTAAGGTTAATCAGGCAGGACAGGGTCAGGGTTAGGGCTAAGGTCAATCAGGCAGGACAGGGTTAGGGTTAGGGTTAGGGTTAAGGTTAATCAGGCAGGACAGGGTTAGGGTTCGGGCTTAGGTTAATCAGGCAGGACAGGGTTAAGGTGAGGGTTAAGGTTAATCAGGCAGGACAGGGTTATGGTTAGGACTAAGGTTTATCAGGCAGGACAGGGTTAAGGTGAGGGCTAAGGTTAATTAGGCAGGACAGGGTTAAGGTGAGGGCTAAGGTTAATCAGGCAGGACAGGGTTATGGTTAGGACTAAGGTTTATCAGGCAGGACAGGGTTAAGGTGAGGGCTAAGGTTAATTAGGCAGGACAGGGTTAAGGTGAGGGCTAAGGTTAATCAGGCAGGACAGGGTTAAGGTGAGGGCTAAGGTTTATCAGGCAGGACAGGGTCAGGGTTAGGACTAAGGTTAATCAGGCAGGCAGGACGTGCCAGATGGAAATCCTGCCACCTGTGGGCCTCTGCCATGATTACGATCTATCAGGAAAGACCCATGGATAGCTTTCCTGTCCTGCTGCGAGTAAAAGGCCCAAGTAGGCAACTAATGCCCACTTAATGGTCTCACCCCCAACTCCCCAAGGTTTGCAAAAGGCAAAGCTACAGAATTCGCAGTCATCTGCAGCTGAAAGTGCAGATGCATTTTGATCTCCTCATGATGCCACAGGTGCCAGTCTTTGGCCAGTTTGATTATTGTGTGTGAGATGAGGAACCAGCTGAAGATTTCAGATAGTGCAAAAACTATGGGCCCTGACAACACCCTGGATTACAGGACTGAAGGTTTGCGCTTCAGAACTAATGATACCCATAACTAAACCGTTCCTGCACACCAACATGGAACGTTACCCTGATAAGGCCTGGACATGGTAAATAGGACAAATCGAATCCTGCAAATTAACACTCCACCAGCCTTCTCTCGATCACCAGCAAAGTGATGACAGGTATCATCATCGACAGTGCGATCAAGCAGCACTCACACATCAATAGCCCACTCACTGAACTCAAACTGGGTGCTGCCAGGGCCATCTTGATTCCTGACCTCATTATAGTTTTAGTCCAAACATGTTCTAAAGAGCTGAATTCCAGAGGGGAGGTGAGAATGATGGCCTTTGACCGATACGTCACTGGGAGAGGCATCAATGAGCCCCGGCAAAACCAAAATAAATGGAATATTGGCATGTCCTAGGTTCAACCATCTTTAGTTGCTTCATCAAAGATGCTCTCTGCATCATAAACCCTGAGGTGGGGATGTTCACCAATGATCGCACAATGTTCAGCACCATTTGTGACTCCTCATGTACTGAAGCAGTCTGTTCAAATGCATCAAGACCTCGACAAAGCCCTGATGGGTAACACTCATACTACACAAGCATCAAGGAGGCAATGACCATCTCCAAGAGAATATCTGACTATCACCCTTTGCCTGTCAATGTCATGACCATCGCTGCATCCTGGGGGTTACCATTGACCAGAAGCTGACCTGGACTGTTCATATAAATACTGTGGCTACAAGAGCAGGTCAGAGGCTGCAGCAAGAACTCAATTCCTGTTGCCCCAAAACCAATCCACCACTTACAGGCACATGCCAGGAGTGTGAAGGAATACATCTGGATGAGTGCAGCTCCAACAACACTCAAGCAGCTCAATACCATCAGGGATAAAGAAGCCCAACATATTGGCACTACATTGATCACTCTCAACAGTCATCCCTATCACCAACAGCAGTGTGCACCAGCTCCAGCACGCACGACAACAACTCACCAAGGTCCCTCCAACAGCACCTTCCAATATTGTGACCTCTACCACCTACTTGAAACCCACCCCACCTCCCCCCAACTCTCTCTCTCTCTCTCACACACACACACACACACACACACACACACACAAATTACTCTGACTTGGTATCACTGGGTCTAAATCCCTCACAGCATCAGGGATGTATATACACGATATGGGCAGCAGCAGTTCAAGGACACCTTGCTCTCAAGGGCAATTAGGGATGGGCAATAGATTCTAGTCTTGTCAGCGATGCCAACAAACTGTGAATAATCAAATAAAAAGAGCAAACTAGTGCTTGAGAATTCTGATGTGGAGATGCCAGTGTTGGACTGGGGTCAGAAGTCGCACGACAACAAGGTTATAGTTCAACAGGTTTATTTACAACCACAAACTTTCTGAGCGCGGCTCCTTCGTCAGAGGAAGTGAAGAGAATTCTGAGGGGGTCTCACCTTCTGACCAGTGAAAGCCTATTCACCATTGAAAAGGCACAAGTCAAGAGTGTGATGCAGAACTTCACATTTGTCTGGATCAATGCCTCAAAAGGCCCATTGCTATGTTAGAGAGAGCAGTCCCCTTCACCAGCATCACCGGCCAGAAATGGCTGATGCCTGTACTGTATACAAGATACACTGCAGGACCCCACCAACAGGACTCTCCAAACCTACAACCTCTACCATCGAGAAGCACAAGGGCAGCAGATGTGCAGGAACACCACCACCAGGAAATTCCCCATCACGCCTCACCCTGACTTAACACCATATCATTGTTCTTTCACTATGGTTGGATCAAAATCAAGGGAGAAGCTATTTCCAGTAGCAGAGGCAGTCCATAAAAAAGAAAGAGGACCAGTCCTTGAACGGAAAGGTAAGCCATTTACAGTGGAGGACAGGGAGTGACTTTGCCCATGGTAGTGGAAACCCAATACTGAATCCCCAAAATGTCAAAAGAGGGAGGTTTGGATTAGACTCTGCCTTTTTATAGCCAGAGACACCAAACACAGAAAAACTGTGAATGCCAGAGAACTGAAAATAAAACATAAAATGGTGGAGAAACTCAGTAGGTCTGGCAGTATCCGTGGAGACAGAAACTGAGTTAACATTTCAAGTCTGGTATGATTCTTCCGGTATGAATCTGAAGAACGCTCATATTGGTCTCAGAACAATAATTTTACTTCCCTCTGGCAGGGAGGAAGTGATAAGGTAAGGGAACCGTGGTTTACTAAAGAAATTGTATCTCTTGTTAAGCGGAAGAGGGAGGCTTATTTGACGTTGAGACGAGATGGTTCAGGTGAGGCGATGGAGAGTTACAGATTAGCTAGGAAGGATTTAAAGAGAGAGTTAAGAAGAGCAAGGAGGGGACATGAGCAGTCTTTAGCAGGTAGAATAAAGGAGAACTCTAAAACTTTCCAAAGGTACGTGAGGAATAAAAGGATGACTAGGGTAGGAATAGGGTCAGTCAAAGACTGAAGTGGGAAGTTGTATGTGGACCCTGTGAAGATTGGAGAGATGCTAAATGAATATTTCCCATCTGTTTTCCCTCAGGAAAAGGAGAATATTGTAGAGGAGAAGAATGAGATACGGGCTATTAGAACAGAAAGGATTGAGGTTAGTAAGGAGTAGACGTTATCAATTCTAGAAGGTGTGCATGTAGGTAAGTCTCCTGGGCTGAATGGGATTTATCTAAGGATTCTCTGGGAAGCTAGGGAGGAGATGGCAGAGCTTTTGGCCTTGATCTTTGAGTCGTCATTGTCTACAGGTTTGGTACCATAGGACTGGAGGATTTCAAATGTTGTGGCGTGTTCAAGAAGTGCAGCAGAGATGACCCAGGTAATTATAGACCAGTGAGCCTTACATCTGTTGTAGGAAAAGTTTTGGAAAAGAATATAAGAGATAGGATTTATAATCATCCAGCAAGCAACAATTTGATTTCAGATAGTCAACATGGTTTCGTCAAAGGCAGGTCGTGTCTCACAAACCTCATTGAGTTTTTTGAGAAGGTGACCATGCATGTAGATGAGGGTAGGGCAGTTGATGTGGTATACATGGACTTCCATAAAGCTTTTGGTAAGGTTCCATATGGTAGGCTGTTGGAGAAAATGCAGAGGCATGGAATTGAGGGTGATTTAGCAGTTTGGATCAGAAACTGGCCTTCTGTCATAAGGCAGTGAATGGTGGTTTATGGAAAATATTCAGCCTGGAGTCTGGTTACTAGTGGTGTGCCACAAGGCTCTGTTTTGGGACCACTGCAGTTTGTCATTTTTATAAATGACTTAGACGCAGGCATAGGTGGATGGGTTAGTAAGTTTGCAGATAACGCTAAAGTCGATGGAGTAGTGGACAGTGTGGCAGAATGTTGCAGAGTGCAGGAGGACTTGGATAAACCGCAGCACTGGGCTGAGGGGTGGCAAATGGAGCTCAATGCAGATAAATGTGAGGCGATTCACTTTGGGAAGAATAACAGGAAGGCAGAATACTGGGTCAATGGAAAGATTCTTGGTAATGTGGATGTGCAGAGGGATTTTGGTGTCCATGTACATAGATCCCTGGAAATTGCCTCCCAGGTTATTATCTTTGAGGAGAAAGTGAGGTCTGCAGATGCTGGAGATCAGAGCTGAAAATGTGTTGCTGGAAAAGCGCAGCAGGTCAGGCAGCATCCAGGGAACAGGAGAATCGACGTTTCGGGCATAAGCCCTTCTTCAGGAAACCTGGAGATCAGAGCTGAAAATGTGTTGCTGGAAAAGCGCAGCAGGTCAGGCAGCATCCAGGGAACAGGAGAATCGACGTTTCGGGCATAAGCCCTTCTTCAGGTTCCTGAAGAAGGGCTTATGCCCGAAACGTCGATTCTCCTGTTCTCTGGATGCTGCCTGACCTGCTGCGCTTTTCCAGCAACACATTTTCAGCTCCCAGGTTATTAGTGCTGTTAAGAAGGCACACGGTGTGTTAGGTTTCATTGGTAGAGGGATTGAGTTCCGGAGCTGTGATGTCATGCTGCAACTATACAAAACGCTGGTGCGGCCGCACTTGGAATATTGCGTACAGTTCTGGTCGCCCCATTACAGGAAGGATGCGGAAGCATTGGAAAAGGTGCAGAGGAGATTTACCAGGATGTTGCCTGGTCTGGAGGTAAGGTCTTATGAGGAGACAAGGCAGCTAAGGGAGGATTTAATAGAGACATACAAGGTGATCAGAGGATTAGTTAGGGTGGAAAGTGAGAGTCTTTTTCCTAGGATGATGATGTTGGCTTGTACAAGGGGGCATAGCTACAAATTGAAGGGTGATAGATTTAAGACAGAAGTCAGAGGCAGGTTCTTTACCCAGAGAGTGGTAAGGGCGTGGAATGCCCTAGCTGCCAATGTAGTCAACACAGCCACATTAGGGAGATTTAAACTGTCCTTGGATAAGCACATGGATGATGATGGGATAGTGTAGGGGGATGGGCTTAGATTAGTTCACGGGTCGGCACAACATTGAGGGCCGAAGGGCCTGTTCTGCACTGTATTGTTCTATGTTCTGCATAGCTGCCAAACAATGATGGGTCTGGGAAAGGCAGGCACAGGATGTGGAAAGGAATATAATTTTCCCAATAACTTACAGTATCTGCTGGAATCGACACAATCAGCCCAGTACTCATCCCCATTCCACCACATCTTGGTCTAAACAAGACTGTGAACCAACGTCTGGTCAAAACTTCAAACAAAAGCACTGTCTGACAAGAATCAAATATGACAAATCTAACTGAGCTCTGGTCATTCCTAATTCTGTCAGCGAAATACAATATTCTATTGTATTTTTAGGGTGACACTGCTGTCTAACTGCTGCCTCACAGCGCCAGGGACCAAGGTTCGATTCCAGCCTCGGGTGACTGTGCGGAGTTTGCACATTCTCCCCGTGTCTGCGTGGGTTTCCTTCGGGTGCTCCGGTTTCCTCCCACAGTCCAAAGATACGCAGATTAGGTGGTTCGGCCATGGGAAATTGCCCACAGAGTGCAGGGATGTATAGGTTAGGTGGGTTAGCCATTGGAAATGCAGGGCTACAGCGATAGGATTGAGCGTGGGGGCGGGGGTGGGGTGAGTCTGGGTGGGATGCTTTTTTGGAGGGTCAGTCTGGACTCGATGGGCCAAAAAGCCTGCTTCTGCAATGTAGGGATCCTATGATATTGGCCATGTCAAGAAGTGACATGACACCAGGTCATAGTCCAACAGGTTTATCTAAAATCACAAGCTATTGGAGGGCTGCTCTTTCATCCCCTCTCTTCACAAAGGGTGGGGGGAGACTGCCAACGTAGCTTTGTCCATTGACTAGTAATATGGAAGTTCAAATTCTATCACAGTAGGGTGGCTCAGTGGTTAGCACTGCTGCCTCACAGCTCCAGGGAGTTGGTTCAATTCCTGCCTTAGGCAATTGTCTGTGTGGAGTTTACACATTCTCCCCGTGTCTGTGTGGGTTTCCTCTGGGTGCTCCAGTTTCCTCCCACAGTCCAAAGATGCGCAGGTCAGGTGGGTTGGCCGTGCTAAATTGTCCATAGAGTCCAGGGACATGCAGGCTAGGGGGGTTAGCTATAGGAAATGCAGGGTTACCGCGATAGTTGGGGGGGGGGGGGGGGGGGAGGCGGATGGCCTGGGTGGGATGCTCTTTGGTGGGTCAGTGTGAACCCGATGGGCCAAATGGCCAAATTCCTCAATGTTGGGACCTGATGAGACAACAAAAGGGAGGACTGCAGATGCTGGAAACCAGAGTCTAGATCAGAGTGGTGCTGGAAAAGCACAGCAGGTCAGGCAGCAACCGAGGAGCAAGAAAATCGACGTTTCGCTATTCCCGATGAAGGGCTTTTGCCTGAAACGTCGATTTTCCTGCTCCTCGGATACTGCCTGACCTGCTGAGTTTTTCCAGCACCGCTCTGATCTGATGATATGGGCCAAGAGGTCACATGACACCAGGTTATAGTCCAACAGGTTTATTTAAAATCACAAGCTACTGGAGCGCTCCGAAAGCTCATGATTTTAAATAAACCTGATGTCATGTGACTTCCAACATTATCTGCGCCTCCCCATCATGAGATGGGCAGTAGATATGGCACCAGACTGTGGTGAATGCAGAGAGCTCTGATTACAAATAAAAACGATGAGTTCAAATTTGACTTTGTTTGGCCGACTGATAATATCAGCTAAATGAATTGACACTAACAGCTAATTATCATACTGATCTGCCCCAATAGGCCCATATGTTTTAATTAGTTAGTCACTGGCTGTTTAATTAGGGGAAAAGGCAGCTGTCAGCTGTCAAGCTGTTTCTTCCAAATGTGCATTTGCAGGGGAATAGCCCGTGACTGGCGGGGCCGCTTTATTCTTAATACAGCGGAGTGATTTATCATCCCTCGTCTTTAATGGCATGCCTCACTAAATCCTTCTGTTTGTATTAAATCCTGTGTTGATAGAGTAACAACAATATCAGAGCATTGCAGAGGCTTCCTCACTGAGACGGTAATGAACAGTGAAGCATTGGTGAGGTGAAGAATGAGGAAGCTGTTTTCAATCGCTCGGAGTTTGTTCCCCTGGCCTGCCGATCACAGCCACCCAGCAGATGCACTTCTGACAACCCTACCTCTTGAGTTTTATTTCTTATTTTCCTAACTTACTCTACATAACACATATACATAGTGTAAGGCACTCTCTCCTGACCTGTTGTTAAAATGGGGATGAAGGAGCAGCACTCCAATAGCTTGTGATTTTAAATAAGCCTGTTGGTCTATCGCCTGGTATCATGTGACTTTTGACTTGAGCCATATCATCGGATCTCTACAGAAGCAGGCCATTCAGCCCATCGAGTCCACACTGACCCTCCAAACAGCATCCCACCCAGACTCACTACCTTCCCCACCCTATCGCTGTAACCTTGCATTTCCCATGGATAATCCACCGAGCTTACATATCTTTTTCTCTCTGTTTTTTTGAACCGAGGTTCTTTGTACCTAAGGTAGTGCTGTGTGTTGGGATATTGCACACTTTTCCTGTGCTCCTGATCTTCTGTACACTCGAGTACACGTGACAATAAGGCGAAAGTGGGTACTGCAGATGCTGGAGATTAGAGTCAAGATTAGAGTGGTGCTGGAAAAGCACAGCAGGTCAGGCAGCATCCGAGGAGCAGGAAAACTGACGTTGTGGGCAGGAGCCTCTCATCAGGAATGAGGCTGGGAGCCTTCAGGGTAGTGAGATAAAAGGGGAGGGGGGTGTGGGGCTGCGGAGAAGATAGCTAAGAGTGCAATAGGTGGATGGAGGTGGGGGTAAAGGTGATAGGTTGGAGAGGAAGGTGGAGGGGATAGCTGGGAAGGAAGATTGGCAGGTAGGACAGATCATGAGGAGCTCCACCCCGGAAGTTCCCAGCCTCATTCCTGATGAAGGGCTCCTGCCCGAAACGTCGATTTTCCTGCTCCAAGGATGCTGCCTGACCTGCTGTGCTTTTCCAGTTACCACTCTGATCTATACGTGACAATAAACCTAATTCTCATTCGCCTCTCCTTCCCCAATTTCACCTAATGGCTTGCAGTCCTCAAGCTATTGTCTGTACCGGATTTAAATTTGCTTTTTCCACTTGTTTGATTTTATCAAGTCAGTTGTCAGCTTTCAGGTAGTATTCTCGCCCTAGGGAGAGCTGAACACAAGTTGACAGCAGCACTGAGGAAATGCAACACTGTCAGAGGTAGCAAGGCGTCGTCACTGTAAGAAGAAGGTGGGAATTCTCTCTGGTATTCTGGACAAAACCTGACCCTCAATCAGCACCATTGCAATCAGGTAACTGCTGTGTATCTTGCTGTGTGTAAATTGAATGCCGTGTTTCCAATGTTACAACAGTCACTATATTCTAAGAGGATTTACCATTGAATCCCTACAGTGCGGAAACAGGCCTTTTGGCCCATCGAATCCACACCAACCCTCCGAAGAGTATCCCACCAGGATCCATGCCCTTCTGACTAGTAACCCTGCATTTCCCCCTGACTAATCCACCTAACCTACACCTCCCTGAACACTATGGGCAAGTTAGTATGGCCAATCCACCTGACCTGCATCTTTGGACTGTGGGAAGAGACCGGAGCATCCGGAGGAAACCCACGCTGACACGGGGGAGAATGTGCAAACTCCACACAGAGAGTCACCCTGAGGCTGGGATCGAACCAGGGTCCCGAGCGCTGTGAGGCAGCAGTGCTAACCACCGAGCCACCTGACTTCATTGGTCATTATGCGTTTTGGAATGTGGTGAAAAGAGTGGGGCATAACACCGAAGGTTCCCTTCTTTGATTCAGTGCCTCCTGAACCTTTTCCCACAGTGATCCCCACCTCAAGTTTTGAAAACTGTCGTGACCAATCATTGTCCGACTGGATTGTTTGAGGGAGAAACGGGATCCTTTTAGAGTGAGAGCACAGCTGATCTCACTCAGTTGTAGACCCTGTGACTGCATCAGAGCTTGGCACTGATCGCACAAACGCAGAAGAAATAATTCTGACAACCCAGGTATCCCGAACCAGGGGTCACAGTCTACAGGTTACATTTTAGACTGAGACGAGGAGAAATGTCTTCATCCTGAATTTCTGTGGCATTCTCTGCCAGGGAAAATCAGAAGAAGACAGATATAATTCTTCGGGCAAAGGGATCAAAGGGTATAGGTGAAAAAGTGGAAACAGGGGAGTGAACTGGATAATCAGCCATGATCGTACTGAATGGTGGAGCAGGCTCAAAGGGCCAAATGGCCTAACTCCTGCTCCTTTTCTCTACCTAAAGTTTTAGCTCGTGATCCTTAGCCCCAGCTTTGATTGATTGATTTATTTATTGTCATGTGTACCGAAGTACAGTGAACAGTTTAGTTTACAAGCAGCACACACTGATCACAGTAAGCAAGGACATACAGACCAAAAGACTTCGACAGAAGCATACAGGTTACATTGCACAGGGCATCCAAGAGCAATCAACGTTAGCAAGGTCAGCATTATTTGAGGTTAGAGTCCATCCACCAGTCTAATAACAGCCAGGAAGAAGCTGTTCCTGACCCTGTAGGGGTGTGTGCGTTTAAGCTTCTGTACCTAGTGCCTGACCGAAGAGGTTGTAGGAGATCATTATCGGGGAGCGATGGGTGTTTGATGATGTTGGCAGCCTTTCCACGCCAGCGAGTTGTGTAAATGGAGTCCATGGATGGGAGGTTGGCTTCTGTGATGGTCTGGGCTGTGCACACCACCTTCTGGAGTTTCTTACAGTCCTAGGCAGAGCAGTTGCTGTACCAGGCCGTTATGTACCCGGACAGTATGCTCTCAACGGTGCATTTGTAGAAGTTGGTCAGGGTCCTTACGGACATGCTGAATTTCCTGAGCCGCCTGAGGAAGAAGAGGTATTGTTTTACCTTCTTGACCATCGCATCTACGTGGGGTGTCCAGGACAGGTTGTCGGTTATTGTCACTGAGGAACTTGACGCTCTCCACCCTCTCAACCTCAGTTCCGTTGATGTAGATGAGGGTGTGTTCTCCTTTTTTCTTATTAAAGTCAAAGACTAGTTCTTTAGTTTTGCCAATGTTGACAGAGAGAGCTGTGGTTGGGTCTGTCCCTGTGACAATATTGACAGATAAAGCTGCATGAACAGTGATCTCCCAAAGCCAGTGCTGATTGGGTGCTCAGTGTATGCAGCAGGTCCACACAGCTCCCCCTCAGCACACAACAGATCCAGGACACGCCAAGGAGTGAGGGACACTGGGTACAGTCTGGGCTTGGGGACACTGTTAAAATGGCAGGCCCAAACAATTTTAGGAGGTTTCAAAAGAGAGATGGATATATATTTGAAACTGGTGAAGTTAGAGGGCCACTGAGGTTGAGTTGGAGAGTTGAGCTAGCTGGGTAGCTCTTTCAGGAGCTGGTGCAGACATGCTGGGTCAAATGGCCTCCTTCAGTAATGTAAAATTCCATGATACTAACTTGTATCTATATCATACCTTTAGTGTAATAGTCACTAAGATGCACCAAAGAGCAGCCAAGTAAATTTAACACCAAACCACACAAAGATGGAAGTGCTGATGTTTGGTCAAACAGGTAGGTTTTAAGGAGTCCACAGTCATATTCATAGACTGTTTGCACCGTGGTGGGGGAGAAACAGGGACTTTAGTCCTGAGTGCCACACATTAAGGATGACGTAAAGGCAATAGCAAGGCTACAGAAAAGATTCACGCAAGTGGTCCTAGGGAAGTGGAACCTCAGCTGTGAGGGTTGATTCAGAATCCCAGACTGATCTCCTCAGGGAGAAGAGAATTAAGAAGAAGTAATTTGATGGAAGATTTTGAAATCAAGAGATCTGGGCCGACTGTATATCGCCATTCCTTCATTGTCATAGAGTCCTTCGACTGGGACAATCTATCCATCTTAGGACAAGCCAAACAGAGACATGCATGAGAAATCCTAGAAGCATGGCATTCCAACTGGAACTCTATCAACAAACACAGGGAGTTAGACCCCATCTACCACCCCCTGAGAGAAAGACAGGAAATGACATCACCCAGAAAATGACATCACCACTGGAAATGACATCACCAACCCAAACATATCAATTGAAAGCAGGAATCATGTACACTGCTTCGCCTGAGGCCCAATGAAGATGTTATCTAGTAGGGTGACGAAATGTCTTCAGCTTAGCGAGCAAACCTACATCCAGAACTCAACCTGAGCTACAAATCTACTCAAAACTCGCTAAGACCAAAATGTCTGTCCACACTAACCCCATTTCTCTGAACTTGGCCCCATATCCTTCTAATACTTTCCTATCCATGTATTTGTCCAAATGCCCTTTAAATGTTGTTAATGCACCCGCCTCAACCACTTCTGCTGGCAGCTTATTCCATATGCGTACCATCCTATGTGTCAAAAGGTTTCCCCTCAGGTTCCCTTTATTCTTTCCCCTCAAACCTTAAACTGATGCCCTCTAGTCCTTGATTCCCCAACCCTGGGAAAAAGACTGAGTGCATTCACCCTATCCATGTCTCTCATGATCTTATCCACTTCTATAAGATCCCACCTCAGTCTCCTATGCTCGAAAGAAAAAATGTCCTACCTTGTCCAACTTCACCTTATAACTCAGACCACTCAGACCTGGCAACATCCTTATAAATTTCTTCTGTACTCTCTCCAGTTTAATAACATCCTTCCTATAGCAAGGTGACCAAAACTGAAGTGCGGCCTCACCAACGTCCTGCACAACTGCAGCGTAACTTCTCAACTTCGATACTCAATGCCCGACTGTGACTCCACGTTCTGAGAACCATGCACCTGAACTCCAAGGTCGCTGGGTCAAAATCCTGGCTTTCCCTCCCTCAGGGCATTGTGGGTCTGCCCACAGCAGGTGGACTGCAGCGGTTCAAGATGGCAGCTCACTACCACCTTCTCAAGGGGCAACTAGGGACGGGCCATAGATAGTGATGCTCACATCCCAAAAATGAATCAAAAAACGTCGCCAGGGAGAAGGTGTTTCCAATGTCGGAAGGTTGGTGCATCAAAGAACAATGATTTACGGTATTAAACTCAAGAAGCAGTCGGTGGTTAGAATCTGGAAGTGAAGTGGAGGCCATTTCAATGGGAATTTTCAAAAAAATAATAAACTGGCTAATTATCTGAAACACAAAAAGAATCGCAAGGCTGAAGGGAAAATGGAATAGTAATTTATTGGCACTTGTTTTCTTTACAAAATGTTTAAGTGTAAAGTGAAAAGTGTTTAAGTCGCCACACTCCAGCGCTGTTTTCATAACAACTTACACATATTTTTGAAAAAGGCAACATATAGACAAGGTCCATCTTATTTCAATTCCGAGCTTCAGGACATGGACCCACCATGATGCTGAAGATGGTGCAGCAGACGCTGTAAGAAATTCTGGGCCATTGGAATCCTGGACCTGGACCTCATCGTCACAGATGCAGCCCACACGTGGCAGGACTCCCCCCCACCCCGACCAGGAGATGGCCGTAATGGCCATGAGGAATGGCCGGATCCACACCGCATTCTCCACCACAGCCACCAAAAGCAGGTAAGATGAGTTTTGATGTTAGAAAATGATAATTTTTAAAAAGAAAGATGTGGCAGGCCTGGTGATAGAAACATAGAAGATAGGAGAAAACCATTCGGCCCTGCTCCACCATTCATCACCATCATGGCTGATCATCTAACTCAATAGCCTAATCTTGCTTTCTCCCCATAACCTTTGACCCCATTTGCCCCAAGTGCTATCTCCAGCCGCCTCTTGAATACATTCAGTGTTTTGGTATCAGCTACTTCCTGTGGTAATGAATCCCACAGACTCACCACTCTCTGGGTGAAGAAATGTCTCCTCATCTCTGTCCTAAAGGGTTCACCCTCTATCCTCAGACTGTGACCCCTGGTTCTGGACTCACCCACCATCGGGAACATCCTCCCTGCACCTATCCTGTCTCATCCTGAACAGAAACAGACGGTCCCAGAGCCCGAACACTTCCTACTTTGCCGCCGCCATCTTGGTGAAAGAGTGGAACCAGCTGAGTTATTCTTCCTCAGAGCTAGAAGACCACACGCCACCAGTTTACAGTCCAACAGGTTTCTTTAAAATCGCAAGCTTTCGAAGCGCTGCTCCTTCACCAGGTGAAGTCTATACCTTGGAGCTGACAGATGTGATGGATCGATTGGCCTCATTCTGAGCTGTAACATCCTGTGATGGTCAGTGGGTTCTGATACCTGGCCACTATCCATGTTTTTCTCCTTCTACTTGTATGGTGCACAGTTCATCATTTTACATCAATGAGCCTCAAAATCTTTTTTAGGTTAGATTAGATTCCCCTACAGTGTGGAAACAGGCCCTTTGGCCCAACAAGTCCACACCGACGCTCCGAAGAGCAACCCACCCAGACCCATTTCCCTCTGACTGATGCGCCTAACACTATGGGCAATTTAGCGTGGCCAATCCACCCTAACCTGCACATCTTTTGGAGTGTGGGAAGAAACCCAGAGCACCCAGAGGAAACCCACACAGACACGGGGAAAATGTGCAAACTCCACACACAGTCACCAAGGGTGGATTTGAACCTGGGTCTCTAGTGCTGTGAGGCAGCAGTGCTAACCACTGAGCCATTGTGCCGCCCCACAGGAAGGGGAAAGATTTAGGAAGGACCTGAGGGGCAACCTCTTCATACAGAGAGTGGTGCGTATATGGAATGGGCTACCAGAGGAAGTTGAGGCAGGTACAATAGCAACATTTAAAAAACATTTAGCCAGGTACATGGATGGGAAGGGTTTCAAGGGATATGGACCAAATGCAGGTAATTGGACTAGCTGTGTGGGCGCCATGGTCAGCGTGCACCAGTGTGGGCCGAAGGGCCTATTTCCATGCTGTATAACTCTATGACTCTATAACTGATCACCAGTTCGGTCACTTCCTTTCTTTTAAAAAGAAATTGTTCTTTTGTGGAATTTAGGTGTCACTCTCAAGTCAGCCTCTGTTGCTTTTCTCTAATTGGCCCGAACTGAGTAACTGCCAAGACCATAGCAGAGGGCAACTCCACTTCATGCAGAATTGGCTCCAATTTACCTCAGGGACTGGTTCAGAGCTTGAAGCTCATTCGTTCCAGCCTGGAAAAGATGGGCAATTCCCAATAGCAGTGCCAATGCCTCAACTTTCATTTTGGAAGCTCAGACAGAAGTTATGAGATCCATGCTTGTTGCCATGGAAACCCTTGAACGTTTCGTAGCCGCAAATGTCAGCTAGATCTCACACAGCACGCCCAATAATGCGCACTCCAGCAGGCCATGGGGATTGCTCTGGGCTTGCAGGGCCCCCATCCGACTTCAGCACGTCCCTATTCCACTGCATGTTGCTTTCGCTGGTCAGACAGCCACTACAGATCACTGCTTTCCCCTGACAGGGACAGTGCAGTCCCAATGCCAGGCCCTCAAAGCTGCTCGAGGGAGCCCTCCAAGGGTCATCTGGCCCAGCCTCTGCCAGTGAAAAGCAGCAGCCTACCACCATCCACTGGGATGGCACATTGTCAGAGACGATTTGGCAGAGGCTCCCAGAAAACCAGCACTGAGGCGGATGTAGAAGGGCGAGTACAGTTTTCTCTGCATATCACAGCTTAGTACGGCCAATGCTCTGACCAGGATCATAAGAAAGTGCCAAGAGTTGTGAACACAGCCCAGTCCATCACAGAAGCCAACCTTCCATCCAGTGACTCCATCTACACTTCCCACAGCCATCATCATCAAGACCCCTCCCACCCCGGTTATAATCTCTTCCAACCCTATTCTGTCAGGCAGGAGATACAAAAGCTTAAACACATGGACCAACAGATTCAAGAACAGCTTCTTCCTGCTGTTTTCAGACTTCTGATTAGACCTCTCAAATTTCCCATTTAATGCTGATCTCACTCTGTGCACCTTCTCTGAGTTGTAACATTGTATTCCTCGCGCTGTTCTATTACCCTGATGCACTTTGTATGGGACAATCTGTCTGTACTGCACACAAACAAAACTTTTCACTGTACCTGGGTACATGTGACAATAATAAATCAAATCAAATCAAATTGAAAACAATGTTATTGTATGGTTTTATTTGCTAACGTTTGGTATTTCAGGATTTGTCCAAATGGATGCTGTGATAATCCATATCAGCTGGGTTCAAAGGTGGGTCAATAGTAACGAGGGAAGTCGAGTCTCAGTGGAGGTTCAGGGACAGCCCGTGTAGAGTGAGTGGGCTCTGGGTGCCCCCGCCTCAGTGAGCTGGCATGTTAGCAGGGGCTGTGGCAGCGAGGGTGAAACGGACCCATTCTGCTCGTTTCTGGAGAGTCTCACTGAAGGTACCTTCTACCTTGTCCTCGATGGATGTGAGACTCTCAGCATTGGTGCACAGTTCTCACCACACTGAAGGGATTCAAGAGCCAGATGCGAAACAGGTCATCGATCAGCCCTCTGTAGACCAGAGCTCACTATCAAATTCAGGACTGAGATGTGGAGAAACTGCTTCACCCAGACAGTGGTGAGACTGTGGAATACTCTGCCACAGAAAGCAGTCAAGGCTAAAACGCTGTATTGGAAGGAGTTGGATGTAGCCCTTAGGGCTAAAGGGATCAAAGGATGTGCAAGAAAATTGTGTACAGTTCGCTCATCTAGAACACCATGGTTCCGTTCCTGTGCAACCCTGGGTTATAGAAAAATCGTGCTTTAGAAACAGCGCTTAAAGTGTTGGCGATGTACTCGCGTTACCGCCAACGCACGTTTTAAAAGTTCGCACTTTAGAAACAATGTCCCCAATTCGTCAATTGCTTCCTAGCGAATTTGCGTTAACAAAACGTGTGTTATAGCAGCACGACCGATACACGTTATTGAGTCGGATGATCAGCCATTAGCGGGCGGAGGGAGCTCAAAGGGCCAAGTGGCCGACTCCTATTTTCAGCATTTCCAGTGGCTTAAAGATGGTTGACTGTCTCAGGATGGTCACATTATAGAACCAGAGAGTCCCAGGCCACTCAGCCTTGTGCTGACCCACCGAGCAGCATCCCATCCAATCCCAGACTCCACCCTATCTCTGTATCCCTGCATTTCCCATGGTCAATCCATCTAACCTGCACATCTTTGGACTGTGGGAGGTTACCAGAGCACCCAGAGGAGACTCATGTCGACACGGGGAGAACATGCCAACTCCACACAGACAGTCACCCGAGGGTGGAATTGAACCCGCTCCCTGGTGCTGTGAGGTAGCAGTGCTAACCGTGAGTCACCATGCCGCCCTACTGTGGTTGGATTTGATCTCTGTGATTCTATGATGGTATAAGAAACAAATTCGCTCCCACTAAGCTCAGAGATAAAGTGTCTTTTCAATTTGTGTCCATTAAAAATAGTTGCATTTGGAAGCATGCAAGGTTAATTAAAGAGTGAGTCAGTCAGTTGCCCAATTACGGTTCATACTAGCCGAGAAATTCCAAGCCGCGGTGACTGATTTGGAACTGAACTAATTTTGGAGCCAAGCTTTGTAAAACAGTGCTTACAGTTCATATAAGCAGCACAGTTAAACCGGCTTTGCAAACTTTACTTTGACATAACTTTCACAAAGATCAGAGAAACGTGGTTTAATAAACAAGACAAAAGAGTGGGAAGAGAGTTGAAAAACTAGATTATTCAGTCAGTCCAGCTCCAGAACATCATCTGGCCTCCCTCTTGAATATTTATTTGGGTTTCTATGGGTAGTCATTAATATTCTGCTCAAGTGGATTACGTTGGAGTGGTTTCTAGTTTCAATCTCACAATGGAAGCTGTCCCAGTCAGAGAGAGATATGTTCTCCCAGTCCACAGGGAAGTGTAATCACTTGTTGAAATTGTTTGAATGCCCTTTTGCTTTCACTCCATTCTTGAACCACAGATGAACTCTCAGCACAAATATTAGATTAAATTAGATTCCCTACAGTATGGAAACAGGCCTTTCGGCCCAACAAATCCACACCGACCCTCCAAAGAGTAACCCACCAGACTCATTTCCCTGCCCAATATTTATCCCTGATTTATTGCTGATGAAGGGCTCCAGCCCAAAACGTCGATTCTCCTGGGATGCTGCCTGACCTGCTGTGCTTTTCCAGCAAAACACTCTCGACTCTGGTCGAGCATCTGCAGACCTCACTTGCTCCTATCTTTGCCCCTGACTAATGCACCTAACACGGTCATGGCCAATCCACCCTAACCTGCACATCTTTGGACTGTGGGAGGAGACCGGAGCACCCAGAGGGAACTCACACACACAGCCGCCCGAGGCTGGAATCGATCCTGGGACCCTGGTGCCATTGTAAATCAGTGACAAATTGATCTTGTGCCCAAAATATAATGCTTATCAAAGAATGAGCAATTGAAGAGAATTGCATTGGTAGGTTACTATTCCTTCTTACTTCAGGCTTTATTTACTTGCCCCAACTACAAAGGGGCCTCGGATAATTTTTATTGCACACCATGCTCAATGCAGTTGAGCTAGAAAAAATAATGTTAAAAATCACACAACAACAGGTTATAGTCCAACAGGTTTATTTGGAAGCACTAGCTTTCGGAGCGCTGCTCCTTCGACAGGTAGTTACTGGAGCAGGACCATAAATTCCACAGCTACCTGAAGAACCAGTGCTCTGAAAGCTAGTGCTTCCAAATAAATGGACTATAACCTGGTGTTGTGTGATTTTTTAACTTTGCCCACCCCAGTCCAACACCAGCACCTCCACATCATAGAAAAGTCATGTCATTTACCAGTAATTTTGTTTTCCCGACCTATCAAGCACCCTCTTCTGGGCGTACACTGGGTGAACTAATCTTACAGAAGGGTTTAGTCGATATTCACTGAAGTTTAGAAAAATGAAGGGGGGGAATCTCATAGAAATCTACAGAGTTCTAACAGGGAAGGTGTTGTGAAACTTGAAAGGTTTCAGAAAAGATTCACAAGGATGTTACCAAGGTTGGAGGGCTTGAGCTAAAGGGAGAGGCTGAACAGGCTGGGGCTGTTTTCCCTGGCACGCGGAGGCTGAGGGGTGACTTTATAGAGGTTTATAAAATCATGAGGGGTATGGAGGGGGTAAATAGACAAGGCCTCTTCCCCAGCTGAGGGGAATCCAGAACTAAAGGGCATAGGTTTGAGGTGAGAGGAGCAAGATTTAAAAGGGATCGAAAGGGCAACTTTTTCACACAGAGAATGGTGCGGATATGGAATGCACTGCCAGTGAAGTGGTGGGGGTTGGTACAATTACAACATTTAAGAGGCATCTGAAAAGGTAAATGACTGGGAAGGGTTTAGAGGGATATGGGTCAACTGCTGGCAAATGGGACTAGATCGGTTTAGGATATCTGGCTGGCACAGACAACTTGGACTGAAGGGTTTACCTCCGTGCTGTACATCTCTATAACTTTAGGACTGGACAGGGTAAATGCAGGAACGGTATTTCCAAAGATCAGGGAGCCCAGAACCAGGGGTCACAGTCTAAGGACTTGGGATAGACCAACAAAGACTGAAATGAGGAGGCGCGTCTGCACCCAGAGAGAATGATAAGTCTGTGGAATTCTCGGAACTAGAAAGCGGTTGAGGCCAAAACATTGAATATTTTCGAAAAGAAATTAGATATTGTTCTCTGGGGTAAAGGGATCAAAGGGCATGGGTAAAAACAACAGGCTATTGAGTTGGATGATCAGCCATGATCATACTGAATGACATAGCAGGTTCGAAACGTCGAATAGCCTACTCTTGCTCCTTTTTTGTTTTTAAGGATATCGGAGAGATTAATAGCTGCAGATATTTGTCATTAAGCAGTAGGATTGGTTCCCCAACCTTTACCAGGAAGACTGTCGAGTTGATGCGGAGTCTGACGGGAGACTATGTGGTAGTACCTTTGATGAATATTGGGGTTTTGACAAACATAACTGATGTCTGAACGGTTTGTGAACTAATGTAACAAAACCGATTTACAACCAACTGTATATTTAAAAACATGCTCTGAAAATTGCAAACATACCTTACTGATAATTTGAATTTGTTCACATTAATTTAGCATTTTGAATCAATTTATTGATCTGAACAAAATAAGTAACAAAGGGAAGTAGGAATTTTTAACCGACTGAATTGAAGCAAAGCACTTCTGATTTAAACGTTTTGAAATTATGTGCTTCATGCAGTTCATAGAATGTTACAGAGGCCAACCCATCAAATCCATGGAAGTGTTTTCTCCATAATTAAACTCGACTCATCCCAGCCCTCAGTCTCACAACTTTAATGTTTCTTTTATAAGAATCTCCTCTGTAAAAACAAAATTGTATATTGGGTCAGGGCGGCATCCATGGAGAGAAAGCAAGCTAATGTTTAGAAACGTTAGTTTGCTCTCTCTCTCTCCGTGGACGCTGCCTGGTCCACTGTGATCTCTGGCATTTGTTGTTTTCAGTTCAGATTCCAGCTTCTGCAGTGAGTTGCTCCTTCATTGTATATGGGTGCAGTGTACCAACCTGTTGTGCCATTCAATGTTGTCATGACTGATCTGCAACTTGCTCTACCTTTGTCCCCATCACCTGATACCCTTCGTTCACAAGAAATTGTCAATATTCTAAGCAGATAGATAATCTGCCTTACATTTCATGAACTTCACGTTGAGCTAATAGCCTGCTATGAGGGATTTTATCAAATGCTTAACGGAAGTCTGCATACACAACAGCCTGGGGCATTTCCTGACCACTGTTTCAGTTGCCTCATCAGACACGGCCCATTGTTTGTAAACCTATGCTGGTGTCTGCTTCAACAAGAATGAGGGGTGACCTTATTGAGGCGTATAAAATCATGAGGAACATAGATAGGTTGAATGCAGGTATTTTGCTCAGGGATGGGAACTGAAAACTAGAGGGCATGGGTTTAAGGTGAGAGGGAAAAGATTTAGGAAAGACCTATAAGTTCCAAAACAATGTAACTAATTACAAGGATGTTGCCAGGGTTGGAGGATTTGAGCTGTCGGGACAGGTTGGATAGGCTGGGGCTGTTTTCCCTGGAGTGTTGGAGGCTGAGGGGTGACCTTATAGAGGTTTATAAAATCATGAGGGGCATGGATAGGATAAATAGACAAAGTCTTTTTCCTGGGGTAGTGGAATCCAGAACTAGAGGCTATAAGTTTAGGGTGAGAGGGGAAAGATATAAAAGACACCTAAGGGGCAATTTTTTCACGAAGAGGATGGTACATGTGTGAAATGAGCTGCCAGAGGAAATGGTGGAGGCTGGTACAATTGCAACATTTACAAGGCATTTGGATGGGTATATGAATAGGAAGGGTTTGGAGGGATATAGGCTGGGTGCTGGCAGGTGGGACTAAATTGAGTTGGGATATCTGGTCGGCATGGACGGGTTGGACCGAAGGGTCCGTTTTCGTGCTGTAAATCTTCAGGACTATGACCTGAGGGGCAATATCTTCACGCAGAGAGTGGTGCATATATGGACTGGACTGCCAGAGGAAGTGGTTGAGGCAGGTACAATAACAACATTTAAAAAAACATTTGGATAGGCACATGGATGGGATGGGTTTAGAGGGATATGGAACAAACGTGGGCTATTAGAACTCGCCGAGTGGGCACCATGGTCAGCATGGACCAGTTTGGGCTGAAGGGTCTGTTTCCATGCTGTATTACTCTATGACTATAACTGTGTGGGAAAGCCTTCCATGTGCAAATTAAATTTTTTTAAACCTTTTAATGGCTGTGTTTAATTTGTGCCCTCAATCATCTCCCAAACCAACCAAAATCATGCTTACTGCTCTTATCTCAACTTTGAAGACATCAGTTAGGTCAACACAAACACAATTTCGGACATTTTCCATATCAAATTGTTTGGAGATGGTATTGCATAATTCTGGGATTTGAGCACAGGTCTCCTGCCTCAGAGATAGGGTCACAATCACTGTGTCAAAAGCTTTCCTACATTTTGAATTCCACTGTCATCATCAACATGTATCTCCCAACCCCTACTGTCAAACAGATTATCTGCTCAGTCATGCCATTGCTGTTTGTGGAAACTTGCTGTGTCCAGCTCCTGCAGTTTATCATGTTGTCAAAATAACTCCGAAAGCTAGTGTGCTTCCAATTAAACCTGTAGGACTATAACCTGGTGTTGTGTGATTTTTAACTTTGTACACCCCAGTCCAACACCGGCATCGCCAAATCAAAATTACACGTTTTTCACAAGCACTTTGGCTGTGAAATGTTGCATAAACAATTTTCCATTCGTGCTGTCACATTCCCTTTAATAATCATAGAATTCCTACGGTGTGGGAGCAAGCTATTCAGCCCATACCAACCCTCCAAAGAGCATCCCACCCAGACCCACCCTGCATTTCTCATGGTTAATCCACCTAGCCTGCACATCCCTGGACAATTGAGCATGGCCAATCCACCTAACCCAAATGTCTTTGGACTGTGGGGAGAGATCCGAGCACCTGGAGGAAACCCATGCGGACACAGGGAGAACGTGCGAGCTCCACAGCGACAGTCGCCTAAGGCTGGAATCGAACCCGGGTCCCTGGCGCTGGGAGGTGTTGATGTTAACCACTCAGCCACCCCATTCTAGGCTTTCTTGCATGGATAATTCCTTCTTTGCGGTGATTTACCAAAAACACTAGGAAATTCTATAACACTGACCCTCCACATTTTTTCACGACACTTTCCCCAAATTCCTCAATGTTCCACAAACAGTGGGCTATTACCTACCTTGCAGCCTTCACATGTAATGACGCCATAATGGATTCCTGACGATTTATCTCCACAGATCTTGCATGGGATAATTTCAATTTGAGCTGGAACAGAATAAAACATGTTTGATCACAACCTTAGTTTTTATGTCGTTCAAACCATTTCCAAAGCAAATCTTTTCTCACCACAGAACGATCTAATATCCTGCTCATCATTGCCCATGTAAAAACGTCATTGTGAAACAGATTCAATCAACAAGCACATCGACCTGGACCCAATATGCCGACCACTGCAGCGGACAGCTGGAACTGACAACCGGAAGCGGAAGAGACAAACCACTATAAATGCCGGAGGAAAGATCACAGAAGCACTTCACAGGAGGCTCCCAAGCACTGAGGATGTCACCTAGACAGGGGACGAAAAGTCTGCAACACAAATTCCCAGCTCGGCGAACAGAACCACAACAACGAGCACCCGAGCTACAAATCTTCACCCAAACTTTGAACATTAAACTAATAATGGTTCATGGAAATGTGGAATGTGGGTCAATTCATGGCTTTCAAGATTTCTGAAGGTGTCAAGCCAGACAGTAAGTTTTTGTTTAATGCAGAACACCCTGACTGACAGTGTTAGGTAACTACTCGTTTTTAGGTAAGAAACAAAATCATGGGGTCAGATTGCTTAAGGACGTTTGGCGAATGCATGAGGGAGCAGAATTGAGGATGAGCACCAATAGTGTTGGATCAATTCTAGCTGAACAAAACCACTTCTTTCAGAACGATAGAGTGGCCTAGATGTTGCATCAGCAGGGAAGTGGAGACAGTCACCATTCACCATCACTGGAATGGAAGACAATGGAGTCCATACTTGGACATGACGTTATGAATATGTTTTAGAATCCCTACAGTGCAGGAAGAGGTCATTCATTCTGCACCAACCTTCCACAGAGCACTCCACCTAGACTCACTCCATCCCTGTAACCCTGCATTTAGCAAGTCCAATCACCTAACCTGCACATCTTTGGACTGTGGGAGGAAACCCAACACAGGGGAAACATGGAAACTTCAGACAGACAGTGGTCCAAGGCTTGAATCGAACCCGGGTCCCCAGTGCTGTGAGGCAGCACTGTGCAACCCCTACTTGAGTTGCTCTCAATAATTCTCAGCTTCTGTGAAGTGGACTCTGTCGATGTCTTCTTAGAGGCAAATCAATGGAAAATCAATGCAATCACTAAGAGCTCTCATGCTTACACATTTTGTTTTCATGTAAAAGTCTTTGAAAACATTAAACTATTAGTGCTCGTTGTTGTGGTTCTGTTCACCGAGCTGGGAATTTGTGTTGCAGACGTTTCGTCCCCTGTCTAGGTGACATCCTCAGTGCTTGGGAGCCTCCTGTGAAGCGCTTCTGTGATCTTTCCTCCGGCACTTATAGTGGTTTGTCTCTACCGCTTCCGGTTGTCAGTTCCAGCTGTCCGCTGCAGTGGTCGGTATATTGGGTCCAGGTCGATGTGCTTATTGATTGAATCTGTGGATGAGTGCCACGACTCTAGGAATTCCCTGGCTGTTCTCTGTTTGGCTTGTCCTATAATAGTAGAGAACAGCCAGGGAATTCCGAGAGGCATGGCACTCATCCACAGATTCAATCAATAAGCACGTCGACCTGGACCCAATATACCGACCACTGCAACGGACAGCTGGAACTGACAACCGGAAGCGGCAGAGACAAACCACTATAAATGCCGGAGGAAAGATCACAGAAGCGCTTCACAGGAGGCTCCCAAGCACTGAGGATGTCACCGAGACAGGGGACAAAACGTCTGCAACACAAATTCCCAGCTCGGCGAACAGAACCACAACAACGAGCACCCGAGCTACAAACCTTCTCCCAAACTTTGAACATTAAACTAATAATGGTTCATGGAAATGTGGAATGTGGGTCAATGGCAGAATTATTGCAGCCAATCTATCTTATTCACTCCAAAAGCATTGTTTTATATCAACGGAATGTCAAATCTTGCTTTTTGTGCACTTTCTTTGCATATGAATATTGCATTCCTCGCTCTGTTCCATTACCCTGATGCACTTTGTATGATTATGGTCTGTCTGCACTGCAAGCAAAACAGAATCTTTCACTGTACGTAGGTGCGTGACAATAATAAATCAAATCAAATCAAATTTCTCCACTGTGACAATAAATTCGACACATTTTTAAAAGAATTAAGCAAATTAAAGTTTGCTTTCTCGGTTTCTAACTTCATCTCCTTCAACGCAGAAAGAGGCCATTCAGCCCAGCGAGTCTGCACCAACCCTTTGAAGAATACCTCACCTGGATCCAGCACCCCATAACCACCCAGCCTGCACGTCCCTGGACACTACAGATAATTTAGAATGGCCAATTCACCCAACCTGTACATCTTTGGATTTGTGTACATGTCATAGTGTCATAAAGTCCGATAACACGGAGACAGGCCCTTTGGCCCTAACTGGTCCCTACTGATCAAAATGTCCGTCCACACTAACCCCATTTCCCTGCACTTGGCACATATCCTTCTAAACTTTTCCTGTCCGTGTATTTGTCCAAATGCCTTTTAAATGTTGTTAATGTACCCGCCTCAACCACTTCCACTGGCAGCTCATTCCACACGTGTACCACCCTGTGTGTAAAAATGGTGTTCCTCAGGTTCCCTTTTATTCTATTCCCTCTATCCTTAAACTGATGCCCTCTCCTCCTAGCTTCCCCAACCCTGGGAAATAGACTGAGTGCATTCACCCTATCCATGACTCTCGTGATCTTAATCACTTCCATAAGATTCTCCCTCAGTTTCCTACTCTCTAAAGAACAAAGTCCTAGTTTGTCCAGCCTCTCCCCATAACTCAGACCCTTGAGTCCTGGCAACATCCTTGTAAATTTCTTCTGCACTCTTTCCAGTTTAATAACATCCATCCTATAGCAAGGTGATCAAAACTGAACACAATACTCCAAGTCAACCTCACCAACACCCTGTACAAATCCAACATAACTTTCCAACTTCTCTACCCAATGCCCTGACTGATGAAGGCCAGTGTGCCAAAAGCCTCCTTCACTGCCCTGTCTACCTGGGACTCCACTTTCAGAGAACCGTGCACCTGAACTGCAAGGTCCCTCTGTTCCACTACACTCCTTTAGGCCCTGCCAATCAAGATGAAACTCCTACCTTGATTTGACTTTCCAAAATGCAAGACCTCACACTTATCTATTAAACTCCATTTGCCATTTCTCAGCCCACTTCCCCAAATGATCAAGGCCCTGCTGCAATTTCTGAGCACCTTCCTCACTGCCCACGATATCGCCTATTTTAGTATCATCTGCAACTTACTAATCATGCCTTGTACATTCTCATCCAAACCATTGATACAGATAACAAACAGCGCTGGGCCCAGCACTGACCCCTGGGGCACTCCATTAGTCACAGACCTCCAATCCAACAGCATCCTTCCATTATTCCCCTCTGCTTCCTACCAACAAGCCAATTGTGTATCCAATTTGCCAGCTCCCCCCGGATTCCATGCGATCTAACCTTCCAGAGCAGCCTATCATGTGGAACCTTACCAAAGGCCTTACTGAAATCCATGTAGACTGTGTGTCAATTATTAAATTCACTAAATATTGATCTGGATTTGAAACCCACAAGTCAGGCAGACTCGTAAATGAAAAACAAAGTGTGGTGATGTTGGGTTGGTAATCCTACCAGTCCCAGATAGCAAGTGGGTGCTGAAATCAGTTGCTCACCAACGTTCTGAAATGAGGTTGCAAACTTTTGTACTTGCTAAAGACCCAGTTATCTGCAAGTTTTCACTGTCCACTGCAGTTTTAGGACGTCAGACATGAGGCAGAGAAGATGATAAAGGATGAGAGGCCATTTCGTTGAAACATATGAGATTCTAAGGGGACTTGACAAGGTATATACTGAGAAGCTGCTTCCCCTTGTGTGGGACAGTTGAAGCCAGAGGGTATAATCTGAGAGTAAGGCAGAAGTGAGGAGGTTATTAATCTGCGGAAATCTTTACCACAGAGGGCTGTCAAGGCTGGGTCATTAGGCACATTCAATGAGACAGACAGATTTTTAACCAACAAAGGGAATCAAGGGTTGTAGTAAAAGGTGGGAAAGTGGCGTTGAGGATGACCAGATCCGCCATGATCTCATTGATGGCACAGCACACTCAGGGGCTGATTGGTCTACTCCAGCTCCTAAATCCTATGGTCTTCAGCAGTTTCAGAGTGCCCCGTGATGACTGCGACAGACGAGGCATCACAAGGGCAAAGGAAAGGCCTCCTAGCACGGCCATCGTTAACAGTACCCGGCCAGCGATCTGAAAAAGGTTAATGTGAACTCTGTTTCTCTCTTCACAAACTCAAGCAACTTCTATTTATACTTGAGGCTTCCAGCATCTACAGTGTTTTGTTGTTACTCGGGTGGAAAAGTGTGGCGCTGGAAAAACACAGCAGGTCAGGCAGCAGCCCAGGAGCAGGAGAATTGACGTCTCAGGCATGAGCCGCACCGACCCTCACCCCACCTACTCCCCCACCTCCCCATATTCCTCATGAAGGGCTTATGCCCAAAGTGTCGACTTTCCTGCTTCTCGGATACTGCCTGACTGGCTGTGCTTTTCAGGATGCCACACGTTTCGACTCTGATCTGCAGTCCTCATGTTCTCCCATTTTGCTGTTACTTCTCAGCAGATTTCGCTGGGGAAAGTGACAGTGCCTCTTTTATATACTTAGAGTCAGTCTTTATTGAAAGTCAGAGATCAACTGGCTTTTGTAGCCTACCCCCTGCTTGTGACTATTACCCCTGTGCTGGATGGCATCCTGCCTACACTCCTGACTGGGGAACGGAGACGACCTTTGACTTTCTAGTTGGCCTTCTTCCTGCTGAATGGTCACTAATTGACCATCTGACATGTGACTGGCCAAACAGGCAGCCAACCTGAGAGCAAACTGACACTTGGTTTTTGTTCCACAGGCCTCACTCTGTCAAGATTAGATTAGATTACTTACAGTGTGGAAACAGGCCCTTCAGCCCAACAAGTCCACACTGATCCGCCGAAGCGCAACCCACCCAGACCCATTCCCCTACATATACCTCTTCACCTAACACTACGGGCAATTTAGCACGGCCAATTCACCTAACCTGCACATTTTTGGATTGTGGGAGGAAACCGGAGCACCCGGAGGAAACCCACGCAGTCAAGAAACATGAAATCCACTCTATTATTTTTGGGTTTTATATTTAAGATTACTGGTTTGCTGCCAATGGTAATATTTCACTGCCAGGTTGTTTGAATGACATCACTGTTGTTCGATGCATGGAGACCCCCTAATTTGCTGTTAGATTGAAACTGCAATGGGAAATGGAGAGTCCATGTTGCCGAGATTGAGAGATCCTTGTGATCTTTCCCAATGACCCTGGCTTTACCACGATCTGGAAAATCCAGTCAATGAGTACTGTGCACCTATGTGTCCATGCATACGTAGGGTCTGCTCTCTCAGCACTGTCCAGGGTCGTTTACACGTGTGTGCATCCCGTGACACTGCACATTAGGGTTGGGAACTCCTTTGGACTCATGACCAGAAGCACAACCAATCAACGTGCAGCTTGAAATCACTTAGCTTAAAGATCTGGGGTGATGGATTGTGCAGGTAACTACAACATACCTGACTCTCATGGACTTACTTCTATTTACTAAACCTTCCTTGCAAACATATTTCTTCCTGTGAGAGCAGATCACACTCACAATCCCATTACAAACAGACCGCATCTACACCCCCATTACAAACAGGCCACACAACCATCTCTCCATTACAAACAGGCCACACAACCATCTCTCCATTACAAACAGGCCACACTCATATCTCCATTACAAACAGGCCACACCCACATTCCAATTACAAACAGTCCACACCCACATCTCTATTACAAACAGAGCACACCCACACCCCATTACAAACAGACCACGCCCACATCCCCATTACAAACAGACCACACTCTCATCCCCATTACAAACAGACCGCACTCACATCCCCATTACAAATAGACCGCACTCACATCCCCATTACAAATAGACCGCACCCACATCCCCATTACAAACAGACTGCACTTACATCCCCATTACAAACAGACCGCACCCACATCCCCATTACAAATAGATCGCACCCACATCCCCATTACAAACAGACCATACTCTGTGCAGTGACTGTAACAAGGACAGCCAGGTGGACCTCATAGAATATGGGTTCCCTGATTGGGCTGTTAATCTGGTCCAATCAGGAAGCCCTGGCTGACAGATCTAAACAGGAGGGTCAGGGTCAAGGATTCTTCACGTGTGAATGAAGAATGACTTAGTGATGGGATACCGGCTCCTGTGGAGTCATTTCAGCAGACAATGGAAACAATTTCACAAGGTCTCCCCCGGTCACCATTTACCGACGTGACATGCTTAAAAAAAAATTAAAAAAAAATAAACAGGAGGGTCAGGGGTTCTTATACTCTGGGCGCTGACTCTGATGAGGCTGTGCCAGAGTCAAGGACTCTCCACGTGTACATAAAGGGTGATTTGGTAATGGGACACTGACCTCTGTGGAGTTATTTCAGCCTGACTTCCAAATGTAAGCACTTGGAATCATGCTTGTTACTTTGCCACAAAGTGTGGCACTGGAAAAGCTCAGCTGGTCAGGCAGCATCCGAGGACAAGGAGAGTCGACGTTTCGGGCATAAGCCCTTTATCTGAAATGATGAAGAGCCTATGCTCGAAACATTTTGACTCTGATCTCCAGCATCTGCAGTCCTCACATTCTCTGGGTTGTCACATTGTCACCAGATTCCCCTGACATATCAGCTGTCTATCTGCTCATCTCTCAATGACCAGCTCTGAGTTACTTTTGTTGCAGGAACACTCCATAATATTTTGTCATTGGAGGCAAGTCAGAGATTCACTTGGCTAATGGGATGATTTATCGAAATTAGCTTCACTGGACAGAACTTTATTCATTACAGTCTTGTTTCCCCAATCATTTTCTGGCCTTCTCTCCTTTTCTTCTCTGCACCTCCCCCTCAAAGGACCCTCTGCTCTCAGTCCAGTCTGATGGTGCTGGTGGCCCGACATGGCACTCTCTTGACCCGGCGTGGCCTCAGCGTGGACACTTGGCGTCAAGATGATTCCAGAGCGGTCTCCCAACCTCTATAGTCTCAAGGCGCAGTCAGGGGAATCGGTGTGGAATGGAGTCAGGGTCCGGTGCGGCCTGGAGTCAGGGCTGGTGCTGCCTGGAGGCACGGCTCAGTGTGGAATGGAGTCAGGGCACGGTGCGGCCTTGAATCAGGACTGGTGTGGCCTGGAGTCAGGGCTCGGTGTGGAATGAAGTCAGGGCCCGGTGCGGCCTGGAGTCAGGGCCCGGTGCGGAATGGAACCAGGGCTGCTGTTGCCTGGAGGTTAGGTGCCATTGTGGACTGGGCAGGAAGGACTGTTATTCTGAACTTTTTATTTCTTTATTTTTCTAATTCTTTTCTCCCTGAGAATGTAGATGTAGGAGTCTGTACCTAGCCATCGTGAGTGGCGATTCCTCATGTGAGTACATGAGGCAATGAAGCTAATCCTAAATTCTAACTCCACACAGACAAGAATGTACGAGTTAGAAGTTACATTTCAGTCGCTCGAATCTGCAGTGCTGTATGGATCAGCTCTTGGTCAATTCGATTGTGGCCTCTACTCCATTTTCCTGTCTCACCCCCACCATGCACAAATCCTCTGTCGACTTAATCAGTCCCTCAACCTTGAACGACCCAGCCACTGCGGGGGCTGAGGAAAAGAATTCCACAGACCGACAATGCCTCAACAGAAAAATATTCCTAAGTCCTAAGTGGGAGATCCCTAGGTTTTGAAACTGTGACCCTTCATTCTGGATGACCACAAGAGGAAACATTCTCCTGGCATCACCCAGTCAATCCCTGCAGGGCAGTTCCTGTTAAGATCCGGCCAGCTTTCTTTTCTTCTGCAGTTACAAGGAGACAGCAAGAGGTGGCAGTGTAGCTCTGAAAACGGTTATTGAGGTTCCCAAAGGGCAGCTGCAAAGCCCAGTTGGAAAATGTCATTCGGTTAAGCTGTAGTTTACGTGCAATTTGCATTTGCAAAGTCGCAAGTTGCAAATCTGGCAGCATGCTAAAATCGCGAGGTTTCATTTCGTAATATTTCAGCTCAAACACCTGAGTTGAGCCCAGTGTCACAGATGTCACCCGAGAAGCTGCTGGGAACCAGGCTTAAGAAAAACACACTGATCTGTTAAGAACACATTCCCAAGTTCCCACGTGGCGACATGACAGCTCAGGGTCGCTAGATGGCTCTTTCTGTGTTTGACCTGCTGCAGGTAACTCAGTGTCATAGAGTCATGCAACACGGAAACAGACCCTTGGGTCCAACTCATCCAAGCCGATCAAGTTCCTCAAACTACACTAGTTCCATTTGCCTGCCTTTGGCCCATCTCCCTCTAAAAGTGGCCTCACCAATGTTCTATACAACTGCTGCAGTGTGGCATTCCAATTCCTTTACTCAATGATGCAAGCAATGAAGGCAAGTGTGCTGAATGCCTTCCTTACCGCCCTGTCTGCCTGTAGTGCACATTTCAATGAACTATGTGCCTGAACCTCTGGGTCTCTATGTTCTACAACAGTATCCAGGGCCCCACCATTAATTGTATAAGTCCTGCCCTTGTTCGTCTTACCAAAATGCAACATCTCGCATTTATTTAAATTAAACTCCATTTGCCACACTTCAGCCCTTTGGCGCAAATGATCAAGATCCCATTGTGGTCTTAGATAACCTTCCTCACTGTCGACTACACCACCAATTTTGGTGTCATCTGCAAACTTACTAGCCCTGTTTCCTATATTCTCATCCAAATCATTTGTATAAATGACAAACGACTGTGGACCCTAATGGATCCCTGCTTGTAAAGGTATCTTTTTAAATCAACTTGTTCAGAGATGTTATGAATCACCTCTGGAGCAGGCGCGACTTGAATCTAGCCCTCCTAGTCCAGAGGTAGGGTAGCTATCATGGAGGTGAGTCACTGTTATTGCTGCCATGCCCTCTAATCAGCGATAAAACCGGCCATTCTCCTGTTTCTCGGATGCTGCCTGACCTGCTGTGCTTTTCCAGCACCACACTCTCACCTCTAATCAGGTCCATTACCAACAGTGTAACTGACCAGTGTGACACCTCAGATTATAGAGTTGCAATTCCTCTTTCCCAGTTGACTGACTGTGTATTTCCAGAGCTGAGAAACGTGATGACAGTCCTCAGTCTGACTAGCAGGAAGGCGACATTGAAGCCTCACCCTCCCGAGAGACGAAATGGACAAGCACAGAAATGATTTGACCAAAACTACTCAAGTACGAAAGTATCGGTTCCAAAACTGCAGCAGCTGCCCCTTGCTGATCCTGGTTAATATTGTTACTCCCTGAAGCTTTTAAAGTTCCTATCGAAAAGTCTGCCTTGAATTTTCATTGCCACTCGCTGCTGTCTGATTCTTTCTATCATTGCAAAGAGGGGAAAAAAAAGCAGCTTGCATTACAGTTGCAAAGTGTCTGTGTCTCTGCCTCAATTGTCAGGTACAATTGTCAGTTTGGAAGAGTGTGGCGCTGGAAAAGCACAAACGGTCAGGCAGCATCCGAGGAGCAGGAGAATCGACATATCAGGCATAAGCCCTTCATCTGCAGTGCTCACTTTCTCACTTTCCTTTTGGTCAAACCTGAGAAATATAAATGGTTCCATCCCCAGCACAGAGACAGTGCACTTGTCACAAGTAGTCCCGAACCTATGTCTGACTGGAGAGCTGCTCTACGTTCTATTCCATGTAATATTGGCACATTCCAGCCTGCCGGTGGGGGCCACAATATCAAACTAACAGGAAATCAAATCAGTGATGCTTCCTCGTGTTTGAGTTAAAGTTTATGAGTTCAAGTCACACTTGAGCCTGTGATACTGGCTGATATTCCAACCCATGATTGAGAGAGCTATCAGAGGAGGGAGTGTTACAATGTCATGGGGCCTTTTCTATCTGAGGGGCAGTATGGATCTACACTGTTGGAGGGGCAGTGCAGAGGGAGTGCTGTACTGTCAGAGTGGCAGTACAGATGGAGTATTGTACCATCACAGACTCTGTACACAGGGAGTGCTGCACTGTCATAGGGGCAGTCTGGAAGGACTGTTGCACTATGAGAATGGTAATACCTTATTTTACTCTTTCACAGCATATGAGCATCACTGGCAAGTGGTGTTGTCCCCATGTATCGACTGCCCTTCCCCTTCTCTATGGTAGAGGTCATGGGGTTTGGATGGACATTTATTGCCCATCCTATTGAGGAGGTGGTTGTGAGATGCCTTACTGAATGGTACACATGCAACCTCAATGCTGGTTAAAAAGGGAGTTCTCAGTTTAGGACAGAGTGACAATGAAGGAAGAGTGAAATATTTTCAAGCCAGGATGAGTCTGAGGAGAGCCTGCAGATACTTGCATTCCCACATGCCTGCTGTCCTTGGATAGTAGAGGCTGTAGGGTTGGAAACTGATGAAGCCCTCGTGAGTGAGATGGTGCACACTGCTGTCACTGTGTGCCTGTCATGGAAGGTGATGCTGGATGCTAACCAAATTCGCTGTCTTGTCCCAGATGCTGTCAAGCTTCTCGAGTGTTGTTGGAGCTGCACCCATCCAGATATGTGGGGAGTATCCCATCACACTCCTGACTTGTGCCTTGTAGATGGTGGAGAGACTCTGGGGCGTCAGGAAGTGAGTTACATTCCGTAGAATTCCTAGCCTCTGATCTGCTCTTGTAGCCACTGTGTTTATAAGGGCTGATTCAGTTATTTTCTGGTCAATGACAACTTCCAAGGTGCGGATCATTGGATAAGATCACTGAATGTCAAGGGGAGATGGTTAGACTCTCTCCTGTTGGACGAACCCATTGCCTGACACTTGTGTGGTGCGAATATTGCTTGCCATTGATCAACCCGAGCTGGCTGTTGTCTGGGTCTTGCTGCAACGAGAGTTGAGCCGCTTTGAGTCATTAATGACACTCAACATGGTGCATTCATCGACAAGCCCTTTAAACTGATTTGTTCATGGAATGTGTGGGCATCACTGGCTAGGTGAGCATTTATGACCCACCCAAATGAGCTGCCAGAGGAAGTGGTGGAGGCTGGTACAACTGCAACATTTGAAAGGCATTTGGATGGGTATATGAATAGGAAGGGTTTGGAGGGATATGGGCCGGGTGCTGGCAGATGGGACAAGATTGGGTTGGCATATCTGGTCGGCATGGACCGAAGGGTCTGTTTCTGTGCTGTACATCTCTATGACTCTATACTGACCTGAAGAGGTTGACGCTGAGCTGGCTTGTTGAACGGTTGCAATACTTGGGGATGTCAGCACACCCACAATGCTCTGAGAGAGTTCCGTGATTTTGACCAATGACAGCACTGGGAAGATAACATCGTTTTGAGACCATGTGACTTGGAAGGAACTTGCAGGTGGGATTATCTCCATGTATCGACTGCCTTTCTTGATGGTAGTGGTCAAGGGGTTTGGACGGTACTGTTTCAAAGAGTCTTGGTGAATTATTGCCGTGTATCTTGTCCGTGGAGCAATTGTAACAAGGTCAGCCAGGTGGACCTCACAGAATATGAGTTCCCTGATTGGGGGCTGTTAATCTGGACTAATTAGAGAGCCCTGGCTGACATACGGAGTCGAGAGTGTGGTGCTGGAAAAGCACAGCATCCTTAGATGCTGCCTGACCTGCTGTGCTTTTCCAGCACCACACTCTCGAGTCTGATCTCCAGCATCTGCAGTTCTCACTTTCTCCTATAAGGACAGGAGTGTCAGGGGAGGTTCTGTTCACTCAGAGAGCTGGATCAGTGGCAAAGATTCTCCACAAGTAAATAAAGGGGGACTTATGAGTTATTTCAGTGGAGTTACCTTAGTACGCACTGCTGAGCATCAGTGGTGGAGGAAGTGAATCGTGTTGGATGGGGTACAAATCAGGTGGGATGCTTTTCTGTAGATGGTTGAAACTTTATTGCTGGAACAGCACAGCAGGTCAGGCAGCATCCAGGGAACAGGAGATTCGACATTTCGGGCACAGGCCCTTCTTCAGGCCTGTGCCCGAAATGTCGAATCTCCTGTTCCCTGGATGCTGCCTGACCTGCTGTGCTGTTCCAGCAATAAAGTTTCAACTTTGATCTCCAGCATCTGCAGACCTCACTTTCTCCTTTCTGTAGATGGTGTCAAGCTTCTTGAGATATACTCATCCCTTGTATTTCACTGGATTCTGATTTGAGCTTTGTGGATGGCGGATAGGCTTTAGGGAGGCAGGAGTGGAGTTACTTGCCTCTGACCTGCTCTTGCAGCCATCGTGTTATACGGCTGGTTCAGTTCAGTTTCTGGCCAATGGTAACCCCTAGGATGCTGATGATGGGAGACTTGGGTGAAAGGGGTGGTGGTTAGATTCCGTTGTTTAGAATATGGTCATTACCTGGCACCATGCGGCTTGAAAGTTACTTGCTGTATCAGGCCAAATCTAGATATTGTCCAGGTCTGGGTCAAACGGGACAGGAGGATTTCAGTGTCTGAGGAGTCGTGAATGGTGCTAAATACTGTGCAATCATCGGTACACAACCCTCTGTCTGGCCTTAAGATGAAGCAGCTGAAGGTAGTTGGGCCTAGGACACTACCCTGAGGAACTTCTGCAGAGACATCCTGGAGCTGAGATGATTGACCTCCAACAACCACAACTGTCGTCCTATATGCCAGGTAGGACGCCAACCAGCAGAGAGTTTACCCGGATTCCCCAATGACTCCAGTTTTGCTCGGGCTCCTAGATGCCACACTCTCCTCTCTCCCCTGGAATTCAGCGGAGTGGCCCTGGCAGAACCCAAACTGCACGACTCTGAGCAGGTTACTGCTGAGCAGGTGTCGCTTGGTAACACTGGTGGCCTATTCCATTTCTTTGCTGATGAATGAGTGTAGACTGAATGGGCTGTAAATTGGGTCTGTCCTAAAAACAGAAATCGCTGGAGAAACTCAGCAGGCCTGGCAGAATCAATGGGAAGAAAGCAGAGCTAATGTTTCAAATCCAGTGACTTTTCATCAGTGGCTTCTCCCTCCAGATTGAGCCACAGGAGGAAACACCCTCTGACATTATCAATCGCATCTTATTCACCTCAACTACATCTCCTCTCATTTATTCAAACACCAGAGAGTACAGGCCTAAACTGCTCAATCTCTCTTCAAAAGACAAACTCCTCAACCTCTGGAATTAATTCAGTGAACCTTTTGGAACCGTCTCCGATACAACTACATCCCTTTTCAAGCAAAGGGACCAAAAGATGTACAGATCCACCGATGCCATCTCACTAATACCTCACGATTTGGAGGTGCCGGTGTTGGACTGGGGTGGACAAAGTTAAAAATCACACAGCACCAGGTTATAGTCCAACAGGTTTATTTGGAAGCACTAGCTTTCGGAGCAAAGCTCCTTCATCAAGTGGTAGTGGGTCACAACCAAACGATGAAGGAGCGTCACTCTGAAAGCTAGTGTGCTTCTGATTAAACCTGTTGGACTATAACCTGGTGCTGTGTGATTTTTTTAACTCACTAATACCTGGTACAATTGCAGTGACACTTTCATACTCTGTTCCTTTTGCAATAAATGCTGAAATTGCACTTGCTTTCTTCAGTGTCCTGCTCATTACTTTTCCCTCAATCAACATCATTAAAAACAGATTAACTGATGATTATGTTTGTGCCACCTTGCTGTGTACTAATTGCCTACAGTCCAACTGTGATCACTCTTCCAAAAAGTATCTCTTTAGTTGTGGTTCACTTCGAGAGATCTTGAGATTCTGCAAAATGCTGTGTCAGTGAAAGCTATTTCTCATTTTTGTTTTCCACGACTGAAATTTCATGACTTTCAATAAAGAGCCCAACTGTCAACTCAGATCAATCAGCATCTATCATTTGAATCAAAATATTCAGTAAGTATGCGTCATTTGGTGTGAATTGAACTGACAGTGTGTGTACGAAATATAATCAGGACATTCTCTCGTGTTCCTGTTGATACAGCTCGGGTTTAGTCGGTTGGAGAGAATTTACCAACTTGCATCACAACCATTGAGCCCACTGTAACCTCTATTCCTTCTCCATAATGTTTCCTTTTCAGCAGCACAGCAATAACGTCACTGGATTGGCGATCCAGAAAGACATGATAATGTTTCGGGGGTGCAGGTCACCACTGATTGAACTTCACGTCAATAAATGCTCCTGGAGTATAACACTAATCTCAGTGACATTGAAAGCTTCGATTGCTGGCCGTTTGTTAACGTCCCATAGGGAACGAAAATTGGCCCTACTTATTGATCTGATTCACAGCCATGTGGATAACTCCTCATTGCATCATTTCAGAAGACAAAGTTCAAGGGAAGGGTAGGAAAGATTGGTTTTGCCAATGATGCCCACATCCATTAAAAAATTAAAAATAAATTATCTATTGAACTGCCTCTTAGAAGATCATGCTCAACCTGTTCCCACCTTTCATAGAATCCTTACAGTGTGGAAGCAGGCCATTTGGCCCATTGAGTCTGTACTGACCCTCTGAAGGGAACCCCCACCCAGACCTTTACCCTATATTTCCCATGGTTAATCCACCTAGCCTACACATCTCTGGACACTATGGATAATTTAGCATGGCCAGCCTATCTAATCCTGCACACCTTTGGACAATGGGAGGAACCTGGAGCATTTGGAGGAAACCCAAGCAGACATGGGGAGAAAGTACAACCCCTCCCCCCAGTCACCCGAGGGTGGAATCGAACCCAGGTATCTGGTACTACTGGGCATTAGTGCTAATCACTGAGCCAGCATGCCATCGCCACTTACATGCTATGCAATCCAGATCTTAAGAAATGACTGTGTAAAACCAGTTCTCATAACCCCCACTCTGATTCTTTAGCTCATGACCTTTAACCTGCATCATCTGATTTATCTCATTGGCAGTACTGACTCTGTTAAAATCCTTCATAACCTCAAAAGCAGGAATTGCTGAAGAAACTCTGGCCACGGCTGCGGAGAAAGCAACAGAGCTAACATTTAGAGTCCAGTGACCCTTCTATGGAATATGTTGGCTGTTCAACTTGATGTTGGCTCATTCTGGATTAGTGCTGGAAGAGCACAGCAGTTCAGGCAGCATCCAAGGAGCTTCGAAATCGACGTTTCGGGCAAAAGTCCTTCATCAGGAATAAAGGCAGTGAGCCTGGAGCGTGATGAGATAAGCTAGAGGAGGGTGGGGGTGGGGAGAAAGTCCCTTGGATGCTGCCTGAACTGCTGTGCTCTTCCAGCACCACTAATCCAGAATCTGGTTTCCAGCATCTGCAGTCATTGCTTTTACCTCGTTGATTTTGGCTCAGTTTTAACATTGCAATCTTGTGCAGTTAGCAGCTGTATTTCAAAAGGCAGATTATTCTTCAAGGGATCTGCCCCTGATGGAGAATACACAAATGTTCCCAAAGGTCTCCTTTTTTAAGTGGACGTTTCATAATAAGCTGCAAAGAGAAACTTTACTGTTTTCTTTCAGTTTAGAAATCAAACAAGTCAAAAGGGAATAAAATATAGTCAGACAAGCCTCTGAATTATTGAGTGTACGTTAAGTGGCTATCAAGAACACATCGCACCATAACTCGCTGTAAAATCCTGGTCAACAATCAAAACCTCAAATTTCATTTTATATGCTTTGGGTTACGAAACTGAGTAACTCTGCATTTCCACTGCTTGATCGAAAGTGCCTTCTATTTAGAGGAGTAAGCTGATGCAAAGAGTTATCAAAATGTAAAGGGTGTTTTGATAGCATGAACACCTGCCCCTCCAACTCTCCCCCCTCCCTGTCTTCTGAGGCAGAGACTAGCCCATCTCCTTAGGGGAGGCTGATGGGTCTGTGTGTGATGCAGGTGCATCTTTCACTCACCAACACGCAAGTGCATTCCCTGTCCACAAAACCTCACATCCTGTTATTATATTCTGATCATACTTTGGTGTTAGCTATTTGCCTTTCACATCTTGTTATGTCCACATCGATCATGGGAAGTGCCCCTAATAGCACCTGAGGGAAAGTGTACATGTGCAACATATTACTATGGGGTGTATGTATGTGTGTGTGTGTATGAGGGAGTGTGTGTATGAGGGAGTGTGTGTATGAGGGAGTGTGTGTATGAGGGAGTGTGTGTATGAGGGAGCGTGTGTATGTGATAGATCGTGTCTGTGTATGAGAGAGAGTGAGAGTGTGTCTCTGTGTGTGAGAGAGAGTGTATGCCTGTGTGCGTGAGTGGTTGTGTGTGTCTTTGAGGATATGTACGTGTGTGTGTGTATGTTTATGTGTGAAATAGTGTGTGTGAGAGAGAGAATGTGTGTGTATACATATGAGTATGTTTGTGTGTGAGACAGTGTGTGCTTGAGAGATCTTGTGTGTGTGAGAGAATGTGCATGTGTGTGTGTGTGTGTGAAAGAGAGCGTGTGTGTGAGAGAGGGTGTGTGTATGGGAGAGAGTATATGCGTGAGTGAAACAGAGTGTATGTGTGTGTGTTGAGAAAGTATGTGTGTGCGCGTATGTGAGAGAGAGAGTGTGTGAGAGCGCGTGTGTGTGTGAGAGAGAGGGTGTGTGTATGGGAGAGAGAGAGTGTGTGTTGAGAAAGTATATGCGTGTGTGAGAGACGGAGAAAGTGTGTGTGAGCGCGAGCGAGAGAGGTGTGTGTGTATATGTGAGCGACAGTATATGTGTGCCTGTGTGTGAGAGAGAAAGTGTGTGAGTAAGAGTGTCTGTGTGTGTGAGAGTATGTGTGTGAGAGTGAGAGAGAGAGTGTGTGTGTGTTGTGTGCGTGTGTGAGGGTGTGTTGTGTGCGTGTGTGCGTGTGTGAGGTGTGTGAGAATGTGTGAGAGTGCATGAGTGGATATATGAGTGAGTGTGAAAGAGCATGTGTGTGTTTGTGAGAGTGAGAGTTTGAGTTTGTAAGAGAGTGTGAGTGTGAGTATGAATGTGTGAGAGTGTGAGTGGGTGTATGAGTGAGTGTGTGTGTTTGTGTGTGAGAGAGTGTGTTGAGATTGCAAACTGTTTGTTCCATTCTGTGTGTAGTGGGAGTCCTGTTACCATCACATTGTCAGCTTGGTGCAGTGTGGCAGTTTAAATTGATGTGCAGAATTTCTACAAAGATTGCTGACGAAGCTGTAAAGGATGAATCAACCTGGCTACTTTGATAAGTGAGGAAACCACATGCTGTCCTATAAAGGCAGGTGTCTCTGAGGAAACAGAAAGGGCAGCTTCATATCACTGCAGCTGATCTGTGCTCGCTGCCGTGCGCTTCCTGTGTTCGAGTGCTCTGATGAACTTGCCTGCACTGCAGTTACCATGGCAGCACACTGACAGTGCAGCTCTTTCCTGGGAATCTGAAAGTCGCACTCATTCATTCAACCAGCTCTGTGAATGGGAACACATGGTACTCCTTACCTCTCCTGCACCGCTAACAGCAGGGTTAAAGAGTGAGTGAGTGAGTGAGTGAGTGAGTGAGTGAGTGAGTGAGAGAGAGAGAGTGCATGTGTGAGAGTGTCTATGTGTGTGTAAGAGAGTGTGTGTCTGTATGTGTGTGAGAGAGAGAGTGTGTGTGCATGTGTGAGTGTGAGAGAGTGTGTGTGTGTGTGTGTGTGTGTGTGTGTGTGTGGGTGCAAGAGAGAGAGCGTGTGTGTGTGAGCGTGTGTGTGTGTGAGAGTGTGAGAGTGTGAGAGTGTGTGTGGGTATCTGTGAGAGAGAGAGAGTGCGAGTGAGTGAGAGAGAGTATGTGTGTATCTGTGTGTGACAGTGTATGCGTGAGAGTGTGTGTGTGTGTGAGCGTGTGCATCTGTCTGTATGTGAGAGTGTGTGGAGAATTTGGAGGGAATGTGGAGATCACTCTGAGCACAGCATCCCCCAGGTGTGAGCTTTCCATGGGATAGAGGGACAGGGATTGTGTGCCAGTCTCCTGCCACCTCCACCTTTCCCTGCGAACTGGAATGTGTGATGGCCTCTCTGAAACCCACAGGGAGGATAAGCTCAAACTTCCTGGACACACAACCTACTTCGGGCTGACTCCAATCCGAAGTCACTCAGCTGAGCCAGAAGATGCACACGCACAAGGAGAGTACATCCTGGACACCAGCATCTCACTTCTCCCCAGTTTCCTCCTCTCCTTTCCACTCCAAACCATCTCTTTACTGTCAATCGGAACCAGAATCAGACACAGAGTGCATCACTTTCACTGTGGATGCACTCCTCTCTCAGCTTCAGGGTGGAATTCAACATCAGTCATGTCTTCAAAACCCTTCCCATGGTGTTACCCCAATGCAGTAATCTTCCCGATCATATGTCCCACCTCAACTCCACTATATTTCTTAGTCTGGATTCTCCTTCACCGTTCTCTCGACCTCGTTGTCGACTTCTGTCTGCTCTTCTCTGCCTTTGGTAATTTTATCCCAAATCACTTCCTTCTCTTTCTCTACCCTCTGATGGTGAAAATCTGGGGGTTGGAACACCAATGAGCCTGGTGTTTTGTCATTAATGCATCAAATGGAGAGTGTCAGAATCATGGAGATCTACAGCACATCCAGCATTCTCTACATCTCCCTACCTTGCTCTTTGCACTAACACATACTGTTTCTGAATTCACCTTATCTCATTTTGGAAAGCCTCCCACTTTCCAACCATGCAAACAGCCTCTCCCAATCAACTTTTGAAAGTTCCTGCCTAATACCATCAAAATTGGCCTTATGCCAATTTCAAACTTTAACTTTTAGAACAGGTCTATCCTTTTCCATCGCTAATTTAAAACTAATAGAATTATAGTCGCTGGCCCAAAGTGCTCCCCCACTGACACCTCAGTCATTTTGCCCTGGCTTATTTCCCAAGGGAAAGTTTTGATCCTGCTCTAGTAGATACATCCACATGTTGAATAAGAAATGTTCTTATACACACTTAACAAACTCCCCTCTAACTAAGCCCTTGACATTATGGCAGTCCTAATCTATGAAGGGAAAGTTAAAATCTTCTTTCATTATAACCTTACTTTTCTTCTTGATATGTGAAATTTCCATATTCGCTTTTCTATTTCCCGCTGATTATTAGGGAACCTACAGTACAGTCACAACAAGGTGATCATCCCCTTCCTATTTCTTACTTCCACTGATGCAACTTCATTGGACGATCATCCAGGAATATCCTCCCTAAGTACAGCTGTAATGTTATCCTTAACCAAAAACGCCACTCCCTTTCCTCTCATTCCTCCCCTTCTATCCTTCCTGTAGCATCTAGACCCTGGAACATTAAGCTGCCAGTCCTGTCCATCCCTGAGCCACTTCTCTTGTGATTGCTGTGATATCCCAGTCCCACGTTCCCAAACACTGAGCCCTAAGTTCATCTGCCTTCCCTGTCAGGCTTCTTCCACTGGAATAAATGCAGTTTAACTTAGCAGTCCTATCTCATTCTCTGCCTTGTTCTAGCCTCCCTTGATTAGTTAAACTTGCTCCTTTTCTCTACTGTACTAGTCGTAAACTTCTCTTTTCTCACTATCTCTTTGGTTCTCTCCCCAATCCCCTCCTTCACCTGACTAGCATAACACCTCCTGATTAGCACTAGCAAATCTCCCCACAAAGATAGTAGTCCCTTTACAATTGAGGTGGAACCCTATCCCTCTCATACAGGAACCAAGACAGAGTATTAGAAAAGAGTACGGGGTTCTTTAAATTCTTGGACGAGATAGATAGGACTAGCATCGAGGGAATAGCAAGTTCATCGGTGAAGTCAGAGTATGGGAAAAAATTAATCAAGTGTGCGGGGGGTTACTCTGCATCTGTATGAATGCACAGAGTATCAGAAATAACATCAGGGAGCTACAGACATGGGGAATTATGATCGCATTCCTGATGAAGAGCTTATGCTCTAAATATCGACTCCACTGCTCCTCGGATGCTGCCTGGCTGGCATGCTTTTCCAGCGCCACACTTTTTGACTCTGCAGCCCCCACTTTCTCCTATGGGGAACTATAATGTCATAGAATCCCGACAGTGCAGAAAGCAGACCATACAGCCCATCAAGTCTGCACCGACCCTTCAAAGTGTCCCACGGAGATCCATCCCATCCCACGGCTAACCCACCAAACCTGCTCACCTTTGAACTGCAGGAGGAAACCCACACAGACACAGGGAGAATGCTTAAACTCCACGTAGACAGTCACCCAAGGGTGCACTTGAACCCAGATCCCTGGCACCGTGAGGCAGCAGTGCCAACCATTGAGCCACCATGCTGCCTATCTTGTGGTGGCAACAGAGTTCTGGCTTTAGGAAGGGTAAGACTGATATTAAATATTCTGGGTCAGAAAAGATAGAAAGGAAAGGAAAGGAGAACGAGTAGCAGTATTGGATAGGAGAGCATTGTAGTGCTGGAGAAAGGGTGTCTCACGGGGTTCAAGGACAGAATCAATTTGGCCAGAGTTAAGGATCATTGCCAATGTGGTTCTGTAGTAGACAGACAGGAGGCTGGAAGAACACAGCAAGCCAGGCAGCATCAGGAGTGGGAGAAGTTGACGTTATGGGCCCTTCTTCAGGACTGGGGGGTGGATAGAATTGTATTGAATTGAATTTATTGTCACGTGTACCAAGGCACAGTGAAAAGCTTTGTCTTGCGAGCAATAAAAAGTGTGAGGGTGTGGAGGTAAAGGGGGTGGAGGGGGCAGGATGGTGAATTGGGGATAGCTGAAGACAGGCAGAGGGTATGACCTGGTTGGTCAATGAATCCAGTAGGTGGTTGGGAGGAATGGAAGGGGAGGGGCTTAGAAGGGAGTTTGGGTGGGGGGGGTGGGGAGTGGGGGGAGAGAAGGGACGCTATTTGAAATCGAAGAACTCAACGTTTTGTCCTCCCTCCTTCAGGAAGGAGATACTGCTACCTAGCCCAATATCATCCATCTTACACGCTCGGTCCCACTGACTGCAACATTTCAGAAGCACCAGGCACAAGGATGGAATGTGCTGCGGGACTCCTCAAACCACTCCCCTTAACCGTCCCCCAACCCCAAAGCACTCTCGCCTGTGGTTGCAGTCTTGTAACTCCAAGATGCTTCGGCATGTTTAACTGTGCAAAGTAAAGGGTCGCCCCCCAATGACATACAATTGGAGAGTTCCACTAAAGCCACACATCAACGCACCATGACTGCCAACAACGTTGCAACCAACTGAGATGGCATCGTGCCCATATTTGTCAATAAAACTGCCTGCTATGGGCCAAGTGCTGGAAAGTGGGTCCATTGTAGACTTAGAGTCTGCACCAAGAAAAACTGTTAACTGAAGGGCCTGTTCTGTAGTGTCTGATTCTATGATGGGCCCAAACCGCTCAAACTCTCCTCGTAAGACAAACCTTACACCCCTGGAATTAACGTAGTGAACATTCTCTGTACTGCCTCCAATACAATTCCATCCTATTGGGAATATAGACAGAAAAATATCAGACATTCCAATCAATGTCATTATTCTAGAGATAAGAATAATGCCACACATTGACAACTAATTTCGGGAACAACACATGGACAGGCTTCACTGCTCACTAGATGGGAGTGAGAGTTCATCACCAGGGATTGCCTCTGCTCACTATTACTCATTCCAGGCCACAGGAGACCCCTATTCACTGAGCAACTGCAGGCTCTGTCAATGTGAACAAATTGGATTCAGCCCTACTGTTGATATTTGTGGAAATGAATCCAAACTGGCAAACTATTTCTGCATAATATCCAAGACAGTCATGAGTGGTCAATGAAACATCCACTGCCCTGAAGGGGAGAGAAGGCCAGTTACGGCAAGTTATTCCCAAGGAGTGATGTGGTGAGGTGTGTCCAGGAGAGAGGAAGGAGGCAGCTTTGGCAGGAGAGTTCAATTCACTAGTCGGTGTTTGGGGTTTTGCCTGTGTGACTCATTGTCAAGGCAGACTGGCAGATAGCTCCCGAGTGTGGATGCTCCCAAGAAAGTGCGTATTAAAACCATGTGTCTGAGTGATCTCAGTCTGTACACCCACACTGTCACTATTCTGAGCTGCTAGATAATGTCGTCAGTCAACCCAAGGGCAATTTCACTGTGTAGTCAAAACATCTTGGATGCCTCGAGGGCAACACAGTGGTTAGCAATGCTGTTTCATAGCACCAGGGACCCGAGGTCAATTTGAACCTCAGGTGACTGTGTGGAGTTTACACGTTCTCCCCGTGTCTGTGGAGGTGTCCTTCCACAGTCCAAATGTGTGCAGATTAGGTGGATTGCTCATGATAACTGTGGGGTTATGGTGATAGGACTGGGGGGTGGTGGGTCAAGGTGGGGTGCTCTTTGGAGGGTCAGTGCAGACTTGATGTGCTGAATGGCCTCCATCTGCAATGCTGGGATTCTAATTCACGATCCTGTTTGTCTGATATTGTCCTCCTCCCATACTCTGCTACATACTCCGCTACATCTTCCCTCCTTCCCTCTCCCCTTCTGCCTTTCCCAACAACTTGACTTCCTCTCCCTCTCTTCTCTCATCTTCTCACTCCTCCCCTCTCCTTCTTTTCTCCCTCTCCTGGCCCTTATCCCCGTTCTTTTCCTTCATCTCCCTTCCCTCTTCTCGCCCCCTCTTTTTTTTTTAAAAGCCTTCCCTCATTTCTTCCTGATCTCTCCTGCTCCCCATCCTTTCCTCCTCTCTCTCCTCCCATCCTCTTTCTCTCCCTCTTCCAGTCAGTGAGTTTTACTCCCAAATCCTTCAATTGTAACTGCAAATGAATCCAAGATGAACCAGTTATTCCTGTGCATTGCAAATAGTGCTCACAATGACTGGTACCCCTCCAAGCCTCAACATGCAAGATGTACAGATGCATAAACCAACAACCCTAAATTCTTACTTAGCTATCTCAATAGGAAGGGTTTATGAGTTCACTTGGTAATTTGCATGCATGGAGAATATAGTCATAGAGTCATAGAGATGCACAGCACAGAAACAGACCCTTCGGTCCAACTCGTCCATGCCGACCAGATATCCCAACCCAATCAAGTCCCACCTGTCAGCACCCGGCCCATATCCCTCCAGATCCTTCTTAATCATAGAAGATGGGAATATGGTCTCTCAGATTTACTCTTTGGCCCTACAGTCAGCATTTGCTGTCAAGTGTTGTAAAACTACTGTAAAAGTGGGCGGCATGGTGACACAGTAGTTAGCACTGCTGCCTCACAGTGCCAGAGACCCGGGTTCAATCCCCGCCTCCCATCCTCTTTCTCTCCCTCTTCATATGAGATGCTAAAGGGGGTTGACAAAGTAGACATAGTGGGTGGCACAGCGGTTAGCACTGCTGCCTCACAGTGCCAGAGACCCGGGTTCATTTCCTGGCTCAGGCAACTGTCTGTGTGGAGTTTGCACATTCTCCCTGTGTCTGCGTGGGTTTCCTCTCACAGTCCAAAAATGTGCAGGTTAGGTGAATTGGCCAAGTTAAATTACCTGTAGTGTTAGGTTAAGGGGTAAATGTAGGGGAATGGGTCTAGGTGGGTTGCGCTTCAGCGGCTAGTGTGTGGACTAGTTGGGCCGAAGGGCCTGTTTCCACACTGTAAGTAATCTAATCTAAACTACTCTCTGTTTCTGGGAGAAAGTGAGCACTGCAGATGCTGGAGATCAGAGTCGAAGAGTGTGGTGCCAGAAAAGCAGTCAGGCAGCATCCGAGGAGCAGAACAGTCGACGTTTCGGGCATAAGCTCTTCATCAGGAATGACGTTCCAGATGAAGGGCTTTTGCCTGAAACGTCGATTCCCCAGTTCCTCAGATGCTGCCTGACTGGCTGTGCTTTCCCAGCACCACACACTTTGACTACTCTTTGTTTCTGTTCCTGGGAATCCTCCTTTGTTCATTTTCAAATTGTAAAAGTCACATCAGCTTTCTGAGGTAAAATAGCGTTACGAGGACAATGTTTTGACAGAGTGAATTGTTGTGAGCTGGAATCTGAAGGGACGGTGGGAACAGATTCAATAGGAACTTCCAGAAGCAATACTTGAAAAGAGAAATGGTCAAGATTGGGACCAATTGAATAGCTCTTCCTGAGAGACAGCATGAGTATAGTATGCCAAATGGCCTCCCTTTATGCTGCATGATTCTATGATGATTGCCTCTGGTTGACAGATGAAATCCAGTGGATTAAGATCCAGAGTAGGGGAGTTCAAAACTTGAGGGCGTACGATTAATTGATTGATTTATCGTTGTCACATTTAGCGACATACAGTGATAGGTTTTGTTCTGTGTGTTATACAGACAGATTGTACAATACAAAATGTATCAGCAGAACAGAGTGCAGGATACGGTGTTACAGCCACAGAGAAGGTGCAGAGAGAGATCAATATTAATATTTCAGAGGTCTATTCAAGTGTCTGATAACAGCAGGGAAGAAGCTGTTCTTGAATCTGTTGGTACGTGTTTTCAAACCTTTTATTAATCTTCCCCCCCCCTTCTAAGGTCAGAGGGGAAAGACTTAAAAGGAATCTAAGGGGCATTTTTTTCATTCAGAGGGTGGTGTGTGTATGGAGTGAGGAAGTCGTGGAGGCTGGTACAATTATAACATTTAAAAGGCATCTGGATGGGTAGATGAATAGGAAGGGGTTGGAGGGATATGGACCAAATGCTGGCAAATGGGACGAGATTAATTTAGGATATGTGGTCGGCGTGGACAAGTTTAACTAAAGGGTCTGTTTTCATGTTGTACATCTCTATGACACTACAAACCCTGTGGGAAACCCTGAATGAATCGGGACATATGGAACCTGCTAAAGATCAGGAGACCCACTCAAATATAAGGAATCCAAGTATGACCTTCGCAGAGCCATTAAGACAGCCAAGGACCAATACCGATCCAAACCAGAGACCCAGACAGACACCCGGTGACTATGGCAAGGACTGAATGACATCACAGGTTCTAAAGAGAGGCAGTGCAAGATAGCAGACGATGACACATCCCTCCCAGATCATCTCGGTGCCTTCAATGCTTGCTTTGAGCAGAATTTCGGCGGACAAGTCACTGCATCAGAGGTCAGATCAGTTTTTCTTTGTGTGAATCCAAGGAAAGCGATGGGACCAGACGGAGTACCAGGCAGTGCACTCAGAGCATGCGCAGGTCAACTGGCAGAGGTCTTCTCGGACACCTTCAACCTCTCCCTGTAGCAGGCCACTGTCCCTGCCTGTTTCATCCTCTACCATTGGGGAGAAGGTAGAGAAGCCTGAACACACGAACCAGCCAGTTTCAAAACAGTTTCCACCCTACTGTTGTTAGAATACTGAATGGACTCACAAACTCCTAACATTCGCCTGTACCTGTGTTTTTGTTTTTGCCACTGTTTAGCTATTATTTACTTCTCTATGCTACTTAAGTCTGTGATCTGCCTGCATTGCTCGCAAGACAAAGCTGCCGCCCAACTTGCTATGCCTCCGTACACGTGACAATAAATTCAATTCAATTCAAGTTGATTGGCTTCATGATAATAATGCATTGTATCACCTATAGGGAGAAGATTCGAACTGGGAGCTTTCCTATGTTTGGGCACCATTCATCGAACCAAGGCCTGGGAACCAGATCTATCAGCAACAACTTGTAAAATGTGGACCAAATTACAGGAAGCCTTATGTTTTGCTGTTAATGATATATACCCTGCAGCTTACATTAATCACAAGAACATCAAACGAATCCAGTCCAGCAACTCTCATCAGGAGAATCTCTGTCAGATGGCAGTGTGGATATTACACCATAATCTCCTTAAGTAAATCAATAGTTGCAACAAACATAGTGCAAGGACTTCATTAGATGCAATATTATGGTTTTTTTGAAAAGTACTTAAAAAGTCATAGGACCACAGAAAGAAACAGTGCAGAATGAGGCCATTCATTCCATTGTGCCTGTGCTAGCTCTTTGGAAGAGCTTCTCCTACTCCTTTCTCATCCTCGATACATTATTCTGCTTCAAGCATTTATTTGATTCTCTCTTGTAAGTCATGAATGAATCTGCCTCCATCACCCTTTCCTCATCGTAACAACATTCACAGAATCCCTAGAATGAGGAAGGCGGCCATTCAGCCCATCGAGTCCATACCAACTCTCCAAAGAGCATCCCACTCACCTACCCTATAAACATGCATTTCCCACAGTTAACCCACCCTGGACACCATGAGACAATTCAGCATGACCAATCCACCTAACTGGGACATCGTTGGACTGCAGGAGGAAACCGGAGCGCATGGAAAAAACCCCACGCAGACACAGGGAGAATGTGCAAACTCCACACAGTCAGCTGAGGCTGGAATCATATTTGGGTCCCTGGTGCTGTGAGGCAGCAGTGCTAAACACTGAGCCACTGTGCCACCCAACTTGCGGAATTGAATTGAATGGGTGCTAAAAATGTAGGAACAATCTTAGAAGTACTACAGTGTGGAAGCAGGCCATTTAGTCCATACCAACCTTCTGAAAAGTATCTCATCCTGATCAACTCCCCCTAACCTTTCCCTGTAACCCTGCATTCCCCATGACTAACTCACTTTGCCTATTCCTGGATACTATAGGCTATTTAGTATGGCCAATCCACCTAAGCTGCACATCTTTGGATTGTGGGAGGAAACCGGAGCACCCAGAGAAAACCCACACAGAAATGGGGAGGATGTGCAAACTCCACTCAAGAGAGTTGCCTGAGGCTGGAATCGAACCTGGGTCCCTAGTGCTATGAGGCAACATTGCTAACCACTGAGCCAGTGTTATAGACTCCTAAACAATTAGAGGGAGAGAACAGCAAGCACTTAGGCAGCTTTCTAAAAAACAAATAAAAATCTGGACAGGAATAAAAAAGGATTTTGATTTACTCCAATATTAATTCAAACAATCATTCAAATATGAACAAAATGTTACAGAGGTGAGGTCAGAGTGATTAGTCTTGACATTAAGGAGCCAATCGAATTGGGGTGAAAACTCTGTTGGTTGAGTCATACATGGGACATGGGAAGATAGTTGTGGGTATTGGAGATTAGCCCTCTCAGCTCCAGGACATCTCTGCAGGAGTTCCTCAGAGTAGTGTCGTCGGCCCAACCACCTTCAGCTGCTTCATCAATGACCTTCCCTCCATCATAAGGTCAGAAGCAGGACTGTTTTCTGATGGTTGCACAATGTTCAGCACCATTCACATATCTTCAGATATTAGATTAGATTCCCTACAGTGTGGGAACTGGCCCTTTGGCCCAACCAGTCCAAACCGACCCTCCCAAGAGTAACCCACCCAGACACACTTCCCTCTGACTAATGCACCTATCCCTATGGACAATTAAGCATGGCCAATTCACATCATTCACACTGACCTGCACATCTTTGGACTGTGGGAGGAAACCGGAGCACCCGGAGGAAACCCACGCCGACACGGGGAGAATGTGCAAACTCCACACAGACAGTCGCCCAAGGCTGGAATCGAACCTGGGACCCTGGTGCTGTGAGGCAGCAGTGCTAACCACTGAGCCACCACGCCACCCCAATATTGAAGGTGCCCATGTTGAAATTCAGCAAACCCCAGACAATATCCAGTGGCAAGTAACATGTCTACCACACAAGTGCCAGCCAACAGACATTTTCAGAGAGAATCCAACTACCATACCTTGTAAAGCTATCTCTACACAGTCCCCAGTCAAACACTCCCAGGACAATGGAGCATTATCTTTGCTGAATCTTCACTATCAACAGCCTGGGGGTTATCATTGACCAGAAACTGAATTGCATTTGCCTTATACACACAATGTTGACAAGAGCAGTTCAGTGGCAAGAACTCCTGCAGCAACTAACTCACTCCATGTCTTCCCCCAAAGCATGCCCACCATCTACAAGGAGTGAAGGAATTAGATTAGATTACATTACATTATATTCCATTACAGTGTGGAAACAGGCCCTTCGGCCCAACAAGTCCACACCGACCCGCCGAAGCGCAACCCACCCATACCCCTTACCTAACACTACGAGCAATTTAGCATGGCCAATTCACCTGACCTACCCATCTTTGGATTGTGGGGAAACCGGAGCACCCGGAGGAAACCCACGCAGACACGGGGAGAACGTGCAAACTCCACACAGTCAGTCGCCTGAGGCGGGAATTGAACCCGGGTCTCCGGCGCTGTGAGGCAGCAGTGCTAACCACTGTGCCACCGTGCCGCCCACTAATGGGGAATATTCCCCATTTGCCTGGATGGGTGCAGCTCCAACAACACTCAAGAAGCTTGACATCATCCAGGACAAAGCAATCTGCTCGATTGGCTGCAGATTTACAAGCACCCATTTCCTCCACCACCAATGCTCAGTTGCAGCAGTGTGTACTATCTCCAAGATGCACTGCAGAAATTCACCAGGGCTCCTTAGACAGCACCTTCCAAACCCATGACTACTTCCATCTTTTGATTTGGAGATGCTGGTGTAGGACTGGGGTGCACAAAGTTAAAAATCACACAACACCAGGTTATAGTCCGACAGGTTTATTTGGAAGCACTAGCTTTCGGATCGGCGCTCCTTCATCAGGTGGTTGTGGAGTATCCATAACTACCTGATGAAGGAGCAGCGCTCCGAAAGCTAGTGCTTCCAAATAAACCTGCCGGACTATAACCTGGTGTTGTGTGATTTTTAACTTTGTACTTCCACCTCAAAGGACACAGGCAGCAGGCAAATGGGAATACTGCTCCCTGCAAGTTGCCTAAGCCGTTCACCATCTTGACTGAGAAATATATGGCCATTCTTCCAGTCAGTCACTGGGTTAGAATCCTGGAATCCCCTCCCTAACAGCGCGGTCGGTGTACCTTCAGCAAATAGAATGCAGTCTTTCAAGAAGGCAGTTCACCAATGCCTTTGGAAGGCCAACGAGAGATGGGCCCTGCCAGTGATACCCACTTTCCATTCATGAATGAATGAAATGAAATAAAACCGGCACTGGAAGTGCAGGGGATGCAAAACCCTTAAACTGCTTTTTGGTGGACTTTTTTTTTAAAAGCCAGTATCTAGCAACCCCACAGGAGAAAGGGGCATCTGTGGACTTAGTTTTCGGAAAGAATGCTGGGAAGTTTGAAGGGATATCAATGTGAGAGCCTTTTGATAAGACTAATCACAATTCAGTGGAGTTATGGAAACGTCTAAAAGTAGAGACTAAAAGTTCTAAATTAAGTAAACAACAATTTTGGAACGTTGAGACGGAAAAACAGATGCAAAACTACAGACTGGAATCAACCCCCTGTGGTAGCACATACTGGCAACTGATCTGCCGCATACCTTTAATCAATAACACTGACTGCAAGTATTTCCAAAGTTTAACTGCATAACATGCACAAGGTAACAGTAAGGTTTTGTTCATGAAAGTCCTGCTGCACATTATATTTGGATTGCGTCATATTTGTAAAATTACTTTACATCAGATACCAATATTGTCTGAAGCCCAGAGAAATAGATGGAAAGTGTCAGGGGTGAAATTAAAAAGGAGATTAGGAAGGCAAGAGAGAACATGAGAAAATACTGGCAAGAAAATCCGAGTAAACCCAACCTTATTTTATAATCATGGAGCTATAAAGCACGGAAACAGACCCTTTGCACTAACTCATTGCTCAGACCATTGAATATATGAGTTGGCAAGTCACAATGAGGTTATACAGGACAATGGAGGGGCCTCTTCTGGAATACTGTGCCCAGTTCTGATCTCCCAGTTATAGGAAGGGTTCAGAAAAGATTTCCCAGGATGTTGCAAGGATTGGAGGACTTGAGTTGTAAAGGAGAGGCTGGATAGGCTGGGACATTTTTTCACTGGAGCGTAGGACTTTGAGGGGTGACCATATAGAGGTTAATTATAGCATGAGGGACATGGATAAGGTCTTTTCTCTAAGGCGGGCGGAGGTCAAAACTAGAGCGCATAATTTTAAGGTGAGCGGATAAAGATTTAAAATGGACCTCAAGGGCAACGTTTTCACACCGACGGGTGGTTGTTGTGCAGAATGAAGTGCTAGAGGAAGTGGTAATGCAGTTACAACATTTAAAAGAGTTTTGGACAGTTGCATAAACAGGAAAGAGGGATATGAGCCAAACACAGGTAAATGGGACTAGTTTAGTTTGGGAAACTTGGTAGACATGGACAAGTTGAACTGGAGGGTCTGTTTCCATGCTGAGTGACTCTATGACTCTAAATGATTCAGCACAGAAGGGGGCCATCTTGCCTCTGCCAACCCAAAGACAACCAGATCCCTTTCTAATCCCATTTTCCTGGACACAGTCCATAGCCCTGCAACTTGCAGCACTTAAGATGCAGATCCAAGTATTTTTTGGAAGAGGTTAGGGTCTCTGCCTCCACCACCAGCTCAGGCACCCACCACCCTCTGTGTAGAAAAGTGTTTCCTCATGATGCCTCTAGTCTTCCGCCACTTCAACTGAATCTATGACGCCTAGTTTTTGAACTCTCTGCCAAGGGAAACACACTCCTCCGATCTATCTGTCTACTGGGGTGGCACGGTGGCTCAGTGGTTAGCATTGCTGCCTCACAGGGACCTGGGTTCAATTCCCACCATCAGGCGACTGTCTGTGTGGAGTTTGCACATTCGCCCCGTGTCTGTGTGGGTTTCCTCCGGGTGCTCCGGTTTCCTCGCACAGCCCAAAGATGTGCAGGTCAGGTGAATTGGCCATTCCCGTAATGTTAGGGGTAAATGTAGGGAAATAGGTTTGGGTGGGCTATTCTTCAGAGGGTCAGTGTGGACTTATTGGGCCGAAGGTCCTGTTTCCATACTGGAGGGAGTCTAATCTAATTAGACCCCTACATTTACCCCTGACTCATGCACCTAACACTATGGGCAATTTAGCATGGCCAATTCACCTGAGTTGCACATCTTTGGATTGTGGGAGGAAACCAGAGGAAACCCACACAGACACAGGGAGAATGCGCAAACTCCACACAGACAGTCACCCGAGTCGGGAATCGAACTCAGGTCCCTGGCGCTGTGAGGCTGCAGTGCGAACCACTGAGCCACCGTGCCGCCCATAATAATGTTATCACATAGTGGTGGAAGTATGCAGTTCTTAAAAATGTATTGCTGGAAAAGCGCAGCAGGTCAGGCAGCATCAAAGGAGCAGGAGAATCGACGTTTCGGGCATAAGCCATTCTTCAGGAATGAGGAGGGTGTGCCAAGCAAGCTAAGATAAAAGGTAGGGAGGAGGGACTTGGGGGAGGGGCGTTGGGAATACAATAGGTGGAAGGAGGTTAAGGTGAGAGTGATAGGCCGGAGAGAGGGTGGGGCGGAGAGGTCGGGAAGAAGATTGCAGGTCAAGAAGGCGGTGCTGAGTCTGAGGGTTGGGACTGAGATAAGGTGGGGGGGAGGGGAAATGAGGAAGCTGGAGAAATCTGCATCCCTCCCTTGTGGTTGGAGAGTTCCTAGGTGGAAGATGAGACGCTCTTCCTCCAGGCGTCGTGTTGCCATGGTCTGGCGATGGAGGAGGCCAAGGTCCTGCATGTCCTTGGTGGAGTGGGAGAGGGAGTTAAAGTGTTCAGCCACGGGGCGGTTGGGTTGGTTGGTGCGGGTATCCCAGAGGTATTCTCTGAAACGTTCCGCAAGTAAGGCAGCCTGTCTCCCCAATGTATAGGAGGCCACATCGGGTGCAGCGGATGCAGTAAATGATGTGTGGGAGGTGCAGGTGAATTTCTGACAGATATGGAAGGATCCCTTGGGGCCTTGGAGGGAAGTGAGGGGGGAGGTGTGGGCGCAAGTTTTGCATTTCTTACGGTTGCAGGGGAAGGTGCTGGGAGTGGAGGTTGGGTTGGTGGGGGGTGTGGACCTGACGAGGGAGTCGCGGAGGGAGTGGTCTTTCCGGAACGCTGATAGGGGTGGGGAGGGAAATATATCCCTGGTGGTGGGGTCTATTTGGAGGTGGCAGAAATGACGAAGGATGATACGATGTATCTGGAGGTTGGTGGGGTGGTAGGTGAGGACCAGTGGGGTTCTGTCCTGGTGGCGATTGGAGGGGCGGGGTTCAAGGGCAGAGGAGCGGGAAGTGGAGGAGATGCGGTGGAGAGCATCGTCAATCGCGTCGGAGGGGAAATTGCGGTCTTTGAAGAAGGAGGCCATCTGGGTTGTTCGGTATTGGAATTGGTCCTCCTGGGAGCAGATGCAGCAAAGGTGAAGGAATTGGGAATATGGGATGGCGTTTTTACAGGGGGCAGTATGCAGTTCACTGTGAATCTGCTGCTGTTGATGTTAATGCCATCTGCTGCCAGTAAGAGCCCTGGCAGATACTCAATCCCACTCCCCTTTCAGATATTTTCTAATCCACCCGCTTTGAGATGTTATGACACACCTCTGGAGCAGGTGGGACTTGAACCCAGGCCTCCTGGCTCAGAGGTAGGGACAATACCACTGTGCCACAAGCATCTCTACCCCTCAATCATGTCACCCCTTTAGCCATCTCTGGTCCAAGGAAAACAACTTCAGCCTCCCCAATCTCTCCTCATAGCAACAATTCCCCAGCCCTGGCAACATTCTCGTCAATTTTCCCTGCACTCTCTCCAGAGCAATTATATCCTTCCTGTAATGTGTCGACCAGCATGGCACACTATACTCCAGCTGTGGCCTCCTCGGCGTCTTATACTAGTTTCATCAGTCTATCCCTCGGAACAGGAGTAGGCCATTCTGCCCATTGAGCATACTCCCCCATTTAACATGATCATGACTGATTGAACACTATCTCCACAACCCTTAATTTCGTTGATTAAAATAAATCATCCTCTAGTTAAAGTACACTCAAAGACCAAGGACTAAGCTTCCACACCCCTGGAGAGAATTCCAAAGATTCACCACTGTCTGGGAAAGAAAAATTCTCATCTCACTGCCATTTTAAAAATGTGCTCCCTGATCCTAGACTCGCCTGTTTATACCTTAAATATATTATAGGTTTCAATGAGATCACCTCACATTCTTCAAAACTGGCAACACAGCAGAATTAAGTGGAAGTTCTGCTTAATCTCCTTTCATAGACCACTAGATGTTGACAAGTCTACAAGAGACTGATAATGGGCAGATTTCAATGTGCCAGCATTTACAAGTTCAGCACAGACTTGTCAGTGATTTGAAATGCACTGAGGAGAATATAGGCCCAGTTTACCTAATCTACCCTCATAGACCAGTCCCAGTATTGTGGGAATGGGTCTGGGGAACCTCCATTGCACTCCCTCTATGGCAAGACCTTCCCTGAGAGCAATCCTTGCTTCCCTAGTCTCGCTGCATCACTTGAGTACTGCTAAATAAAAAACACATTTTGTCAAAATTGCACCTTGGAGTTTAGAAGAATCATACAAACCATAAAGTATGGAAGCAGGCCATTCAGCCCATCAAGTCCACACTGACCCTCCAAAGAGCACAGACCCACCCCTTAAACCTACATTTCCCATGGCCAATCCACCTCGCCTGCATATCCCTGAACACTATGGGCAATTTAGCATGGCCAATCCACCTAACCTGCACATCTTTGGACTGCGAGATGAAACCAGAGCACCCAGAGGATACCCAGGCAGACATCGGGAGAATGTGCAAACTCTACACAGAAGGTCGCCCGAGGCTGGAATCAAACCCGGGTCGCTGGCGCTGTGAGACAGCAGTGCTAACCACTGAGCCACTGCGTCACCCATCACAAAAATTTACAATAACACCAATTCAAACCACCATTACTGTTTGAGAGTCGATTGATGATTTTTTTTTGCAAGTGGAGTTTGACTGGGATACGTATTGCCATGGAGAATAAATCCAATAATTCTGATTAATAGTTAATTGCCAGGTGTTGTTTACAATTTAAACCAGGCAGGCTCAATCTGATTAGACAGAACATTGCCCTCAGAAGTGAACCAGCCAAAAGCTGCCACCTAGGTTGTTAAGTTGGAACAAGTACAGTGTAGTTCTTTCTGTTTGCAAAGAACAGGGTCCTGTGCATTAATAAATGTAGCTTCTGCTATACACACATAATTAAAGCTCCTCATCCTTTGCACCAACTTAGGAAATGTCCTTCTTGCCTCATCTCCCTCATGTTGGATGTGGAGAGATTTCCCAATTCAAAGTAGAAATGAAAGCGTGCAATTTTTACCAACAGTCTGACTGGGATTTCTTTCTTTTCTAACACCAAAGAAAATTTGGAGCAGGAGTAGGCCATTCGGCCCTTTGAGTCTGCTTTGCCATTCAATATGTCCATGGCTGATCATCCAACTCATACCCTGCTCCCACTTTCACCCTCATACCCTTTGATCTCTTTAGCATTAAGAACTGTATCCAAATTCTTTACTGAAAATGTGTAGATTAGGTGAATTAGCCACGGTCAATGCGGAGTTAAGGGTTGCTCTGAATGGCCTTTACCATCACAGTAGGGATTCTGTGAAAACATTGAACTGTTTAGTCTCAACTGCTTTCTGTGGCACAAAACCCACTCTCAGGCTCTGCACTCTCTGGATGAAGACATTCATCCTCAGCACATTTCAAATCATCGAGGGGACTGTTCTGAACTTGTAATGGTTGGCACACTGAAATCTACCCAATGTCGTTCCCTTGTTGACGTGTCAAAATCTAGTGGTCTACGAAGAAAGATGAAGCATGACTTTCATTTAAACTCTGCGATGTTGCCAGGGCTGTTGGGTTAGCTTCGCTCAGAGTGAAACTTCATTGTGAATTCTGTGGCATTTGAACTCTGCTTTGGTTCCATATGCTGAGTGGGACCATCTCAACCACAATTACAAGCTGCCTTAAACATATTTAATTTCTGCTCAAGTGATAATATCTTTTAAACAGTGTTAAAAGGTGCTTAAAGCACAGTATTTTTTAAATTCACAAATGTCAATAGGAAAATTCATATCAAAACATGTAACACAATCAAGTCATAGGTGTTCTAGCATGGAAACAGGCCCTTCGGTCCAACTTGTCCATGCCACCCAGTTTTCACAATCAAACTAGTCCCATTGTCTACATTTGGTCCATATTCCTCCACACCTATCCCATCCATGTACATGTCCAAATGCTTCTTAAATGATTAAATTGTCTTCGCCTCCAACACTACCTACCAACATAGCCTGTTTCCAGACACTCACCACCCTCTGTGTGAAAAACTTGCCCCTTTTGTATCTCGTCCCTCTCACCTTAAACCTACACCTTTAGGTTTTGACTTCCCTGTTGTGGGGAAAAGCTGTTGGCTATCAACCTTATCTACGCTTCTCATGATTTTATAAAACCTTTATAAGGTCCCCCTTCAGTCTCCTACTCTCCAGAGAAAAAAGTCCCAGCCTAACCAACTTCCCCTTATAACTCTAACCTCCCAGTCTTGGTAGCATCCTAGTAAATCTTTTCTGCACTTTTTCTAATTTAATAATATCCTTTCTCCGGTCGGGCAACCAGAACTGTCCTCCAAATGTGGCCTTACCAATGTCTGTTCAGCTGCAACAAGACGTTCCAACTCCAATACTCAGTGCTCTGGCCTTCTTCAGCATCCTATCTACCCGTGACTCCACTGTCAAGGAAGTATGAACCTGTACCCAGAGATCTCTTTGTTTTGTAACATTGACTGTGTAAGTCATGCATTGCTTTGACCCCCCCCCCCTCCTAAAATGCAACACCTTGCATTTATCAAAAGATATATTGCAGCTAGATATGCTCACATTAAAACTTTCTTCTTTATAGTAAACTCTTCACATTCTAATATACATGGCTTCCCATTCTCGGCGAACTCAATTTAACTCTCAGAACAGTCTGGGAATATTTTCAAAACCAAATGTCATTAAGTCTATCGTGTACACTGTTATTGTAATCTTTCAACACGCCTCTAATAAGGTATTACTGTCTGCATGCTTTATTAAGAGCTGCTGTTTACATTTCATATATCTATACTTGCCTATTAAATTTCTCTTTTAAGTCAATAGACAGTAAGGTATTAAAAGTTTCAATATTAATTTGGCAGCCAGTTTTTCACAGCTCCCTGGTATAGCATGATAGATGACACGGTGAGGTGTTATCTCTCAGTGACAGAATCAGTCAAAACGCTTTCCAAAAACAAAACATTTGCTCACAACTACTGAAATTTTCAATGATCAATTTCGATTTACCTTTGAAACAGGTAAATTTATATATTTGACAGTAGGATGTAAATCTATCTCTTGCACTGACTTTCTGAATGTTTCTGAGCTTTCATTGAAGTTTTTAACTGAAGGCCTCAGTTTCTGCAACAAGTTTAGCTGCAGAGTTCTCCCCAAGTTTTTGTAGATGCGCCATAGAAAGCATTCCACCAGGATGTATCATGACTGATACGGCAACTGCTCTGCTCAGGACTGTAAGAAACTACAGAGAGTTGTGAACGCAGCCCAGTCCATCAGGAAAACCAGCCTTTCATCCATTGACTCCATCTACACCTCCTGCTGCCCCGGGAAGACAGCCAACATCAAAGACCCCACCCAGCCCGGTTATAATCTCTTCCATCAAGCAGAATATACAATAGCCTCAACACATGTACCGACAGATTCAAGAACAGCTTCTTCCTCACTGTTATTACACTTCTGAATTGACCCTTCACATTTTAAAGTTAATGTTGATCTCGCTCGATATGCAGTAGTGCTAACCACTGAGCCACCGTGCCACCAATTTTAGCATTGGAAGAATTACTCCTGTCTAATTAATTGAATTTTGGCAATTTTATTTCCAGATTCTCTCAGCTTCTACTCAGTTGCGTTTTGAAAACTATTGGGTGAAAAGGGGCTGTTTTCCCTGGAGCGTTGGAGGATGAGGGGTGACCTTATAGAGTTTTACAAAATTATGAGGGGCATGGAAAGGTTAAATAGGCAAAGTCTTTTCCATGGGGTCAGGGAGTCCAGAACTAGAGGGGATAGGTTTAGGGTGAGAGGGGAAAGATATAAAAGAGACCTACGGGGCAACCTTTTCATGCAGAGGGTGGTACGTGTATGGAATGAGCTGCTAGAGGAAGTGGTGGAGACTGGTACAATTGCAACTTTTAACAGGCATTTGGACGGGTATATGAATAGGAAGGTTTTGGAGGGATATGGGCTGGGTACTGGCAGGTGGGACTAGATTGGGTTGGGATATCTAGTCGGCATGGACGGGTTGAATTGAAGGGTCTGTTTCCATGCCGTACATCTCTATGACTCTATAACTGCCGAAATCTTTACACAAGTAAAATTTATGCTGACCGTGTTTTTAAAGAGTGCGGGAGAGAGAAAGAAATGGTAGACAATCATTCACTCAAACAATTGTCACATTTGTTTTAGGATATCTTTACGTCAGAAAATGAAATAATTTGAATGCCGTCCCTAATCTGGATTAATCTTTCGGTGAAAGTTATGTGCTGTAGTTTGAAGAAAACGAGCATGTTTAATTAGCTACTACAGTAAACGTAAACATTCCGATCGCCGTCACTTATCAGGAAGAAAGGGGCTGAAAATGGAACTTGAATCTGGAATGTTATTTGTTAGGGGTGTCTATAGCACTTGCAGTCTGGAAACATTATTGAGTATGCAGCCCTGATGGTGTAGTGTAGCAATCCAAGATACATACCTGAACTTACTGCAGACTAGAAAGAATATGTAGCAGAGATGTCAACATCCCTGGTCATTGGCAATGACTGGGTTGACTGTACCACTCACTATAGATTAAAGGCACACTTTGATCAGAAGCAATTATATCACTGTTAATCTAAAGAGTATCTGAATCTCAAATATCACTCGCCAGTCGGAACAACTCATAGATAGAATCATAGAGCACAGAAACCGATCCTTTAGTCCAGTTAATCCGTACCGACCATAATCCCAAACTTAACTGGTCTGCGCTTGGCCCATATCCCTCCAAACCTCTCTTATTTATCTACTTATCCAAATATGTTTTAAATATAGTCACCGTACTCGCATCCACCACTTCCTCTGGACGCTCATTCCACACAGGAGCTACCCTCTTTCCAAAAATCAAAAGAGAAAATGCTGGAAAATCTCAGCAGGTCTGGCAGCATCTGTAAGGAGAGAAAGGAGCTGACATTTCGAGTCTAACTGACCCCTTGTCAAAGCTTTGACAAAGGGTCAGTTAGACTCGAAATGTCAGCTCTTTTCTCTCCTTACAGATGCTGCCAGACCTGCTGAGATTTTCCAGCATTTTCTCTTTTGGTTTCAGATTCCAGCATCCGCAGTAATTTGCTTTTACCTTCTTTCCAAAAATGTTGCCCCTCTTGACTTTTTTAAATCTTTCTCCTCTCACCTTAAAATATGACCCCTGGTCTTGAAATCCTCCACTCTAGGGAAAAGACACCTGCCATTCACCTTATCTGTAACTCTCTGATTTTATTAAACTCTGTAAGGTCAGATCTCAACCTCCTACGGTCCAGTGAGTGAAGTCCCATCTTATCCAGCCTCTCCTTTTAACTCAAACCACCTTGGCGGGCAGCATCTTTCAAACATACAAACACAAGGGCAGCATCATCATTTGCATTTCAAAACCCCTAATGCATCACCAACACCCCCAAGACACACATCATCATTATTAGACAGGAATAATTCTCCCTGGAAAACTAGAATACGAAAAGGCTGAGATGACATTGTTCTATTAGCAGAATTATAGATCCAAGGTATGAATCTGTAGCCAGATGTACAGAGCCATAGAGACATACATCACAGAAACACGCCCTTCCATCGAAGTAGAAACTTCAGCAGAAACTCAAAAACATTCATAACTTAATTCAAGATACACATAAAGTCATAGAGCTGTATAGCACAGAAACAGGCCCTTCAGTCCAACTCGTTCATGCCCAACAGATATCTGAAATTAATCTAGTCTCATTTGCCAGCACTTGGCCAATATCCCTCTAAACCCTTCTTATTCATATACCCATCCAGATGCCTTTTAAATGTTGTAATTGTACCACCCTCCACCACTTCGTCTGGCAGCTCATTCCTCACACGCACCTGTCTTTCTTTGAACCATATTATTGTTCCTTTATTGTTGGTGGGTAAAAATCCCAGAACTCCATCCCTAACACCCTAAGGATCAGAGTGGAAGCTCACTGTCATTTTCCGAAGGGCAATTACATCTGGACAACAAATGCTGGTTCAAAAACCCCATACCACTACAGACGCTGGAAATCAGAAACCAAACCAGAAATTGCTGCCAAAACTCCACAGGTCAAGGCAACATCTGGAGAGAAAGCAGAGTGAACATTTCCAGTCTGGTGACCCTTTGTCAGAATAAATGCTGAGAAACTCACATAAACACATTGTTTCAAAAAAAAAAAGCTTGGGTTCTAAGCATGTAACTTATTTTTGCAGTCAATGATAAACTGATTTGGAGATGCTGGTGTTGGACTGGGGTGTACAAAGTTAAAAATCACACAACACCAGGTTATAGTCCAACAGGTTTAATTGGAAGCACACTAGCTTTCGGAGCGACGCTCCTTCATCAGGTGATAGTGGAGGGCTCGATCGTAACACCGAACTTATAGCAAAAATTTGCAGTGTGATGTAATTGAAATTATACATTGAAAAATTGATTGTCTGTTCAGCCTTTCATCTGTTAGAATACAGTGATAAACTGTGCAGGTTCTTGATTGTTCATCTCTTAGACTAAGCATCCTGGCGACAGGGCTTTGGCACTTACTCTGAACTGACAGTGCAGGCAATGACGTGCTGGAAAAACCTGCTTTCTAAAGGGAAACCGCATCTTAATTCACAGTGAGAAGAGGAATACAGAATTCTCCCTCAAACACCTCCATGAACCCAGAGATTCACTGCTGTTGTACCTTGAATTATATACATTGGCTGCTGACTGTCACATGAGTAGCCGCAAAAGTTATCGATTAGCAGAGATGCACTTTAGGAATGCCTGTAGATATGGCAGAAAAATTTCCTTTGGTTATACAGTGTATGTGCCACACCCCTTCCTTAGCTTGCTGTTAAGTGTGTGTGGAGATTTTAAAGATTTCCTAGTGATTGCGGTGAAAACGTGGGACTTGATTCGGAGGTGAACAGTGCAGATTCATTCAAAGGAGAACAGTACACGAGGGAGAAAGGAATTGTGGAGATGCTGATGGGGTCGGGTGCAGTGGGATGGAAGGAAGTTTCTGTGCAAGGTAAACACTTGCCCTTGGGCTTAATGTAAACAAGATGCAACACAATGTCATTGTTCATTGTCACCTCTTGCTGCAATCTTGTTCATTGTAAATGGAATTGCTTCAATGCTAATTTCTCTTTTTGTCACAGCAAGCCAAAATTGCAGAGCACAAGAGGTTCTGTCATGAGTATGCCAACTTCACAGTTACAGAATCTTTCACAGCATTGCCAATCTTCTTTAAAACATTGCTGGCTACAGAAAATCAACATGGAAGTAGTTATCTGAATGATTCAGTGTATACTGGTAGTGTGTTGGATCCCAGAATGCACGAGGCGTTAAAGAGCATGTGCAGTAATGGTGATCCCATTTGGCTTTCTGACTTGCGAGTTGTTCAGGAAGTGTGTGAGCCACTCCCAGGACACTAAGCTCTGAGGAAGGGGCACTGGACCCGGAATGTTAACTCTGAAGTGAAGAGTGGAGGGACAGCACTGACACTATTGTTCGGGGAGTTGGTGGTGGGGGTAGTGGGTGTAGGGTGCTGGTGGAGAAAAGGTGTTAGTAGTTTTTATTAAGTGATTGGAATGTGAAAATGGCAGAACAATGATGTGTCTCCTGCCAGACTTGAGGGCAAGTGGAATTGGGGGATGCTGCCCCCTCCATACTTCACTTCAGCTCTGATGAAGAGTCATCTTGACTTGAAACATAATAGAGTCATTGAGCTGTACAGCACAGAAACAGACCCTTCGGTCCAACCTGTCCATACCAACCAGATATCCCAACCCAATCTAGTCCCACCTGCCAGCACCCGGCCCATATCCCTCTAAACCCTTCCTATTCATATACCCATCCAGTTGCCTTTTAAATGTTGCAATTGTACCAGCCTCCACCACTTCCACTGGCAGCTCATTCCATAAACATACCACCCTTTGCGTGAAAAAGTTGCCTCTTAGGTCTCTTTTATATCTTTCCCGTCTCACCCTGAACCTATGCCTTCTAGTTCTGGACTCCCCTACCCCAGGGAAAAGACTTTGTCTATTTAATCTAACCATGCCCCTCATGATTTTATAAACCTCTATAATGTCACCTCTCAGCCTCCGTGCTCCAGGGAAAACAGCCCTAGCCTATTCAACCTCTCCCTGTACCTCAAATCCTCTAACCCTGGCAACATCCTTGCAAATCCTAGCTTGCTCTCTCTCCATGGATGCTGCCTGACCCGCTGTGATCTCCAGCATTTGTTGCTTTCAGTACAGACTCCAGCATCTGCAGTAATTTGTTCCTATATTGGCTCTGATTTTTCTCCATAGATGCTGCCAAACCTGCTGAGCTTTTCCAACAATTTCTGGGTTTGTTTCCAGGGAAACCAAACTTGGCCAATTGAAACCATCAAATTTCTGAGTCTTGTTTACAAAATCAAAGAGTAAAACAAATAAGGTGTAAAGTTTGTATAGTGGCCACACATTTTGACATTTAGGTATATTAACTGTTATTTACTTACACCTGGATTATAAAGGAAGGAAAGAAACACGTGTTTCTATCAGACCTTCCATAACTTCAAGGCCTTCTCTATTGAATTCTAATGTCTATTGGTATAATGTAGGGAACACACCAGTCAAATTACAGACATCAAGGTTGATAAACAGCACTATGACATGGTAATGTGTTTTAATTAACTTGCTTGAGCAACAAAATATTAGCCAAAACGTTGCAGAGCTAATCTTTCCTGCATTCTAATTATCTTAATGTAGAACCACACAGTTTTACAGCACAGAAGAAATTATTGCCCTTGTGTATATTTAAGGATGAGGTCATTAGATTCTTGATCAGATAAAGGTTATGAGGAAAGGACAGGAAAGTTGACATGAGGAATTTACTGCTCCTCGGATGCTGCCTGAACTGCTGTGCTCTTCCAGCACCACTAATCCAGAATCTGGGTTTCCAGCATCTGCAGTCATTGTTTTTACCCCGTGGGGATCAGCCTAAATGGCAAAGCAAGCTCAAGGGGCTAAATGACCTAATCCTGTTCCCATTTCTTCTGGTCATATCATCTCAACAGGTTTAGATTGTGTTCCACATTCTGAGAAGTGGGCCCAGCATTGACCCCTTGGGTTCATCACCCCAACACCCTTTCATCCAAGCATCATTCATTTCCATCAGAACCTAATCCCCGGCGAACCCCAGCTCAATCCCACCTCAACTGAAATAGCTGATCCATTTACCCAGACACTTAATTCCTGGATACACAGTCCTCAGCCGTCCGACCTTCCAGACAAAACTGATTTATCTCAACACTGACTCCTGAGCATCTCACCCTAATTACTTCCATATGAACAACACCCAATTGACCCCATACTCTAATCCCTCAATCAGTTGCCTATCCTGGCCGTGATATTTCCTCTAATATCTGAATTTTTCAAATATGTCTCTTATGAGCCTTGTTTTTAAAATTCCACCCAAAACGGACATTTTCTTTTGTTTATTCATGGGATGGGGGCAACATTGTCTAGGCTAGCATCTATTGCCCATCCCTAATTGCCCAGAGTGCAGTTAAGAGTCAACCACATTGTTGTGGGTCTGGACTCACATGTTGGCCAGATCAGGTAAGGATGACAGATTTCGTTCCCCAAAGGGCATTAACGAATCAGATGGATTTTCCAGTTTGGCGCTGGAAAAGCGCAGCCGATCAGGCAGCATCCGAGGAGCAAGGGAGTCGACATTGTAAGCATAAGCTCTTCATCAGGAGCTTCGGCCCATCGAGTCCACACTGACCCTCCAAGCAGCAACCCACCCAGACTCTTCATTCCAGATTCTGATTTGAAGTCAAATTCCACCATCTGCCATGGTGGGATGTGAACCCGGAACTCCGGCAGATTAGCGGCATTTCTGTATTAACAGTCTATTGATTATACCACTAGGCCACTGTCACCCTTACACATAAATGCCATCTCCTCCATGAATCGTAGAATCCCTACAGTGTGGAAGCAGGCCATTCAGCCCATTAAGTCCACACTGACTCTCCGAAGAGTAATCCACCCAGACCCACCGTTGTAGCCTGTCCTTTATTGATCCAATCATTGCTCTTCCCATAGTAATTATGTTGAATTGGAATGCAAGGGGTGGGCATTAACTGGGGGATTAACTCGATCTTTATAAAGTAGCACAAACTGAACTTGGAGTTTGAGATTAGGAGCCACGTGCTTCTAAGGTGCTTCTCTGTTAACTGATGGTTGCAACAGTATGTGAAGATGTCTTCTGTTTTATCCTTCACCACTTCAAAGTAAGCTGCATAAAATTTGTCAATTCGTTTTAACTAACCACACTGGCTGTCTTTGATTAACCCATAGTTTGGTTTTGTATGAGGGGAAAGAAGTCAAAAGTGAACCCCCCCCCCATTTCTCAGTCAATGGAAATGAGGCAAAGTGATACGTTGAATGCTAACTTTTTTTTTTGTGAATTGACGCTTCCAAGGTGAAGACGCGTCATGGGCTCTTGTTTGTTTGGATTTCTGATGGTTTGCAGTTATCCACAAAACAAAGAATCAATGGGGAGAGGGGAATGATATTTTGTTGTACTTTTCAACAATGTGATGATCCAGGGGGGAAAGATGGCGCCTTTGACAATGACTGGGTCCAGTGTAGAGGGCGACGAAGTGGTGGGGGAAATGGTAGCGCAGCCATCATCGATGATACGCTGGCTCAAGGCTGTCTTTCAGCTCCTCTTTTTTTTCCAAAGTCCTCATTCGTAAATGATTCAAAATGGCGCCAAAGCATAGCAACAAATGAAAGCTTTTCACTGCCTTTCATTATATTCTGACCTTAAAGAACCTGTGACAATAAAATCATTCATTCACATTGACGGAGAATAGGAGAGAGAGCAGGACAGCAAGGACTATAGTATTGGGAGGAAAATGCAATGAGGCTTGTCTCTGTCCCGATTTTTTTTTTTTGGCTTTCAGAGGCATTCCTCCCACTGGCCATACCAATCCACCCATTCTCCCTTACAGCCACGATGTTACCCACTTATCTCGTGCCCAGTTTAACATCTGCCCTTTCTCTTTGTCTGATTGGATCCTCCGGCAGATGGATTGTCGAAACGGGTTTGATAGTGTGACCACAAGACATAGGAGTGGAAATGAGGCCACTCAGCCCTTCGATTCTTCTCCGCCATTCAACCATAGCAGCATCAGGCGGTGGAGAAGTCAACGTTTGACCTCTCCACCCCCTGAAGTTCCCTGGCTGACTGAGTTCTTCCAGCCTTCTGCTCGTCTACCTTGTATTTTTTTTTAATTACAGTTTTTTTAAAATTAATTTCAAATTCCATTGGCCACAGTAGGATCTGAAACCATGTCTCAAGACCACCAGACTGGGGTTCCGCATTACTAGCCTTTTGACATTACCACTGCATCACCCATCTCCACCTTGTCTACCTTGTATTCAAGCATGTACAGTTTTTTTTGTCTCTGCCATTCAATCACGGCAGATACAAGGATGTTGCCAGGGTTGGAGGGTTTGAGCTATAGGGAGAGGCTGAACAGGCTGGGGCTGTTTCCCTGGAGCATTGGAGGTTGGGGGAGACCTTATAGAGGTTTATAAAATCATGAGGGGCATGGATAGGGTGAATAGACAAAGTCTTTTCCCTGGGGTGGAGGAATCTATTGCTAGAGGGCATAGGTTTAGGGTGAGAGGGGAAAGATATAAAAGAGACCTAAGGGGCAACTTTTTCATGTAGCGGGTGGTACGTGTATGGAATGAGCTACCAGAGGAAGTGGTGGAGGCTGGTACAATTGCAACATTTAAAGGGCATTTGGATGGGTATATGAATAGGAAGGGTTTGGAGGGATATGGGCCAGGTGCTGGCAAGTGGGACTAGATTGGGTTGGGATATCTGGTCGGCATGGACGGGTTGGACCGAAGGGTCTGTTTCCGTGCTGCACATCTCTGACTTTGCAGTGGTGCTGGAACTGGAGATGGGGCTAGCAGCTTTGTGATTGGGACAATAAAATTCTAAAGAAAAGGCTGATATTCTCACCACATAAAACTAGTCTTCTGCAAAACAGCCTGATTAAAGAAGCCACAACACCACGTGTTGGCAGACAGGGTTGTTTTGATCAAGGTAACTCAGAAAGCGAGGTATCATGAAGTACCGAACCTCCTGTGCCCAGTACAGGAAGGCATGGAGCAATCAGCCGCAGGGAAGGGGGGGGATCACATCAAATTCTCGCCATGGGCACTAAGCTGTAAGACTCTGCTCTCTGTGAGAACCACTAGCTCGCTCAGCGCTCTCACTCCATGTGCGATATAAACACAGCAAAAATGTCTCCGACACCAGGGAGCCCAGAACCAGGGTGGCCACATAGTCTAAGGAATGCAGGATCAGCCATTTCGGACTGAGATGAGGAGAAATGTCCTCACCCAGAGAGTGGAAAACCTGGGGACTTCTCTGCCCCAGAAAACAGTTGAGGTCAAAAAGATGAATGTGTTTAAGAAGCCATTAGATATGGTTCTTCGGGCTAAAGGGATCAAAGGATATGGGGTGAAAATCAGCCATGATCATAATATATGGCACAGCAAGTTTGAAGGGCTGAATGGCCTACTCCTGCTCCTACTATCTGTGTTACTATGGGATACAAAATAGATCTGAGCTTGAACCCTCACATTCCAGCTTCTGAAAGTCAGAGGCAACTACTCCAAGCAAAACTATTTTGGAGTTAATTGCTCAGAATAAGGTGGAGTGCAGAATTCATGTAACACTCACTGTGCAATGAACTGATACTACTCCAACATCAGACCCCCAACAGTCAATTCCCCACGCTCACATTTCACTTACACCCACACACGCACAGACACCACCCCGCAAACACACTTCCACAGAGAGAAAGAGACAGAGAGACTGAGTTTGCACATTCTCCCTGTGCCTGTGTAGGTTTCCTCCCACAGTCCAAAGATGTGCAGGCCAGGTGAATTGGCCATGCTAAATTGCCCATAGTGTTCGGTGCATTAGTCAGAGGGAAATGGGTCTGGGTGGGTAACTCTTCGGAGGGTTGGTGTGGACTTGTTGGGCCGTAGGGCCTGTTTCCACACTATAGGGGAATCTATTCTAATCTAATAATAATAATAACACACACATGCAGATAGACATCCACAGAAACATACACACAGATGGAGACACCCCTTCCTGCAAACACACCTCCAGAGATACACACACAATTCACTTTCAGATGTTAGGAACCCATTCAGACACCATTAGTTTGATTCAATTGTAAATCATTGCATGACTAACTGCCAGATTCCTGTGAATCTCTCCTCACACTTCAATGTATACTCACCCAAAGATTCACTTAGCTTTCTCATTAATTCACTCACTTATAAGGACTTCTGGAATCCAATCAGAAAACCCTCTGGTACCCAATGGGAGTCTACTGCCAAGTCCCATGGGATCCACTCATAGACCTGGGAATCCAGGTGGCAGGTTCCTGGAGATCCCCCCATGCATGATGGAGAAGATATTCTCCACACTCATTTTGCATGAGTCAGCAAGAGATCCTGGAATGTTCTCAAGAACCAATCAACATTGCCCATTTTCAGAAATTTGAATTGTATTGAAGAGGAGGAAGCGGTTAGTATTTTCAGCCCAGTTCAGGGCCTTGCAGATCTGTATGGTACAAGACATCTCCACTGATATCTGACAGCTCCATATTCAAGTTTGTGCCAAATATAGACAAGGTGGTGAAGAAGGCCTTTAACACAATTGCCTTCATCGCTCAGACCATTGAGTATAGGAGTTGGGATGTCATGTTGAGGTTGTACAGGAGCTTGGTGAGGCTCCTTCTAAAATACTGTGTCCAGTTCTGGTAGCCCATTTTACAGGAAGGATATTATTAGGATGAAGAGAGTTCAGGAAAGATTTGCAAGGATGTTACTGGGAATGGAAGGTTTCAGCTTTGAAAATAGATGTGGACTTTCTTCATTGGAGTGTAGAAGACTGAGGAGTGGCTTTACAGAGGTTTACAAAATCACGAGGTGTATAGATAATGGCTGGGTTCTGCTCCCTAGGCTGGCGGATTTCAAAACCTGGGAGCACATTTTCAAAGAAAGAGGAGAAAGATTTAAAAAGGACATGAGGGCAACTTTTTTTTTTAAAACACAGAAGGTGGAATCAACTTCCAGAGGGAGTGCTTGGGTGAGAGTACAATTACATTGTTTAAAAGACGTTTGGATAAGTTCATGAATAAGAAATGTTTGGAGGGATATGGGTCAAATGCAGGCGGGCGGGACTAGTTTAGTTTGGAATTATGGTCAGAAGAGACTGGTTGAACTGAAGGGTCTGTTTCCGTGCTGTATGACTTGATGACTCTGAGAAAGACATTGATCTTACACTTAAGAAGGCATAACAATGGCAAAGGAAAGCTGTTAAAGAGAAACCACAGCAGGAAAGCAGACTTCGTTTGGCTGAAAGCACTGGGGAAATCTCAACACAGTGCAATAAAAACTTGCTTTTGATATTTGAATATCAGCCGCACCTATCCTCTGAAACAAAACCACAAACGAAGAGACAAACACGTGAATATACAGGAAAGCAGCCACTGTCTTTGGCACCTCGCTGGGATGGAGAGAATGGAAATGAAGTTTCCAAAACCGTTAGACGGGACTATTCAGGCATTACCCCTGAAACAGTCAGTCAAGAGATTGTGCATGAGAAAATATTCCAGAGTAAAATACCACAATATGATTGGAAAGTGAGGTTGGCCCTTAATGTCATTTCCCTCAGTTGAAAAATGAACAAAGCAACAGCGATGACCAGCATTTGGTGGTGCAATCTGCAATGCACTTTCTGAAGGAAGAATCAATGATAGCATTCAAAAAGGAATTGAATAAACACTTCAAGGGGAATAAAAATAACAACGCTTTGAGCAAAAACCAAGAGGAGTGGCACCAACAAGATATTTTAGATTACTTTCCAGTCAGTGTGGAAACAGGCCCTTCGGTCCAACAGGTCCACACCGACACTCCAAAGAATAACCCACCCAGACCCGTTTCCCTCTGACTAATGCACCTAACTCACCTGAGCCACACATCTTTGGACTATGGGAGGAAACCGGAGCAAACCCACGCAGATGTGGGGAGATCGCGCAAACCCCACACAGACAGTCGCCCGAGATGGGAAGCGAACCCGGGTCCCTGGCAGCACAAATAACGGGCTGAATATCTTCATTCTGTGCCGTACAATTTGGGGAGAAGATTTCTCTGCTAAATTGAATGGCAGTGACAGAAAGATCTGGAATGTTATTTTAGGAATAGTTTGATTGGAAAATGCAATGGCTTTTGAAATATCGAAATGGAATTTACATGCGGATTAAATTTTAAAGAACGTCAGATTTCTATAAATATTTACTCGGGCTGTGGGGACAGGACGACTGATTGATTCAGCTTCCCAAGCTCAGTGACCACTGGGAGTCATGGGGTTTCCTTCCCCAGACTGCAGGGAGTGTACAACAGCAAAACTAGTTGTACACAAGCATCATTAAAACTATTTTGTTCATGGCCCCTCCTCTTTCGGCTTGATTAGCTGACCTCATTCACTGCAGTCAATATTCAAGAGGACCAATTACATCCTTTGCTCCAATTCACAGATTTAACGGCAGATCAATGTACTTTACCAAATGGAAATTGCGTAATTGCACACAGTCTGTGGCCTAAACCAAATAAACCATTCCAGGACAGTTTGTGGAAAAGTATATTGCAGCAGTCAGACAGCTTGCTTGGCTGTGTTTTAACAGTTTAGCTGCTGCAGAGGATCAGCAATCCACCTCGAAACAACACCCGAACGAACTGTGGATGCTGGAAACCAGAAACAAAATTGGAAATTGCTGGAAAAGGTTGGCAGCTCAGTTGGAGAGAAATCAGAGTTAACGTTTCGGGTGCAGCGACCCTTCCTCAGAACTACTAGAAGGGTCACTGGACCCGAAACGTTAACCCTGACCTCTTTCCAGCAGATGCTGCTGGAGCTGCTGAGTTTTTCAGATTTTGCGGCATTCTATGTCTGCTGAGTAAAGCTCAGTACCTGCTGTGCTTTTAACTTGGTCCTAGTGGTATAATGTGTGCTTTGGCAAAAGTGAACTGAATGCAAGAAGTCAAGATTAGTGTGGTGCTGGAAAAGCGCAGCGGGTCAGGCAGCATCCGAGGAGCAGGAAAATCGCTTTTCAGGCAAAATCCCTACATCAGGAAGGAGGCTGGGAGCTGCGGGGGTGGAGAGATAATTGGGAGGGGGTGGGGCTGGAGGGAAGGTAGCTGAGAGTGCAATAGGTGGATGGAGGTGGGATAAAGGTGATAGGTCAGAGAGGAGGAGGAGGGAGACAGTGGAGTCTGCAGATGCTGGAGATCAGAGTTGAGAGTGTGTTGCTGGAAAAGCACAGCAGGTCAGGCAGCATCCGAGGAGCAGGAAAATCAACGTTTCGGGCCAGAGTCCTTCACCATGACACATTCTTGATGAAGCGCTCATGCCTGGAACGTCGATTCTCCTGCTCCTCGGATGCTGCCTGACCTGCTGTGCTTTTCCAGCAACACACTCTCAACACCAGAGGAGGGTGATTCAGGGCTGGAGGAGATGACCTGGGGGGTCATCGCAGGAATGCGAGAAGTCGCGGCCTCAAATCTCAGACAAGCCTTTAGTGGCCCTCCTGTGGCACAATGGTAGTGTCTGTAACTCTGGACTGGGAGCTCTGGATTCAAGTCCCACCTGCTCCAGAGCTGTGTCATAACAGGTTGATTAGAAAAATAGGTTAAATAATACACAAAAAGTCCATCATGACTGGCACGCCATTCAATAAAAGTTATTTGTGTCAGCTCTCAAGTGCAGCCTTACTGTGGTTGGAGTGCACCACCTAGACTGACCCTCCAGTATGTTACTGGGAAGAGTGCAACACAATGGAAGGGGCCAGCGTTTTGGAGACCCCACCTCTTGTCTCTCATCAGAAGATGAGCTTGCTGCTTTCCCCGGGCCCTGCTCAATCACCTCTCTCCCTCAAAAACAGGCAAGCTGGTGATCCAACTCAGAGTTTGCGGCGGGATCTTGCCATGCTGTTCTTACATTTGCCTTCAAAATGGCGGCTGCTGTAGTTCACCGTACATTAAGATCTTTGAGAAGAAAGAAGAACCGAGAGAGATTTAAATTGACGAGCAAAAGGAACGAGGGTGATGTGAGGTAAAATCTTCCCATTCAATGAGTAGTTGGAGTACAAAATGCATTGTCTGGAAATGTGGTGGAGATAGGTTCAACTGAGGCATTCAAGAGGGACTTTGTCGGATTATTTGCACAGAAATCTTTTGACACGGTGGTAATGCCCCTACTCTGGGCCTCAAGTCCCACCTACTCCAGCGGTGTGTAATAACATTGTGGACAGGCTGATTCGAAAATACCATCATCGCCAAAGTGTCAGGATCTTATGGTGCAACGGTGATGTCCCTAACGTGAGGCCTGGGTTTGAGTAAAGGACGCGGGTGAAAGGCAAGAAATTGGCACTGTTTACAGGCACGATGGGCCGAAAGGCCTCATTTTGTACTGTAACAATTTCCTGGCTCCCTGTCGCACACTCTCAGGAGAAGGGGAGGCTCTTTAGGACTCTGTCTTCACCCAGAGAACGGAGAGTTTGCGGAATTCACCCCGACAAACAACGATTGAGGCTAAGACATTGAATGTTTTTAAGGAGGACTTAGATATCATTCTCAGAGGTAAAGGGATCAAAGGGTTTGGGGAGAAAGCGGGAACAGGGGATTGAGTTGAATGATCAGCCATGATCATATTGAATGGCAGAGCAGTCACAAAGGGTCAAATGGCTAACTCCTGCTCCTATTTTCTATGTTTTTACCTAATTCTGTGATGTTTCTGAAAGATACAATCTGATTCTCCTCTTCAGGACTCTGTAATTGAATGGATAATCAGAACTGAGGTTCAACAATTCTGTGGAGGGCACTATTCTGATACTTGGGTTGTGCGAGCCACTTATAAAGATAGTCTCAAGGCCAGCTTGCTTCCACAACTTGTACCTTCACTTGATGGGAATATGACAGATTTGATTTAAAAAGCAAGGGGTCGAGGACATGGAACAGTGCAGCTCAGAGCCATTTACTGTCTATCACAATCGCGCAAAGTGAGGCTGTATGTAACGGCTCTCTGTGTCTGTTAATGCACACCTTCTGACTCACTGAGTCTCAGAAACAAGTGTTACCGGGGAGGCTTCCTGGAACATCTTGTGTAGTGTCATTTTGATTGAGAAATTGCTGAGAATAAAAACAGCCTGCCAATCAGAGTGCTTAGCTCTTCACTACACCACATACAGTGAAACCCGCTAAAAATGTATGGTGTGACCCAACGACTTGTCTTAATTGTAAAATAATTGTGTGACAATGACCAACCGATACTTCACTTAATTCCCTGAAATAAGGATAAACTCATAAAATTGAGCTGGGCGATATGGACTTTTAATTATTAAGTCTGCTAATCAATAACTGCATGTGGAAAGATTGGCTCCAGTTCTATCCTTCACCAACTGCATTCCTGGTGTATAACAAAGAGCAGTTTGCCTCTGCGTAGGTGGACCATAGGTTCAAATACTTATCCAAAACTTGACCACCAGATATGAATTAGAATCCCTACAGTGTGGAAACAGACCTTTTGGCCCAACAAGTCCACACCGATCCTCTGAAGAGTAGCCCTCCCAGATCCATTCCCCTACATATACCCTTGACTAATAGCCTACACTATGAGCAATTTCCCATGGCCAGTTCATCTGACCTGCACACCTTTGTGATGGTGGGAGGAAACTGGAGCATCCGGTGGAAACCCACGCAGACACGGGCTGGATTCAAACCCGGGTCCCTGGTGCTGTGTGGCAGCAGTGCTAACCACTGAGCCACCGTGCCACCCACTGACAGCAAAGGCAGTTCTGAGGGAGTACAGCATGGTTGGATAGATTGTTACTACTACCATCATTGAATCCTCCATTATCAACATCCTGGGGGTCACCATTGACCAGAAACTCAACTGGACTCATCACATAAACACAGTGGCTACAAAAGCAGGTTAGAGGCTAGGAATACTGTGGCAAGTAACTCACCTCCTGATTCCCCAAAGTCTATCGACCATCTACAAGGTACAAGTCAGGAGTGTGATGGAATACTCCCCACTTGCCTGGATGGATGCAGCCCCAACACTCAAGAAATGCAACACCACCCAAGACAAAGCAGCCCACTTGATTAGCATCACTTCCACAAGCATCCACCCCCTCAATCACCAACACTTAGTGGCAGCAGTGTGTACTATCTACAAGATGCACTGCAGAAATTCACCAAAGATCCTCAGACAGCATCTTCTAAACCCACGACCACTTCCATCTTGAAGGACAAGGACAGCAGATACATGGGAGCACCAATCCCTGCAGGTTCCCCTCCAAGCCATTCACCACCCTGACTTGGAAATATATAGGTGTCCTGTTGCTGGTTCAAAATCCTGGAATTCCCTCCCCAAGGGCATTGTGGGTCAACTCACAGCAAGTGGGCTGCTGCCGTTCAAGAAAGCAGCTCACCCCCACCTTCTCAAGGGGGAGGCAACTAGGGACGGGCAGTAAAATGCTGAGCCCAGCCAGTGATGCTCACATCCCACAAAATGAATAAATAAATAATTGAGGCCTACATCTCAGGCGAATGTGAAATTACATGATTTGAAAAGGAGCCGTCTCTCCTGCATGGACTGTACTTATCCCTCCACCAGCAAAAGAGAGAATTATTTCGTTGATGTGGGTGGATTCTTGCTTTCAAATTGGCGTCTCTGTTTCCTGTGTGATAACGGTGCAAAGAAGTAAACCTTTCTGTCTCTACCTCAGCGACTGGGAGAATCGCTGACGCTCACTGACATTCTACTAATCTGTGACACCACGTAGCTACGCCAACAAGGATTTGTACCAATGAGCCGTCGACACAGACGGTCAACCTGACATCTCATAATCCGATTGCTGGATAGCAGTGATTTAAAGTACAGATCTGCTTAGTAGCTACCATAAAACCTGCACAGCTAGCTACCCAAATTTAAAAAGGAAAAATACTGGCAACATTTGAAGAATGCATTTTTTTACAGCAATATTTTGTTATGCACACTTTTTTTTGTTGTAACGAGGTAGGGTTTTCTCTATTATATCAGTTCCCCTCAGCCTAAAACTGGAGGGAACTTTATTTAGGTGCAATGCAGTAAACTCATTACCTAACCTCAAGGGGACATCTAAGGTAACACTCATTCAGTAAACAGTGCCAAGGGTGCAGTTGCTTTGTATTTATAACGTACTAAGCACACATCTGATGCAATGTGCATGGAATGCACGTAAACAATCTTCTAAAAAAATGTTGTCGCACTCCCAAAGCAAGTCTGAGGACACAGAATACCACAGCCAGTGTCGCTGGGTCTTATAGTTGCATGGACACGTCGTCCAAGCAGAGGAAAATAATCTTAGTCAGCTACCACTGGGCTGTGACTGCAAACTAATTAGAGAGACAGGCTTTTTGGAAACTCTCCCAGATTGCTTGAAAGTAAAAGTGCACATGTGTTTTCAAGCTGTAAGTGTGGTTCTGGCCACCAGAAGAAGACACAGGAAAAAGTAAGTTGGTCTTGCCAACACATTAAAAATAAACCTCAAATGCAAAAGTGTACCAAGGCAAACAACCAAAATTATGAACCAAACCTATCTCCCATCTCCCACCTCGCTCAGTGTGCCAATGTAACCTTATCCTGAAAATTGGAGCTACAAATGAGAAGACCAAAGGATATAGGAGCAGAATGAGGCCCTTTGGCCCATCGAGTCTGCTCTGCTATTCGATCATGGCTGAAACGTTTCCCATTCTCCTGCCTTCTCCCCATAACGTTTGATCCCCTTACTGATCAAGAAACTATCTATCTCTGTCTTAAAGACACTCAATGGCTTGGCCTCCACAGCCCTTTGTGGCAATAAGTTCCACAGATTCACTCCCCTCTGGTGAAGATACTCCACCGCATCTCAATTCTAAATGGTCATCCCTTCACTCTGATGGTTGGGTCCTAGTCTCTCCTACCAATGGAAACATCTTCTCCACATCCACTGCATCCAGGCCTCTCAATATTCGCTAAGTTTCAATGAGCTCCCCCCTCATCTTTCCAAACCCCGAGTACAGACCAGAGTCCTCAACTGCTCCTCATACGACAAGCCCGGCATCCCCTGGATCATTCCTGTAAACCTCCTCTGGATCCCCTCCCAGGACAGCACACCTTCCTTAGATACGAGGCCCAAAACCGCTCACAATATTCCAAATGCAGTCTGATCAGAGCCTTATACAGCTTCATCAGTACTTCCCTGCTCTTGTATTCTAGCCCTCTCGAAATGAATGCTCACATTGCCTTTGCCTTCCTAACTGCCAACTGAATCGGCATGTTAACCTTAAGAGAATCCTTAACTAGGACTCCCAAATTCCTTTGTGCTTCAGATTTCCAAAGCCAGTCAATGCCTCTAATCTTCCTGCCAAAAAGTGCATAACCTCACACTCTCCCACATTGTACTCCATCTGCCACTTCTTTGGCCACTCTCCCAGCCTGTCCAAGTCTTTCTGCAGCCTCTCTGCTTCCTGAACACTACCCGTCCCTCTACCTATCTTTGTCTCATCTGCAAACTTCGGGCAGATCATTAACGTACAATGTGAATAGCTGTTGGTTCCAATATGGACTCCTGTGGAGCTCTACTAGTTACTGGGTGCCATCCTGAAAAAGATCCCTTTATCCCCCTCTCTGCCTTCTGCCAGTCAGCCAATCCTCTATCCATGCCAGTACTTTGCCCCTAACACCATGGGCTCTTATCTTCCTCAGCAGCCTCCTGTGTGGAACCTTGTCAAAGTCCTTCAGGAAATCCAAATCAATCACATCCACACACTCTTGTCTCACTTGCTCATTACCTCCTCAAAAAATTCAGACAGATTTTTCGTCTACTTGATGAAGCCGTGCTGACTCAGCCCTATTTTACCATGCACTTCCAAGTACTTCTCAATCACATCCCCAATAATGGATTCTCAAATCCTACCAGCGGCTGAGGTCGGGCTAACTTGCCTATAATTTCCTGCCTTCTGACTTCATTCCTTCTTAAACAGGGGTGTTACATTATCCATTTTCCAGTCCTCTGGAACCCTTCCTGACTCCAGTGATTCCTGAAAGATGATCACCAATGCCTGCACAATCCCCTCAGCTCAGCCAAATGGGCACTGCAGATGCTGGAGATTAGAGTCAAGATTAGAGTGGTGCTGGAAAAGCTCAGCAGGTCAGGCTGGAAAATCAACATTTCGGGCAAAAGCCTGATGAAGGGCTTTTGCCCAAAACATTGGTTTTCCTGCTCCTCGGATGCTGCCTGACCTGCTGTGCTTTTCCAACACCACTCTAATCTCCTCAGCTACCTCCTTCACAACTCTGGGGTGCAGTCCATCTGGTCTGGGTGATTTATCCACCTTCAGCTCTCCCAGCACCTTCTCCTTAGTGATGGTGACTACACTCACCCTCTGCCCCCGACTCTCTGGTACTTCTGGTCTGCTGCTGGTGATCACTTCTACTCAAATATATTTGACCCCTGGGTGTTTGTGAGCTCAGTGGCTGGCTTATGATGCAGAGTGACTGAAAGCAACATTGGTTCAATTTCTGTAGTGACCGAGGTTACCACAAAGGTCTCACCATCTTGACCTTGTCCCTCACCCGAGGCATGGTGCCCTCACATTAAACCATCACCAGTAGCCTCTCTCGAATGAGAATGTGGGATTATGGTGACTTTGTTTTTAGTTAATACCTACTAGACTCAACATTGGAGCTGGATGTGGTAGGAATTGAATTGAACATGTACCGAGGCACAGTGATAAGCTTTGTCTTGGGAGCAATACGGGCAGAATTAACTCAGTCGTGGTGTATCTTAGCTGTGACAACATCAGCTACAAATGTACAAGTTAGCTGCAAAGATAGGCCATTCTGCCTCTCAAGCTGCTACTCTTCCATTTTATAAATTCATGATTGATCTCTTTCACTCCACCAGCTTGCCTACTCCTGATAACCTTTTCACCTTCTTGACCTACCCTCCAACTTTGTACAATTATTTGACTTGATTTGATTTATTATTGTCACATTTACTGAGGTACATGAAAAGTTTTGTTTTGACTGCAGTACAGCAAGATCATACCATATGAAGTGCATTAGGATAATAGCGAGGAATACAATGTTACAGCTGCAGAGAAGGTGTACCAAGAGCAAGATCAACATCAAATTTAAAATTTGAGAGGTCCACTCAAAAGTGTAATAACAGCGGGGAAGAAGCAGCTCTTGAACCTGTTGGTGCATATGTTCAAACTTTTATATCTTCTGCCTGACAGAAGAGGGTTGGAAGAGATTATAACCGGGGGGGGAGGGGTCTTTGATGGTGGTGGCTGCCTTCCTGAGGCAGTGGGAAGTGTAGATGGAGTCAATGGATTGAAGGTTGGCTTGCGTCAGGGACTGGACTGTATTCACCCAACTCTCTGAATTTCTTATGGTCCTGACCAGAGCAGTTGCCGTACCAATCCATGGCCTCCCGATAAAATGCTTTCTGTGAGCATCCATTAAAAAAAGTAAGAATTCTTGGACATGTCAAATTTCTTTCACCTCCTGAGGTATTAGAGGCGCTGCTGTGCTTTGTCTTGAAGTTTGATATGAACTCAGTCTTTTGTTAGTTAACCACCAATGATGAATCTGTCCTTTAGAACTTAAGACAATACAGCATAGAACAGGTCTTTCGGCCCTCGATGTTGCGCCGACCTATGAACTAATCTAAGCCCATCACCCTACACTATCCCATCATCATCCATGTGCTTATCGAAGGACTGTTTGGTACTTCTTTTTTCTCACTGGAACGTTATTTTTTTAACTTTTTAAAAATTCATTCATGGGATGAGGGTGTCACTGGCTGGGTTAGCATTTATTGCCCATCCCTAATTGTCCAGGGGCAGTTAAGAGTCAACCACATTGCTGTAGGTCTGGGCTCACATGTAGACCGCACCAGGTAAGGATGGCAGTTTCCTTCCCTGAATGACATTAGTGAACCAGATGGGTTTTTCCAACTCTTAATTCCAGATTTTTATTGAATTCAAATCCCCCCACATCCTGTCATGACGGGATTAAAACTCAGGTCTGCAGAACATTACCCGGGTCTCTAGGGTAACAGTGCAGCGATAATACCACTAGGCCATTGCCTCCTCCTAACATTAATATCTAATATCTAACTTTACTGCCTGCAACAGCATCTCCACTGATCTATCCCTCAAACAAACTTGCCAATTCACTTTAACTTGCTCTGTTTTCACGTGCTGCTAATTGCCCTTATATAAGTTTACAACACACTTTGCGGACTGATTTGTCTCACTCTCAAATGGAGTGTAAAACGCCATCGTACCATGATCGCTGCTGGTCTTTGAGACGTGGCAGCGAGCTGAAAGCTCATATGGTCTGCTTGCCACATAAGTACATGGCACAGGAGTGAGACCAAGGGAGCAGACTGACGTATCGCAAGATATGTGGTGCTGGAAAAGCAGCAGCCGAGGAGCAGGACAGTGGACATTTCGAGCAAAAGCTCTTCCCCAACCCCTCCCATTTATTTCTCAGCCCCCTCGGGCCTCCCCACATTCGTGATGAAGAGCTTATGCTTAAAACATCGACTCTCTTGCTCTTCGGATGCTGCCTGACCTACTGTGCTTTTCCAGCACCACACTTTTTGACTCTGACTCCCCAGCATCTGCAGTCCTCACTTTCTCCTAATACCGCACGATAGCCGGCCCTTGACTGATGGCCGGCTACCTGAATTCGTGTCTGTGCTGAGCGGGGAGCACTGGAGGTCTCCAAATGAGGGGTCAAAGTGCAAAAAAAACCAAGGCCGGGACACTGTGAGCAGCTATTTAGGCAAACGCTCAGAGAACGAGCGAGTGGGCATCCCCGAGATGCAGCCCGGTACACTCTGTGAGCTAGGCGCCAGTCCAGTATCACAGCAAATTGCTGGTGTGCTCCAACGTGTGGCACTGACGTACAGAATTATATTGGAAATCAGTTGGAGATATGCCATGATGGTGCAGGGAGATGGCACATATCAGAGGTCCATGGGCGTGCAGCATGTGACCAATGCCCTGGAGCTTGCCCTGAGACATTGGTGCCAGCTGTCCAAGATGGAGGTCTGGAGGAACCAGCAGCAAACTGGTGTTGCCAGGTAACCGCTCTGACTTCTATCTTGGGAATTTGTAGCTTCTAGTTTCTATCCGCCCCACAGGAAGCTGATGCAAGGTTCATTCTTAATGAGAGTGACAGGGATCAGTAATCCCCGTTAAAGATACCATGCCACTCCCTAGTGGGAATCTCATCTTTACATCCAGAACTCTGTTGGAAACAGACTTACAAAAAGAAAGGACATCAATTTTCATTTCCATGCTGATCAGACATCCCAATCTGGCCTCGTCCCATTTGCCAGCATTTGGCCCATATCCCTCTAAATCTTTCCCATTCATATACAACATATAAAAGGCATCTGGATGGGTATTTGTACCAATCTCCACCACTTCCTCTGGCAGTTCATTCCATATACATACCACCCTCAGCTTGGAAAGTTGTCCCTTTTAAATCTTTCCCCTTGCACCTTAAACCTGTGTCCTCTAGTTTTGGACTCCCCCACCCGAGGAAAAAGACCTATTCTTTCCCCCCATGATTTTGTATACCTCAAGAGCATGAGAAGAGGGTGTTGCTTGGTTGGTCTTTGTTGATCTGGTGGTACAGGAAGTTAACTGTCAATCTTTGTCTTCGAGCCAGGACACTAGACTCTGATTGGTCACGTTGTTGCAATGTGATTGTGCTACTGGATATCACTTATTAAATATTCCAAAATGTGCTAAGAATTACACAAGCAATTTAAGTCTATTCTTCAGCTCCAAGGTGTGACATATGTGAATGTACTAGAAACTCCATGTTTTGCATTTAGAATTTGTACACACATTGCACCTTTCTCATAGAAAGAAAGAATCATAGAATCCCTACAGGAGGCCATTCAAGTCCAAACCAACCTTCCAAGAAGCTCCCACACAGATCCACTCCTCCTACATTTCCCACGGCTAACCCACCCAGCACACACATAACCCTGAACACAATGGGCATTTTAGCATAGCCAATCCACCTGACCTGCACATCTTTGGACTGTGGGAGGAAACCGGAGCACCCAGAGGAAACCCACGCAGACATGGGGAGAATGTGCAAACGCCATGCAAACAGCCAAAGATGGAATGGAACTTGGATCCCTGGCACTATGAGGCAGTAATATTAACCACCAAGACCCATACCATCCCAGGGATTAAAAGTAATTTTGATAAAACATCTGGAATTGAGTCTTGTGATGACTATGGAATTGTTGTTGGTTGAGAAAGTGAGGGCTGCAGATGCTGGAGATCAGAGCTGAAAATGTGTTGCTGGAAAAGCGCAGCAGGTCAGGCAGCATCCAAGGAACAGGAGAATCGACGTTTCGGGCATAAGCCCTTCTTCAGGAATTCCTGTCGATTCTCCTGTTCCTTGGATGCTGCCTGACCTGCTGCGCTTTTCCAGCAACACATTTTCAGCAATTGTTGTTGGTTGTCAGGACAGGAAAATCAATGTGAGGTACTGCATTTTGGCAAAGCAAATCAGAGCAGGACTTATACACTTAATGGGAAGTTACTGAGGAGTGTTGCTGAACAAAGAGACCTTGGAGTGCAGATGCATAGCTCCTTGAAAGTAGATAGGATAATGAAGGCAGCATTTGGTATGCTTTCCCTTTTAGTCAGAGTATTGAGTATAGGAGTTGGGAGGTCATGTTGTGGCTGTACAGGACATTGGTTAGGCCACTTTTGGAATATTGCATCCAATTCTGGTCTCCTTCCTATCAGAAGGATGTTGTGAAACTTGTGAAGGATGTTCAGAACCCCATTCAATTCTATTTTGATTTAATCCCTGCCCTCCCCTTCACTGTTTGATCACACAGCATTGCCCTTCGATGTGAAGGGCACTGTTTGTCACTGGCCACTCGGGTGTTTCCTTTCTCCCTGGTGGTGGAAACTGCACCTTGTGTTTTTCACTGTGCCCCACACCTGCACACACACACATGGGTGCAAGGGAAAATTAAGCACTACCGCAGTTAGGCGGTAGTGTGGGATAATAAAAATAAAGAAAAAGGGTTCAGAAAAGATTTACAAAGATGTTACCAGGGTTGGAGGGTTTGAGCTATAGGGGAGAGGCTGAATAGGTTGGGGCTATTTTCCCTGGAGCGTCGGAGGCTGAGGGATGACCTTATAGAGGTTTACAAAATCATGAGGGGCATGGATAGGGTAAATAGACAAAGTTTTTTCCCTGGGGTGGGGGAGTCCTGAACAAGAGGGCATAGGTTTAGGTTGAGAGGGGAAAGAGAGAAAAGGGACCTAAGGGGTAACTTTTTCACACAGAGGGTGGTGTGTGTGTGGAATGAACTGCCAGAGGAAGTGGTGGAGACTGGTACAATTACAACATCTGGATGGGTATATGAATAGGAAGAGTTTAGAGGGATATGGGCCAAGTGCTGGAAAATGGGATTCAATGAGGTTGGGATATCTGGTCGGCATGGACGAGTTGGACCGAAGGGTCTGTTTCTGTGCTATAGATCTCTATGACTATGACTCTTTGACCTTATGCTCTTTAGGGTTCACTGGGGCTCTTTCAGGAAGGGAATCTGCCAACCTTACCTGGTCTGGTCTATGGCTAACACTTAACTGCCCTCGGGACAGTAAATATTCATCTGACCAGTGACACCAGCGTCTGAAGAATGATTTGTTGTTAAATCACAAAATAGATCTGTAGGTTTTTATTGCATTGTTGTTTGTGGGCCTTTGCTGTTTTGTTATTAAATTAGCTTTTGCTTAAAGTTGAGAGTACAAATTCCCCAGAAGAGAGAAAAAAAGCTGTAATTATATAATATCAATACGACAATGCTTCTCTATAGCCTTCTACGGCACAGTAATAGTGTCCGTACCCCTAGACTGGGAGGGCTGGCTTCGAGTCCCACTTGGTGTATAATAACATCTCTAAACCGGTTCCTTAGAAAAAAACTTGCTGACAGAAGCAGACTTCAGTGGTTGCCTGGATATAGATTCCTCACCCTTACCTTTCTGAGAACATACACACACATCCCATACAGAAAGGACAAATTCTATCAGAATACTCCTTTTATCTTGTCATTTTCTGTTGTATCCCATCCATGAAGGGAAAGAAGAGAGAAAAAAAAAATCGCAGAATTTTATTAATTCCTGGCTGCCTGCTGATGTCAGCTTTTTGAAAAAATGCATCAGTGGTTAATTTGTTTAATGGTCGTTTGATTGCGTGTTTAAGATTCTCTGACTCAACACTGTACAGTACTACTTTAACAGTTCATAAGTAGAAACTCTTTCTATCGTCTCACTGGTTATGGAAGCATCACTCTCGCACACATCATGGCCATAACTGTATTTGTTACAACCTGTGTGCATGCCAATTCCGGTGGTTATTAATGGTATTCGCTTGCTGTATCTAAGACACACCCAGCCTCCCTAATTTGTTCTGTAATCGAACCCACCGATTAGTTGAGTCTGATAATGAGTTGGCTCGGTCTGACTAAATATAGCTCAAATGAAAGCACAGGATACATAGAGCTGCCTGCAGTGTTTGCACCCTTTCCAACCACTGGCAGAGAGTTCAAGACTAATCTTCACACGTCGAGTTCACGCTTTCACACAACGCAAATATGCAAAACCGACGTTATTCAACTTCCCGTCCAATTCACTCTCAGATTGCAGAGTGTCACTAGAAGGTGCTCAGCTATTTCTTTTGAGGCGGGGGTTGCTGGGGTGGGAGAAGATGTTGGAACAGTCACAAATCATCTCAAGACCCGTACTGCAGGGACTACAATACACACCATTCAGCCCCACAGGTCAAAGCCGGTGTTTTTATTTGTCTGTGTGGGTGTCACTGGTCAGCATTTGTTGTCCATCCCCAATTAAGAGTCAACCACATTGCTGCGGGTCACATATAGGTTCAGACCAGGTTAGGACAGCAGTTTTAATAGATGTGGAGCAGATTTGGGCTGCAATGTTGACTGTCCTGCTCTTCGGATGCTCTCTGACCTGCAGTGCTTTTCCAGCTTCACATCTACTGACTCCAGCTTCCAGCATCTGCAGTCCCTTACTGCCTTCAGGACGGCAATATCCTCTCCAAAGGACATCAGTGAACCAGATGGGCTTTTTTTTCTGCCAATCAGCAATGAATTCACAGTCATTTGACTCTTAAATACAGATTTTTATTGGAACCAAATTCCGCCATTGCCATGGTTGGATTTAAGCCCAGGCCCCCAGAACATTACTTGGGACGCTGGATTAAAAGTTCAGTGATAGGACCACGAGATCACCACTGCCCCATGCTCCACTGAAGTCTCCTCCTCATTCAATTCTACACTGCCAACTCCTTCATACAATATCTTTCAATTATTCCTACAATGTGCACCTCTGCTAATAACTTCCACATTTACATTGAATTCTTTACTTGATTACTTTATGATGAGCTGACTCTAATTGCCTCTTGTTGTGTTCTGCACTAGGAAGCACAGAATCTCAGTATCCATTCTTTCAAAACCATTCATAATTAAAATAGAAACAATCTTAGGTTTCACATCTGAGAGTCAGATGGTGCAGAGGGAAACCAAATGGCAATTTTTACATATTACTAAATGTATTTAACAATGCAACGTCATTGGCTCCCTCCTCCCGAAGTGATACATGGTGTCCCAGAAGTCCATCTTGAAATGTGCTTAAGATACTTAATCAATGGTTTATTCTTCCATCCTTAACCTTAAGAATGCAATTAGCATACTATTAACAGATTAGCCTTACTTCAAATTAAAATGTTAGAACATGTAAATGATATTTTAATATACACCAGAAAAGAAGGGAAAAAATGATTTTTTCATATTCCGTACACCACCAATGGAAAACATCTCTTCGCTCGGAACTCCAACAGTGTCATTGCACAGGCATTCTGTTTTGTAAAATGATCTGAGAATTGACACCTTGCATCTAAGTATCAACTTGAAAGCTTTTATTCTTCCTAGCACCCCTCATTGACTACCGAGCTCAATCACACCTATTGTCAAACGCACATTATCCTGAAAGGATTATTTTCACTGAAGCATAGGAGGCTGAGAGGCGACTTTACAGGGGTTAATAAAATCATGAGAGGCAAAGATAAGGTTAATGGGAGGTGTCTTCTCCGTAGGATGGGGGAGTCCAAGACTATGGCGCACATTAAGGTGAGAGGAGAGAGATTTAGAAAAGACATAGTTAAAAATCACACAACACTAGGTTATAGTCCAACAGGTTTAACTGGAAGCACAATTTGTCAACCATCTGATGAAGGAGCGGCACTCCGAAAGCTGGTGTGCTTCCCATTAAACTTGTTGGACTATAACCTTAGTGTTATGTGATTTTTAACTTTGTACACCCCAGTCCAACACTGGCATCTCCAGATCATGACTAGAAAAGACATGAGAGACAATTTTATTTTTACACAGAGGGTGGTTCGCGTGTGGAATGAACTTCCTGTGGAAGTGGTAGATGTGAGCACAATTACAACGTTTAAAAAACATTTGGATAGGTACATGAATAGAAAACGTTTGCAGAGACATGGGCCAGGAGCAGGCAGGTGGGACTAGTTTAGTTTGGGGTTATGTTCAGCATGGACTCGGAGGGTCTGTTTCCATGCTTTATGACTCTATGACTATATAACAGCATTCAATGGGCAAACTATTCCTTCCTTGTGTAGAATTTACCTGAAAATTTTGGACAATATTGGTGTTACCATTGACCAGAAAATGAACTGGAGTCAAAAGAATCATGTGACTACAAAAGCTGATCAGAGGCTAGGAATCCTGCAGCAAGAAACTCAACCCCTGGCTCCCCACCAGCTGTCCACTATCTACAAGACACAGGTCAGGAGTGGGATGGAATACCCCCTGGACGACTGCAGCTCCAACAACACTCAAGAAGACTGATAGCATGGAGAACAAAACAGTCCACTTGATCAATAGCCCATCCACCACTTCAGACATGCACTCACTCCCCCATCAAGGCATAATAGCAGCAACGTGTATCATCTGCAGCAACCTTACAGCAATCTAGCAATTTCAGAAGGCTGAGGGCATTAGATTCAAGGGAACACCAGCTAGTTCCACTCAGGCCACATACCAGCCCGACTGCGAAGCATATCACCATTTCTTCACTTTCAAAATCCTGGAACTTCCTCCCTGAAAGTGCTCTGGGTACAACTGGGTAGGGTGACACTGCTGCCACACAGCGCCAGGGACCCAGGCTTGATTCCAGCCTCGGGCGACTGTCTGTGTGGCATTTGTACGTTCTCCCCGTGTCTGCATGCGTTTCCTCCGGGTGCTCCGGTTTCCTCCCACAGTCCAAAGATGTGTAGGTTAGGTGAATTGGTCATGCTAAAAATTGTCCATAATGTTCAGGGATGTTTAGGTTAGATGCATTAATCAGGGGTAAATGTAGGGGATTGGGTCTGCGTGAGATACTCTGCAGAGGGTCGGTGTGAGCTTGTTGGGCCAAATGGCCTGTTTCCACCCTGTAGGGATTCTATGAACTATACCACGTGAAGTGCACAGGTTGAAGAAGTTGGCTTTCTATCACTTTCTCAAAGGCATCTAGAGATGGGCAATCAATCCTGGCAGTGCCAACTATGCTCACATCCTGTAAATTAATAAATAAAACCAGCATCTGGTCTCTGCCTGAGTGCACTGCCAAAGCAATTCCCCATTTGAGCTTTTCAATTGCCATGTCTCTTCTTTAGATGTAATGCCATCTTCCTGAGATTCCTGGCATGATCTGTCTGCCAGTACCTTTTGATTGTTAAATAAACCTTACTCTAGACCTCTTCTGCTTAATATCAAAGCTTTTCATTTTAAAGCCTGAATTCCAATCTTCCCATGACCTTTCCATGCCTTCTGTTTTACAGTTTTCTCAATCCCCAGTATTAAGGTTTACCCCAGATGGCCTCATAACTCCAAATTCTTCCCCCAGAGTTCACATTTTGATGGATTCCCTTTTCATCAAGGATTCACGGATGAGGGAAGTAATTGAACTGATTGGAGGCCCTTCTCGGGGCTGGGGAACTATCCCAGAGTGTAGAGGTCTCTTAGAATCTTCACAATCTTAGAATTGCTACAGTGTGGAAACAGGCCCTTCGGCCCAACAAGTCTACACCCACACAGACCCATTCCCCAACCCTATTATCCTATATATGTACCCCTGTCTAACGCATCTAACCTACACATCCCTGAACACTATGGAGCAATTTAGCACGGCCGATTCACCTAACCTGCACATCTTTGGACTGTGGGAGGGAACCCACGCAGACACAGGGAGAATGTGCAAACTCCACACGAGGCTGGAATCGAACCTGTGTCCCTGGCGCTGTGAGGCAGCAGTGCTAACCACTGAGCCACTGTGCCACCCGTATTGTGGGATTTGGGATTCCTTCCTGTCAGTGAAGATGACACCTCCCAAGCATCTGAAGAAAACCCTTTGCATGGACCATCCACAACGAGGCAGCTGGGCCCTTGCAGTTTGGTTGACTAGATCACTTCTCATGAAGAATCCATTGCTAAAAGAAACCATAATAGCAGGGTGGCTCAGTGGTTAGCACTGCTGTCTCACAGTGCCAGGGACCTGGATTCGATTCCACCCTCGGGCAACTGTCTGTATGGAGTTTGCACATTCTCCCTGTGTCTGTATGCATTTTCTTCCACTGTCCAAAGGTTAGATGAATTGGCCATGCTAAGTTGTCCACAGTGTTCAGGGATGTGTAGGTTAGGGGCATTAGTCAGGGGTGAATGTAGAGTAACAGGGTAGGGGAATGGGTCTGGGTGGGTGTCCCTTCGGAGGGTCAGTGTGGACTTGTTGGGCCGAAGGATCTGTTCCCACACTGTAGGGATTCTGGGATTTATACTTCCACATATATTATGGTTTGCTAATGTCCTTTGGAGAAGGAGACAACCAATCTTTTCTGGTCTGGTCTATGTGTAACTCCAGACTTGCTTGATCTTTAACTGCCTTCAGGAATGGACAATTAAAAGCTGCCCTAGCCAGCAACTCTGTGAATGAATTAAACAAAAAAACTTCTAAAATCATTATGAGCAACTCCACCCTGTGTAACACTCCCCCACCCCTGCCCATTTTCAGTCAGAAATTCAGGCAGTGCTCTAAGATTGGTGCCTATCCAATTTACCATCGCATTATCTACAGTCATCCCTTTGTCATTAGCATGATTAAAAATCTGGTTGCCACATCATTAAAATAGAAAGTGAAATTGGGCTGGATTTTACAGCCTACCACTGGCTTACATACAGTATCCCTGTAAAATGCAGCATGTGGTCTGTAATCTACACCTTCCCATTGGCTTCCAGCCTGTCCCCCTTTTTCCGGCATGTAGTGGAAACATCAGGGGCAAGATTTAGCAGATTTAAGTATCCAGGGAAATTTGAAAATTATTTCATTAATGGCCTGTACAGTTTAGTTGAAAAGAGTGAAGGTTTGAAATCAAAATACAAAAGAGACCAATTTCATAGAATCCCTACATTATAGAAGGTGGCCATTTGGCCCATCAAGTCCACACCACTCTCCAAACAGAATCCCACCCATACTCACCCCTTCCTATCCTGTAACCCTGCATTTCTGGTGGGTAATCATCCAACCTACACATCCCTGTACACTATCAGCAATTTAGCCTGGCCAATCCACCCTAACCTGCACATCTTTGGCCTGTGAGAGGAAACTGAAGCACCTGGAGGAAACCCACACAGATACGGGGAGAAATATGCAAACTCCACTCAGACAGTCACCAGAGGCTGGAATCGAACCCGGCTCCCTGGTATTGCCAGGCAGCAGTGCTGAGTGTTGTTGGAAGTATTGATGAATTATTGTCACATCAATTCCAGTCCAAAGAAGATCTGGCTTTGGAGAAAGCTATTCAAATTGCACGATAAGCAGAAACAAGGACGACTCACAAACAAATCCGGAGAGGCAAAGGGCATCCTTGTCACAGGATGGCAACAGAATCCATCCACTCTATAGGCTACGTACACTCTACAGACATTTGTGATAGGTCAACACAATGAATAGGCCTTGCAACAGATACTAAGCATCAGTGCCTACCTATGACCAAAGGATGTTGCATCTGCAAAGGTACAGGTTACTTCCAGAAAGTGTGCAGACTTAAGAATCAATTTCAGAGCAGCAAAACACCAAATGCTTACTCATACAAAGATGCTAAAACAATAGAATCACCATTGGAAAAGGTACCCAAAAGGGAGAAATCAATAATTGAAATGACTGGAGTTTGGCACGACCTGTTTAAGTCAATGAATACCATATTAATTTAAGCTTGGTGCAGGGGTGAATTTCACCGTCCTATCAGATCTAATATAATGGCTAGAGAAACAGAAGTCACAGCCTACAGTCATGGTACAAGTGGAGTAACTCCTAATGTGACAGTTATTCTACAAGTTACATTACAACTTGACAACTGTCAAACAGAAGAGAATGCTGACATAATACATCATCAGGAAATCACATGACAGAGTCATACAGCATGGAAACAGACCCTTCGGTCCAACCAGTCCATGCCGAACATAATCCCAAACTAAACTATTCTCACTTGCCTGCTCCTGCCCCATATCTGTCTAAACCTTTCCTATTTATGTACTTATCCAGATGTCTTTTAAACATTGTAATTCTGCCTGCCTCTACTACCAGATATAAAGGAAAACACACTTTATTCATACACTGTAGATAAAATACAACAAAAGAAAAGAATAATGAAAAGAATTGGCTTAGCTGTAACTCTGTTGAAATGCTTAACAAAATAATAGATAAATCAGCTGCTAAACAGTAACTGTTCCAATGTAGTAACATCCCATAAACACACCTTTGGCAAAAGGAAAATCAGAACACACATTTGAGTCCAGCAGCTCATAAAAACCATAAAGAGAAAATTCAGAGAGAGTGAAGCAGCAGGGAGAGATGAGTTGCAGCTTCCAACCCCGCTGAGACCCCAGCCACAACAGTGAAAACTAAAAAATCCTGGCTCTGTGTGAATCTGACTACACCCATTCAGGCTGCTTCTATTGTTCCAACTTTTCAAAAAAAAAAAGGCCTTACAAACTGTTTACTTTATTGGCTTTTCAAATAGAAAGCTCGGCATCTTTGTCAAGGGATAAAACTTGGCTTACGTGCAATATTAAAATGTTCACGGGCTGAAAGACGTACCCTCAAGAAAATGTGCAAATTTCCTAAGGAAGTTACTCACACCTTGGCACACATTGTTGAGGAGGATGGAAGAAGGTCAGGCCTACAGAAAATGAAGGCCTTTTCAAAGCTTTCCGATCCAAAGTAGGTGCATGACCTGCAGAGGTTTCCTGTTTTGGTAAGTTGGCAGAGTTGTTGCTTTCACTTAGCCACGCCCACTGAATCCTTGCGAGACCTCCGCTAGAAGGCACAAGGATGGCGCTGGGACTCAAAGGAAGATGCTTTCTGAAGATACATGGCCATACATCCAAAGACTTCCTGGCATACTCCAAACCACTTTGGCATGCTATGAACCATCCTTTCCAATTGCCGTAGCTGTGGGTGTTTCAACGCTAGGCACAGGAGTGTTGATCTTTCAGGGGCAACCAAATGGATATTGGCAACCGGTGCATGATGCTTCAAGATAGACTGCACAGTTAAGAAGGATCTTTCTTGGGGTTATAAGGCCTGGGCATAGAGAGCTGCAGCTCCCCATGAGACCACGGCCAAGAGTGAGTGGCAACTGCTTATGTTTGACCTACTGTATTGCTGCAAATTATCACTGTGGACAGGGGTAAAGACGTTATGTACCACCAACAAAGAAGAGATATCAGGGTTGGTTATGAAATGTTCACCACACGTGGGGATCCTCTGATCATGTCACCCGGACAGGAATATACTTTCTCTGGATTCTTGTTTTCCAGCCGTCCCTTTACCTGTGAACATCTGCCTCCAATCAGCTTTTGAAAGTTCTTGCCAAATACCGTCAAAATTGGCCTTTCTCCAATTTAGAACTTCAACTTTTAGATCTGGTCTATCCTTTTCCATCACTATTTTAAATCTAATGGAATTATGGTCGCTGGCGCCAAAGTGCTCCCCCACTGACACCTCAGTCACCTGCCCTGCCTTATTTCCCAACAGTAGGTCATGTTTTGCACCTTCTCTAGTAGGTACATCCACATACTGAGTCAGAAAATTTTCTTGTACACATTTAACAAATTCCTCTCCATCTAAATACTATGGCAGTCCCAGTCTATGTTTGGAAAGTGAAAATCCACCACCATAACACCCTATTATTCTTACAGATGGTAGAGGTCTCCTTACAGGTTTGTTTCTCAATTTCCCTCTGACTATTAGGGGGTTTATAGTACAATCCCAATAAGGTGATTATCCCTTTCTTATTTCTCAGTTCCACCCAAATAACTTCCCTGAATGTATTTCCAGGAATATCCTCCCTTAGCACAGCTGAAATGCTATCCTTTATCAAAAACACCACTCCCCCTCCTCTCTTGCCTCCCTTGCTATCCTTCCTGTAGCATTTGTATCCTGGAACATTAAGCTGCCAGTCCTGCCCATCCCTGAGCCATGTTTCTGTATTTGCTATGATATCCCAGTCCCATGTTCCTAACCATGCCCTGAGTTAATCTGCCTTCCCTGTTAGGCCACTTGCATTGAAATAAATGCAGTTAAATATATTACTCCAACCTTGTCCCTGCCTGCCCTGACTGTTTGATTCTCTTCTCTTCTCAACTGTACCAGTCTCAGATTGATCTCTTTCCTCACTATCTCCCAAGGTCCCACCACCCTCCCCCACCTTACTAGTTTAAATCCTCCCAAGCAGCTCAAGCAAATTTCCCTGCCAGTATATTAGCCCCTTTCCAATTTAGGTGCAATCCGTCCTCTTGTACAGGTCACTTCTACTCCAATAGAGATTCCAATGATCCAAAATTGTGACTCCTTCTCCCATACACCAGCTCCTCAGCCATGCATTCATCTGCTCTATCCTCCTATTCCTGCCCTCACTAGCTCGTAGCACCGGGAGTAATCCAAATATTACTACTCTTGAGGACCTCCTTTTTAAATTCCTGTCTAACTCTCTGTCATCACCCTTCAGAATCTCAACCTCTTCCCTTCTTATGGCATTGGTTCCAATGTGGACAATGACCTCTTGCTGGCCCCTCTCCCCCTTGAGAATATTCTGCACCCTCTTGTAGCTATTGTATTTAACTAGGCAATGGAACTTGCACCTAATGGCGTCATGGAATAAACAATACCTTAAGAAGACAAGTGCTTCGCCTTGTGAAGACTCACTTGTGGATCGTTTTTTTTTTGTGAACTGAATAAGCCCTTAGACCCATTTGTAAACTTGTGGTGCTCTGGTAGTGTCAGTACCTCTGGCCTAGCAGGTCTGTGGCCCTTATGGGTACTCACAAAATGTTCAAACAGGTTGGTTTTAGCAAGAAGTTGTTGGCGGCAACTACCCCTACCCCAAAGACAAGTTGTTAGTTGGTTCTGCAGCACGTTCTGACTAATCAGTACTATCTTCTGTGTATTTCCTCTTGTAAATTACAGATTTCCAATGTGTGCCATCTGTTTCGGTTTTACCTCAGAGATGAATGGCTGAGTTTTGAAGTGAATTAGATTGCTACATTGTACAAGGCAAATGATCAACCTGCCATCTCTGCAATTGCTACCAATTCAAATCTATTCTCTGGCCTATCCTTGTACTCTTTCTGACTCTTGATTTTCTTAAAATTATTCATTTCTATTTTCAAATCTATCATGGACCGTATGTAACCCACATGTTTTGGTCAGACACCCTATAAGTCCTAATAAACTTCTATCCAGAACTAATTCCTCCTAATCTCTCTCTTCATTTTGCAGCTGATAAGATTACCCTTTATAACCGTCTAAGATTTCCATGCTCCTCCAATTCTGACCTTTTGGGTATCCCCAGTTTTAATCAAGCCAAGATTAAATCATCTGGAATTCTCACTCAACTGGCTCTCTCTCTCTCTCTCTCTCTCTCTCTCTCTCTCACACACACACACACCTCCTTTAACATTGCTTTTTTGACTCAAGTCTTTGCCCAATTTTTCAAGGATCTCCTCACAATGGCTCAGTGTCACATTTTGGCTGCTAATGCTCCTGCAAAGGGCACTGAGATCCTTTATTACATTAAAGCTGTTGTAATATGAACAGAAGTGATGAGCAACTCAATTATTGAGACAGAATATTGTTTTAGATCATCAAAATCATGCAGTATTCTCTTGACTGTAAATAAACAAATCCTGTCGAAACATCTACATTATCCTTTTCTATTGTTACCAGGTTTTCGTAAAAGCAAACCCAACTGCCTTAGTGTCTCTTTAATATTGCCAATTATTAATGTGAAGTCAGAAGCACTAATTTCCCTGTGTACAGCAAGTGTATTGCTTTGAAAAGTGTGTAAAGTAATGTGTACAGTAATGTGTTTCTGTGTGCATGTGTCTGTTTATTTTGATTGAGCAGTCTAATCCTGATTGCTGTGTGCACGTTTGTGTACTGTGTGTTCTTATGTGCAGTGAGTTCCTCTATGCAGTGTGTTCCTGTATATCGCCTATGTACCAGCTAATCCTGTGTGGTCAACTCCTCATTCCTGTTAGCACCATATTCCTGTAGTGTGTATCCCTTTTGTGTAGCTTGTATGTCCCTGTGCACTGCATCGAGTGGGTATTCTTCATTATTGTGTACACAACATGAATTCCTGTCTGGATCATGTGTGTTCCCATGTACTCAATGTACACAATCAGTTCCTAGTTCCAGCATACATTGTGTTCTCATGTGCCACGTATTCCCTGTGTGCAATGAGTGTGGTCATGTGTGCAGTGTGTTCCCCATGTCTATGTTTCTGTGTACCTTTTCTCTGTTGATTTTTATACACAGTCAATTCCTGATTCCTGTGTGCGTTACTTTATTGCTAAAGCATTATTCCTGTGTGCAGTGGACTTCCCCTGCAGTGACAGTGTTTCTGTGTAACATGGGCCCACCAACTTTTCCTGTCTACAGTCTATTCCTAATTCCTGCGCAGTGTGTGTTCCTATGTAATATGGTGTACCTACTTTTCCTGTGTAGCATCTATTCCTGATTCCTACATACATGTATTTACGTGTACCGTGTACTCCTGTGTGCCATGTGTCTTTTACAGTGTACTGGGTGCATAGTCTCTGTACATTGCATTTGTATGTGTAGTCTGTGTACTGGCTATTCCTATACACAATATACACTGTGCATACGGTGTTCCTATGTATTGTGTGCACAGTGAGTGTGTTCTTATATCCAGTTTATCCCTGATTCCAGTGTGCGGTGTGTCCCTCTATACAGTTTATCCCTGATTCCAGTGTGCAATGTGGCTCTGTATCTCTGATTCCCATGTGCAGTGTGTCCCTGTATTCAGTTTATCCCTGTTTCCTGTGTACAGTTAGAGTTCCTGTACACCGTATTTATTATCCATCTCTCACAGATTTACATTCTTTTGAGTTCAGAAAATTGAAGGTGATCCAACGATGGCTATAATGATCAAGTGACTTATTAGCACAGATGATGATAAATATCAGATATATTTGCTTTGTGGATGCCATCAGAAAGAGAGTACCATCTTAGAAGTGGAGATAGTTAGGCAGGGGTAAAATTAGGACGCACCTTATCATACAAAATTTCTTTGGCATTCCAGATAAATTGGAGTCCTTAAGGCTGCTGTGATAAGATTCTTACTGGGTACTAATTTGTTGGGGTATGGAGCAAAGGTAGGCATTGATCATAACTATCTAAAACCTTGACTGTAACAAAATGTTGGAATGGGGAGCTGTGATAAACGGCCTCCTGTTGTTTCTGTTCCCAACCACCACACAGTAATTATAATCCGCGAGCTTGCAATGTCAAGATTTAACCTCCACCCAGTTTTTCTTCATGATCTGACGTGTAACGCTGGGTTGACAGACAGGGTGGTGAAATTCAAATGGAGACTTACTTCAGATAAAAGCACTCGCAATGAGCTACAGCACTCTGCCAGCACCACTTCAAACTTAGTCCTGTCGGTGAAGTCCTGTTTTCAATAGGTGTCCTTTTTGAATGGTTTTGTTGTTGGTTGCTAAGCAACTCTTTTGTGAGTCATCTTTTCATGAGCCTGCAGGGGCCTCCCTTGACACTGAGCGTGCCTCTCTCATACTCTCTGCCCACTTTTGAAGCACAGCTCCCAGTGGCTAACACCTGTTGACCGATCCCCATAACAGCTAGTACATGCTGAGGCCAACACCAAAGCCTCAGAGTATACATTTACAACATGATGTTCCATCAGAGCTCTGCAACATGGGAAGCTCAAACACATTGTGTTCAGCTATGAGAGCCTGCTTTGATCCAGATAATAAAACAAACTCTCTGCTCAGGGAGAGGTGGGCTTCACAGGGAAGTTGATGAGAAGGGCATTGCTTGTCACTGGCCACTCTGCTGTTTCCTTTCTTCCTGGTGGTGGAATATAAGTAAAAGAAAACTCTCACTCTAGCCATAGCCATTCCCTTGGACGCTAGGAAACCTTTCACTCTGTTCTGGCACGGTGGCTCAGTGGTCAGCACTGCTGCCTCACTGCGTCAGGGACCGGGTTCGATTCCAGCCTCCCTGTCTTCCTCCGGGTGCTCTGGTTTCCTCCCACAGTCCAAAGATGTGCAGGTTAGGATGGATTGGCCAAGATAAATTGCCCATAGTGTTCAGGAATGTACAGGCTAGGTGGGTTGGCCATGGGAAATGCAGGGCTACAGGGACAGAGTGGGGGTAAGTAGGATGCTCTTCAGGGGGTCTGTGTATACCCAATGGACTGAATGGCCTGCTACCACATTGATGGGAATCAGGTCCCAATAATCAAGTGGCCTTCCCATTCACTCATATGCCCTCTCAGGCAAGTGGGATAGCTAGAAAAGAGCTTGCCCTGTGGCTGAGAAAGTGGCTCATCCACTGACAACGATTCAGGCTCCAGGTCACAAAGTGTTACAAGTTCCCACACCCCAGCCTTGTGTCCTGCCAGTGTACAGTGTACATACATGAAATAGTCTCAAAGACATGATAATCTTGAGTGGCACTGTCAGAAGAAATGCTGGTTTCAAAGGTGTGGTACACTGGAGTGTAACATTTGACCATCAGCTCAGGCTGTCTTGCTGTTGTTGCAATATCTAATCGCAATGAATACACTCACCCCCAGCGACTAATAGACACTTAACGACTTTATGCTTCTAACAATGCAAATTGCTCTCAGATCAAGATCAGTCAGTTTTAAATATTGCATTCAAATTATCCAATGAAGTGGTGTGAATCCCCGTCGACAATTCATACCATATCTACACAGTCTCCTTGCTTGGAAAATAAATAAATCCTTTGGGGAAAGACACATTTAGTATTTTTTTTAAGCTGAGAGAATTGCAATGCAAAGTTCAGCTCCTGTCCGATTAGGTTGCAAATCAGCTCAATGCTGTCTCAGTGTTTGGATAGTTCCACTGTGAACTGCTGGCTGGTCCCACATGGGCCAGGAGATGCTGCAAGGCCAGCACATATTTCAACTTGCTGGCACATCCTAAAGGGGAGAGCTTCACTCCGTCGTAAGGTCTGAAGGCATATTTGCCCATCGGAAAATGAGCAGTACCACTCAGAGCTCCTCACTGCAAAAATCGTATCCATGCCGAGCTAGACCCGTCCAACATTTACATTTGAGCTAAGTAGCAAATAATATTCCTGCCACATAAATGCCAAGCAATGATGGCCTCCAACAAGGTAGAGGAGTCCACAACTAGAGGGCATAGGCGAGAGGGGAAAGATTCACAAGTGTTGGGGATTGAGTGGTGATAGTGCTATTGAATGTCAAGGGGAGATGGATAGATTCTCACTTAGAGTCATAGAGATGTACACCACGGAAACAGACCCTTTGGTCCAACTCATCCATGCCAACTAGATAGCCAAAATTAATCTAGTCCCATTTGCTAGCATTTGGCCCATATCCCTCTCACCCTTCCTATTCACATACCCATCCAGATGCCTTTTAAAAATGTTGTAATTGTATCAGCCCCCACCACTACCTCTAGCAGCTCATTCCTTACACATTCCATTCCTGATGAAGAGCTCCAGCCCAAAACGTCGATTTTCCTGCTCCTCGGATGCTGCCTGACCTGTTGTGCTTTTTCAGCAACACACTCTTGACTCTGATCACCAGCATCTGCAGACTCACTGTCTCCCATTCCATGCACACACGACCCTCTGTGTGAAAAAGTTGATTCGTAGGTCTCTTTTACATCTTTCCCCTCTCACCTAGAAATCTAAGCCCCCACAATAGTCACAGGAGAGTCAACTTAAACATAACTCACCAGCAGAGCAGAGCAGCATCTTTGTGCACCTATTCCTAGACATGAACATTGTAACACTGGTAAATGAAATGGGAATGAAATCCCTTTGCCCATCTCAACAGATAACTCATTCTGACAAAGAATTGTAATTAGAACAGTTTTCACAGTAGATGGGCTGAAGGCTTTATTTTGTGCTGTGGATCTCTATGACAAAAGTCAAAAGGTCACTATTTCTTCCCACAGTTGAGTTGAATTTCCAATGGGAATGTGGTAAACGTGTTCACTGAAGACTGTGTGTCGTGCAACAGTGCCACTGGTCTCTCTGTAATCCAGCGCAGGAAGGAACTCACAACAGATGCTCAAAAACCTAATATCAGGACCACAGTCTGCCATGCAAACAGAGCTCACCTGCTTGTAGCCACTTTTCATTCCTCTCACTAATGGCACGTCTACTGCACTCAGAAAAGCTGCCACACAACAGGCAAGTCAAAGCCATGTACAACAGATGGCTGCAATTGAACAGAATATCCAGCTCATAATCAGAAACAATTTGAGCTTTCTGTCCACGTGATCTCTCCCTCGGTGCCGGCATCAGTTGAAGCTATACCCACTGCACTCACTTTTCAAATTCTTCATCATTCAAAATCCGCATCCAACTCTGATAATCACCAATTTAACTTGTAAACACCACAACAGCAGCCTATTGGAAAAATATTGTGAAACTTGAAAGGGTTCAGAAAAGATTCACAGGAATGTTGCCAGGTTTGGAGGATTTGAGCTATAGGGAGAGGCTGAATAGGCTGGGGCTGTTTTCCCCGGACCTTATAGAGGTTTACAAAATTATGAGGGGCATAGATAGGATAAATACAGCAAAGTCTTTTCCCTGAGATGGGGGAGTCAAGAACTACAGGGCATAGGTTTAGGATGAGAAGGGAAAGATATAAAAGAGACCTAAGGGGCAACTTGTTCACGCAAAGGGTGGTACATGTATGGAATGTTCTGCCAGAGGATATGGTGGAGGCTGGTACAATTGCAAGATTTAAAAGTCATTTGGATGGGTATATGAATAGGGAGGGTTTGGAGGGATATGGACCGGGTGCTGGCAGGTGGGACTAGATTGGGTTGGGATATCTGGTCAGCATGGACAGGTTGGACCGAAGGGTCTGTTTCCATGCTGTATATCTCTATGACTCTAAAACATGATCAAGCAATCAACCGAGAATTCTGAAAATCAATTGATCATGAATGAATGAATGGTGGCTCAGTGGTTAGCACTGCTGCCTCACAGCACCAGGGTCCCAGGTTCGATTCCAGCCTCGGGTGACTGTCTGTGTGGAGTTTGAACAATCTCCCTGTGTCTGCATGGGTTACCTCCATGTGCTCCAGTTTCCTCCCACAGTCCAAAGATGTGCAGGTCAGGTGAACTGGCCATGCTAGAATGCGCATCATGTTAGGTGCATTAGTTAGAGGGAGATGAGCCTGGGTGGGTTACTCTATGGAGGGTCGGTATGGACTGGTTGGGCCAAAGGGCCTGTTTCCACACTGTAGGGAATCTAATCTAATTTACAAAACAGCATAAACAAATCACAAATAAGTTCGTAAACAACGAAAGAACCGCGGATGCTGTCAATCAGAACCAAAAACAGAAATTGCTGGAAAAGCTCAGCAGGTCTGGCAGCATCTGTGGAGAGAAATCAGAGTTTATGTTTAGGGTCGAGTGACCCTTCCTCAGAACCTGAAAGTTAACTCTGATTTCTCTCCACAGATGCTGCCAGACCTGCTGAGCTTTTCCAGCAATTTCAGTTTTGTTCACAAATAACCTCAGCTTGGTCTTTTCAACTCTTCCACCTTCAATCAGGTAAAGTGCATACATATAGAAATAGCGTCACAATATGACACAGTTGTGAAAGGGACCGCCACGAAGGCAATCATTTCATGTTTGAGTTGTTTCAGGAGCACTGTTCCACTTAGGCCTGTCTTGCTGTTAGGAAGCGAAGACTCAAGGTGAAAATTGTCTCCCGACCTGCAACACTGCAGACTTTCAGCTGCACTGATCTTTATACTTTGTGTGACAAATATTGTGGGAGTTATCGTTTTCACAATTTTGTTGTGGAATTAGAAAATCACAAGTTAATTATTGTGTTGGCTCATGTCAAGTGGGATAGGGGTCTTGACAAGCATAGCTCCTGTGAGAAAATTACCCACATGTCCATATGCACTGGAGGAATAGAGACAAGGAGAGCAAAGTAGAAAGAGAGAGAGGAACGAGGGAGAGAGAGCGAGAGAGACGGGTAGAGATGGAGAGAAATAGATAAACAGATCCAGAGGCAGACAGAGACAGAGAGATAGTGAAAGCAATTAAAGAGGCATAAAAAAAGAGAAGAGGATATAGGGAGAGGACAGAGGGATAAAGAAAAGACAGTGTGAGGTAGAGAGAGGGAGAGTGGTGGGGAAAAGGGACAAAACAAGGAGAAAAACAGAAAAGATATTCACTCAGAGGGAAGAACAAAGAAAATTACGGCACAGGAACAGGCCCTTCGGCCCTCCAAGCCTGCACCGATCCATATCTTCTATCTAAACCAGTCACCTATTTCCAAAGGTTCTGTATCCCTCTGCACCCTGTATATTCGTGTATTATATCTTAAATAGCGTTATTTGCCCAACTCCCACATTCCAGGCACCAACCACCCTCTGCGTAAAGAACTTTCCATGCATACCTCCCTTAAACTTTTCCCCTCTCACCTTGAGCTCATGACCCCTAGTAATTGAGTCCCTCACTCTGGGGAAAAAGCTTCTTGCTATCCACCCTGACTATACCTCTCAGGATTTTGTCGACCTCAATCAGGTCCACCCTCAACCCCCATCTTTCTAATGAAAATAATCCTAATCTACTCAACCTCTCTTCATAGCTAGTGCCCTCCGTACCAGGCAACATTCTGGTGAACCACCTCTGCATCCTCTCCAAAGCATCCACTTCTTTCTGTTAACGTGGCGACCGGAACTGTATGCAGTATTCCAAATGTGGCCGAACCAAAGTCCAAGACAACTGTAACATGACCTGCCAACTCTCGTACTCAATACTCCGTCCAATGAAGGAAAGCATGCCGTATGCCTTCTTGACCACTCTATCGACCTGTGTTGCCACCTTTAGGGTACAATGGACCCAAACACTCCGATCTCTCTGTACATCAATTTTCTCCAGGACTTTTCCATTTACTGTATAGTTCGCTCTTGAATTGGATCTTCCAAAATGCATCACCTCACATTTGCCCGGACTGAACTCCATTCGACATTTCTCTGCCCTACTCTCCAATCTATGTATATTTTGCTATATTCTCTGACAGTCTCCTTCACTATCTGCTACTCCGCCAATCTTAGTGTCATCTGCAAACTTGCTGATCAGACCTCCCATACACCTTCCTCCAAATTATTTATGTTTATGACAAACAACAGTGGTCCCAGCATGGATCCCTGTGGAACACCACTGGTCACAGGTCTCCATTTTGAGAAACTCCCTTCCACTACTACTCGGTCTCCTGTTGTCCAGCCACTGCTCTATCCATCTAGCTAGAACACCCTGGACCCCATGAGACTTCACATCAGCCTACCATGGGGACCCTTATCAAACACCTTACCAAAGTCCATGTATATGGCATCTACAGCCCTTCCCTCATCAAACAACTTTGTCACTTACTCAAAGGATTCTAATAAGTTGGTAAGCCATGACCTTCCCTGCACAAAACCATTCTGCCTATCACTGATAAGGCCATTTTCTTCCAAATGTAAATAGCTCCTATCCTTCAGTATCTTCTCCAGCAGCTTCTCTACCACTGACATCAGGCTCACAGGTCTGTAATTACCTGGATTATCCCTGCTACCCTACTTAAGCAAGGGGACAACATTAGCAATTTTTCAGTCCTCTGGGACCTCACCCATGTTTAAGGATGCTGTTAAAGCCCCGGCTATTTCCTCTCTCGCTTCCCTCAGTAACCTGGGATAGATCCCATCTGGACCTGGGGACTTGTCCACCTTGATGTCTATTAGAATACCCAACATTTCCTTCCTCCTTATGCTGAGTTGACCTAGAGTAACCAAACACCTCTCCCTTACTTCACCATCTGTCATACCCCTCTCCTCGGTGAATACTGAAGCAAAAGTACTCATTAAGAATCTCATCCATTTTCCCTGACTCCACACAGAACTTTCCCCCTTTGTCCTTGAGTGGGCCAACACTTGCTCTAGTTACCCTCTTGCTCCTGATAAACGAATAAAAGGCTTTGGGATTTTCCTTAACCCTGTTTGCTAAAGATACCTCATGACCCCTTTTAGCCCTCTTAATTCCTCATTTCAGATTCATCTTACATTCCCAATATTCTTCCAAAGCTCAATCTGTCTTCAGTCATTTAGATCTTATGTATGCTTCCTTTTTCCTCTTAGCTCATCTCACAATTTCACCTGTCATCCTTGGCTCCCTAATCTTGCCATTTCTATTCCTCATTTTCACAGGGATCTGTCTGTCCTACACCCTAATCAACCTCTCTTTAAAATCCTCCCAAATGCAGAGTTACCTTGATTGCTCCCAATCCACACTCCCCAGCTCCTGCCGAATTTTGGTACAGTTGGCTTTCCCCCAGTTTAGCACCCTTCCTTTAGGACCACTCTCGTCTTTGTCCATGAATATTCTAAAACTTACAGAATTGCGATCACTATTCTCAAAGTAATCCCCTACTGAAACTTCAGTCACCTGGCCGGGCTCATTTCCCAACACCAGGTCCAGTATGGCCTCTTCCCGAGTTGGACTATTTACATACTGCCTAGAAAACCCTTATGGATGCTGCTTATAAATTCTGTTCCATCTAGACCTCTAACATTAAGTGAATCCCAGTCAACGTTGGGAAAATTAAAATCTCCTATCACTACCACCCTGTTGCTCCTACATCTTTCCATGATCTGTTTACATATTTGTACCTCTATCTCATGCTCGCTGTTGGGAGGCTTGTAGTACAGCCACAACATTGTTACCACACCCTTCTATTTCTGAGCTCTGCCCAAATTGCCTCACTGCTTGAGTCGTCCATAGTGCCTTCTTTCAGCACAGCTGCGATACCCTCTCTGACCAGTAATGCAACTCCTCCACCCCTTTTACCTCCCTCTCTATCCCACCTGAAGCATCCATATCCTGGGATATTTAGATGCCAATCATGCCCTCCCTCAACTGAGTCTCAGCAATAACAATATCATACTCCCAGGTACTAATCCAAGTTCTAAGTTCATCTGCCTTACCTATTACATTTCTTGCATCAAAACAAATGTACCTCAGATAACCAGTCCCCTTGTGTTCATCATCTGCTCCCTGTCTACTATTCCGCTTAGTCACGCTGACTTCACATCAAGTTCCTTACAGGCTTTAGTTACTACCTCCTTACTGTCCAGTAACCTCCTCATTTGGTTCCCACCCCCCCAGCCACATTAGTTTAGGAAAAGCACTCAAGGACATTGGTTCCAGTCAGGCCCAGGTGCAGACCATCTAATTTGTAATAGTTCCACCTCCCCCAGAACTGGTCCCAATGTCCCAAAAGATCTGAGCCCCTCCCTCCTGCAGCATCTCTCAAACCACGCATTCATCCTGCCTATTCTTTCATTTCTACTCTGACTAGCGCGTGGCAGTGGTAGCCATCCTGAGATTACTACCTCTCAGGTCCTACTTTTCAACTTGGCTTCTAACTCCCTATATTCTGCTTGTAGGACTTCATCCAGTTTTTTTTTTACCTATATCATTGGTGCATGTATGCATCACGACAGCTGGCTGTTCACCTTCCCTCTTGAGAATTTTCTGCAGCCGACCCGAGAAATCACTGATCCGTGCACCTGGGAGGCAACATACCATAAGGGAGTCTCGTTTTCAACCACAGAAACGCCTATCTACTCCCCTTACAATTTAATCCCCAATGATTCTAGCCCTTCCATTCTTTTCCTGCCCTTCTGCGCAGCAGAGCCAGCCACAGTGCCATGACCCTGGCTACTGCTGTCTTCCCCTGGTGAGCCATCTCCCCCAGCAGTATCCAAAATGACTTCATCCACAGCTCCAGAGCTGTCATGGGGCCTAACGAGCTGCAGTTGGACACACCTCTTGCACGTGAAGGAGTCAGGGACACCAGCCGTGCCCCTGAGCTCCCACATTGAGCAGGAGGCGCATAACACAGGTCGGAGATCTCCTGCTACTTTTAATCTTAAGCTTAACTTAGGTAAATGACAAAGGAAAAATGTTTTTAACAAATCACATGACTTAAAAAAATAGAAAACCCTTAACTTATCAACATACCACAGAGTCCTTTTTTTTGATTAGAGGAGGGCAGTGGTTAGAAACACTACACGTAGGTAGAGACAGAGTGTAACAGGTAGAATAACAGAGTCAGAGAGATGTACAGCATGGAAACAGACCCTTCGGTCCAACCCGTCCATGCCGACCAGATATCCCAACCCAATCTCGTCCCACCTGCCAGCACCCGGCCCATATCCCTCCAAACCCTTCCTATTCAAGGATTCGGAGGAACAGAGACAGGGATAGTGAAAGAATGAAAGGCAGTGAAGGACAGAGCGAGACAGCGAGAGAGAGAGAGAGAGACAGCGAGAGAGAGAGAGACAGCGAGAGAGAGAGACAGTGAGAGAGAGAGAGAGAGAGAGAGAGAGAGAGAGACACAGTAACAAATAGACAGGGAATCAAAGAGAGACAGCACAAGAGAGAGACATCAATGAGAACTAGGGAGAGAAACTGAAGAGGAAGAGACAAAGGGAGAGAGACATAGAGGGAAGGACAGAGACTGAGGCCATGAATTTAAGGATTGTTTAGGTGGGGTGGGGGGTGGAGGAGGGAGAGGATGGTGGTTTTTCTCTTGCCACCTGCAGAGTCAGTGACAAGTTTAACACCATCGCTCTGGCTACCGGATAGTCACTTCATGCAGCAAGGAGTGGTCTTTGCAAGGCAATGCGACTTCTGCACCAGTGGTTGTACTGGACAGGGCAGGGACTGCAAATCATTCCCAGAGTCTAAGTTCCAGGAGTACAAGAGCAGCTAACGGTCTAACGGTACATCAGGGATTCAGGGCAGGGACAGGATAGATGGGGAGGGGGGGGAATGCCGTGATGGAACGAGATGGGATGTTGTTGGTGCAGAGATTGGTGGGAGAGGGAACGCCAGGAGTGAAATGGCAGAGGGTGAGGTTGGGGTGGGGTATGAAATGGTATCTAATGTGGAAAGGAAGCTGTTGATGGAGGCACCCACTCACCCCTTTGTGCAGTAAAGAGTTAACCAGAGCGTCAGGATGTGGTAAAAAATCTGTATCGTAGTGATGGCAGAACACAGAGATAAAGGCAGAGTCTTCAGGTTTCTAGACAATGCCCTCCTTATCAATCTTTCTGTATTGCTCTGTTCAGTGAAGCCTGTTCATGTTCCCTCTTACTACATGATAGCACACAGTGGTCAGGCTAATGGAGCTGGAGTCAAGATTAGAGTGGTGCTGGAAAAGCAGAGCAGGTCAGGCAGTATCCGAGCAGGAAAATCGACGTTTCGGGCAGGAGCCTTTCATCAGGAATGAGGCTGACAGCCTTCGGGATGGAGAGATGAATGGGAGGGGGATGGGTCTGGGCAGAAGGTAGCTAAGAGTGCAATAGGTGGATGGAGATGGGGATAAAGGGGACAAAGGTGAAAGGTCAGTGAGGAGGGTGGAGCGGATAGGTGGGAAGGAAGATTGGCCGGTAGGAGAGGTCAGCGAGAAGAACCTAAAATGAAGGCCAGAGACAGCACAATGAAGAACAAAGCTAGCCCAGTGATCCAACCCCTCAGCTGGGGGGGGACACATTTCACTGACAACCATTCCCTCTTGCCCTTGATCAAGTTCAAACTTCCTAATCTAAGGAGCCTGTCCACATCCTGGAACAAAGTGCTCCAGCATTAAGTTTTAAATGTAATGTTGATCTCAATCTTTGTGCACCTTCTCTGCAGCCGTAACATTGTATTCCTCGCTCTGTCCTATCACCCTGATGCACTTTGTATGATATGATCTAGTGGGCGGCACGGCGGCTCAGTGGTTAGCACTGCTACCTCACAGCGCCAGAGACTTGGGTTCAATTCCCGCCTCAGGCGACTGACTGTGTGGAGTTTGCACATTCTCCCTGTGTCTGCGTGGGTTTCCTCCGGGTGCTCTGGTTTCCTCCCATAGTCGAAAGATGTGCAGGTTAGGTGAATTGGCCATGCTAAATTGCCCTAATGTTAGGTAAGGGGTAAATGTAGGGGTATGGGTGGGTTGCGCTTCGGCGGGTTGGTGTGGACTTGTTGTACCGAAGGGCCTGTTTCCACACTGTAATGTAATCTAATCTAATGTACTGCAAGCAAAACAAAATCATTCACCATACCTAGGTACATGTGACAATAATAAATCAAATCAAAAAGTGTCCAGGTAATTTTCTCCCTGCCTAAATGTCTACAGTTCAAACGTGAGTTCCTCAACTCAGCTCCAAAGTGGCTTGATCTGCAAACATTTGCTCCAAGTGTGTTTGCTGTGGATCACCTTGGTGCCCAGCAGTTCCCACATGCTGCAGCTGCAACACACCACCAACCTGCCACCTCACTGCATTTTAGTTATTTAAATTACGAATTAAATCAGGATAACATGCCTGCTCTTTAAGCTTGATGAATCCCCATTCTGAACACAAAATTCTTCCTTCATGGACACATGATGAACAATCTTACACCTATTTGTAAGAAAACCAAGAGAGAAAAAAGTGGAGACCGGAACACAAACTGAATGCTTACTTTCATGTTACATTTAGAAATACTCACCAATCAGCTGCTTTGTTTAGAGAAAAGCAACCAAGACCTGTCTCCTTCCTCTGACTAACTCATTCTAACAACTCCAGAGCTCTCATCAAGTTGCATTTCCAAGTGCTAAGTTGCACTACGTTGGCTACTCACATGCACCCAACAGAAAGGGCCTTGCTGAGTCATTTACGGAGGATCAGGTTTCAGCTTAATAACACTGCTGTTTCCGTGCAACTTTTGAAAACAAACCTGATCACAACTGTAGAATTTTAAAACTGCAGTTTTGCACAAATTAAAGATTTAGACTCTTTGTTACCCAACACAGCAGTGCAACGAATCAAATACAAAATGTTCAAATAGCAAAACTGGTTAGACAAACAGCACAACTGGGCACTGCAGGGTACAGCTGGACACTGTGGGCTAGAGCTGGACACTCCGGGCTACAACTGGGCACGGTGGGCTACAGCTGGACACTGCGGGCTGGAGCTGGGCACTGTAGGCTGGAGCTGGGCACTTTCAGTTACTGCAAGACATTTTAGTTGACAGCTGGACACTGCAATTTATCCTGCTGCATCTTCAAAAATAAACATTTGCAACCAGTGTGTAAGGACTGATGAAGAAAGCTTCTCTGTCTCCTTATGCATTCTGCTGCCAATTAATACCAATCCACCTTTGCAAACACAGCTATGTTATAGAGACTGTAACAAACTGGACTGAACACAGTCGATCTAGCTGCTGATGTTTTGAGCGGTTGGGGTTTTTCGAGGAGTGCTGCTGCTCGAACGGCTGGCTCCACACTCACCGCGCTCTGTGCACGTAATTAAAACTAGGCACAGCTGTTGCTACTCTTCTTTCCCTAACCAACAGCAAATTGAAATGCTTCCCTTTACAAAGTGCTTATCTATTCTAAAGTGAACATGGTTCCAGTGATTAATCACCAAATGAGACAGAACACACCTGGAATTACATGATTCCTGTGTAACATCAGTGACTGTAACATCACAGTCAGTGGTTATTTCCACAATGACTGCAGAGAACACAGGAGAGGGCTTTTGTGGCACAGTTTCAGAGTCCCCACCTCTGGATCCAGAGGCCTAGATTCAAGACCCACCTGCTTCAGATGTATGTAATCGCATCTCGGAACAGGTTGATTAAAACATAAATAGCTAGGGACTGGACGCTTATGGTGGGGTGGTAGTGTCCCTCTTCTGAGCCAGGGGGTCCCTTGTTCTAGAATCACAGAATCCCTACCGTGTGGAAGCAGGCCATTCAGCCCAATGATCCTACGAAGGGCATCCCATCCAGACCCACCCCATCCCTATAACCCACCCATCTAGCCTGCACATCCCTGGACACCATATGGGGCAATTTAGCATGGCCAATCCACTCTAACCTGCACATCACTGGATTGTGGGAGGAAACCAGAGCACCCAGAGGAAATCCATGCACTCAGAGAGTGTGTCACCCGAGGCTGGAATCGAACGTGGGTCCCTGGTGCTGTGAGGCAGCAGTGCTAACCACTGAGCCAGTGATGTGTACTAAGCTCTGAACAGGCTGATTAAAGTATCTAGGGAGTCAGATATCAAGCTACATTTATTTGAATAAATATTAAAGTAAACAAAAGATGGCTAAGCAAAAAGAGAACAATCTGTGCTGGGATTATGGCTGAAACATTACGCGTGCCTCTTTAAGAGTGACTTGAGTTCACCCCATCCCCCAAGCACTGAGCTCCCCTGTAGGTGGCTGACGGCAGATTCAGAGCCTGCCAAGCTTTCCATGACCACAGATTCAATCCCACTGCAGGCATCTTCCAAGAGAAACAGAATTTACCACAGATCATGAGCCTTCATCCTTAAGTCAATCCAGAGGTGGGGGAGGGGTTGGCGAGCCTACGTGCTCCATTACTTACCATCGAGTGTCCCTCAACAAACACGCAGATCACACTAGCCCTTGCTTCACACCTAACCGTGAGCCCACTTTGTGCTTTTTTTTAAAAAAAATACAGTTTGGATCTTGAAAAGCCAAGCTCACATATTGAACCGTCACACATAATGGATGTGACCTGATTTCCGTGTCTTCATGTATGATCTGCCCTCGACCGTAACATCTAGCACCATTCGTAACTCTGGAGATGCTGAAGCAGTTCAGGTCCACAGATACAACACTTCAGTTTGGGCTTGATAAACGGCAAAGTAATATTTCCCTCACTTACAAACAACATCAGTAAGGAACAAGAATAGGCTACTAGGCCTTTAAATCTGCTCCCCCATTCAATAAGATCATGACTGATCTGATTTTAACCTTGACTCCCACATATCCCCCGCTTTTCTTCTCTCTGTACCTTAACTTACCTCTTGAACTTGGATAGCATTGGTGATGGTGGTGAGAGCCCAGCACACAGGCCTCGAGAGAGCCTAATGTGGACATTGTGATGGGCCCCAGTCCAGAGGAGAGTGAGCGGGCCCCAGCCCGGAGGATAGCGAGCGGGCCCTTAATCACTTTTCCCAGATGAGCATGGGACCTGGCATCAGAAAATCTGCAGCTGCTAGATTGGCAGAGGTTACATCAGTGAGGTAGACCCAGTGGCAAAAAAAATGGTGCCTGAGTATTGGCGACTTCGTCATTGGTTGGGTCGAGTGGTGAAGGGGTGGCAGCTGTGCATCACAGCAACATTGACGAGGTGGGCCCAGAGGCGAGGTCTGTGACTCAGGCATTAGTTTGGTATGGAGCGGGCAGCAACAGGGAGGCACTGGCAGAGGAGAAACGTGCTAAGGGTGAAAGATAGCACCTGAAAAATCAGCAACTTTGACACTTGTCTGATAGATGGCAGTGGAGGAGGGATGGCGGCGTGGGCCATTATTGATGGTGACGAGCTAGCTTAATACTGATGGATTCTCTTTGAGGCTATATCATTCCTTATCTCCTCCTTGTTCTTCAATTATTCAAAATGGCACCAAATTGTAGCAACAGTTGAAAGCTTTTCACTGTATTTTACTCTATTCTTACAAGTGACCATAAAATCATTCAAGAATCCAACTGCCTCTGCTTTAAGAATATTTAAAGATACCAAATCCACTGCCTTTTGGGGAATGGAATTCAAATACACTCAACCCTTTAGAAAGGGTTCCCCAGTCCTGAAGAGGAGGAAACATTGACTTCTCCACCTCCTGATGCTGCCTGGCTTGCTGTGTTCTTCTGGCCTACTCTTGCAGTTTGGCAGCTGTGTGTACCACATACAGAAAGGAGTGCAGCAGCCATTCCAAGACTCCTGGAATCTCTCCTGCCTATAGACACAAGGCCAGCAATTGTATGGGAACACAACTACCTGATAGCTGCCCCTTGAAGCCACAAACTATCCTGATATGGACCTACATCACTGTTCCTTCACTGTCAATGGGCCAAAATCCTGGAGCTCCTTCCTACAGATACAGTGAGTATACCTGTCTTGCATGGACTGCTGCTGTTCAAGAAGCAGGTTCACTACTACCTTCACAAGAGCAATTAGGATTGCTAGCAAATACTGGCATAGCAATGAAGCAATTAAAAATTTAAACAGAGCTTGGCAGTTAACTGCCTGTCATCATTTCCTGGTGCATTCTCCTTAGCAACACCTCTTACCAGAGTTATTCCAATAAACAAGTAAAAATAACACAGCTGAGGATGAAAGCGAATTGTGTTGTGTTAGAATAATCAAGCTATTAGACAATATTTCTTACATAATCCTGAACGTATGAAGAATGATGGCAGCAATTAATTCAGAATTGTCAGTCAGACTCAGAATATGGTGTACTTATTTGCACTGAAAATTGCATGTATTAACACAAATGGCCTTGTCCTTTTCAAAGCAACAGTGGGTGTCAGCCATTCTCTGAGTCATATCCCAAGCCAACGTCTTAGCCAATCAGAGTCAACCTACTTTTCTCAAAGTTTAAACAGAGCTTGTCAGTTATCCGTCTGTCATCATTAACTGGTGCATTCTCCTGGGCAGCACCTCTACCAGAGTTCACTCTGCAAACATTCTCTTCTCATTGAGTATGGTATCTTTTGCAAATTGTCCCTGATGAGTGTAAGAGAAAATGCTACGACAAAATGTGTCTTTTGTCAGCACAATCAAGTAACGACAAATGGGAGGGGTGGGCTTCAGGAACAGTGAGGCAAGGTTACAGCAGTCTGATATCATGTAGGTAGAAGCAGACCATCTTCCCAGTGATGGGGATGGAGCTTACGTCAGGGGCAAATAGAACATCAATCTGAAAACAGTGTAGTTCCACCTCCAACAGTTGCCCAGGAGACAGATTAATGGGGTGGCAAAAGAATAAGGTTTCTGACTCCTTCCCAGGACAATAGCTTGAATCTCCAAATAACTGATCAACTGGAGACAGTTCCTGATCAGCCAGTCATGGATACTGGCTAAGCAGGGTGTACATTTAGAGATAGGGCCAGTGAGGTAAAGCTGGGCACCATCAATGTGCATGTGGAAAATGATGCCATGATTTAACTTGACATTACTGAGGGGCAACACTCACATGCAAAAATGGAGGCATTGTGGGGACGCAGAGGCATTGGTGCTGGATGAGAACACATCGCCAATGAATCATTAGTTTTAACTGGATCAAAATTAGAGTCAAAAAGGATGGCGCTGGAAAAGCACAGCCGGTCAGGAAGCATTCGAAGAGCAGGAGATTCGACGTTTTGAGCATAAGCCCATCATCATTCCTGATGAAGAGCTTACGTTCGAAACATCGACTCTCTTGCTCCTCAGATGCTGCCTGACTGGCTGTGCTTTTCCAGCACCACCCTTTTTGACTCTGATCTCCAGCATCTGCAGTCCCCACTTTCTCCTCATCCAAAGATAGCTCCAGATGCTTGCGTAAAGGCCACCTTAGAAGTCTGGGTAATCCTTCCACTAACGGGGCTGATTTACACACAAAATTTAAAATTAAGCAGCTAGTAGATAGTTGCAAATTACATGATTCAAAACAAGGCAATTTGTGTTCCATTAATGTGAATTTTATTTATTCAATAAAGTAACCATGCAATATATTTATAACTACAATCAAAGCATTTAAAGCTCATTAAACTCATTGTCAGTAGCATCTGGCTCAAAGAGGATTCATGTCTTAAACTCCTGCCTGCTTTTGTCACACAGCTTTTAATGCCAGTCTGATCTTTTGTTCCCAGTCACAAGGCACTAATATATAAAATGCGCTTTTAGAATCCCGACAAGGCAGAGAGAGGCCATTTGGCCCATTGAATCTGTAGTGACCCTCTGAAGGGCACCGCACCCAGACCTCTACCCTATTATCCCACATTTAGCATGGCTAACCCACCTAGCCTGCACACTAGGGGCAATTTCCCATGGCCAATGCACCTAACCTGCATACCTTCGGACTGTGGGAGGAAACCGGAGCACTCGGAGGTAACCCACGCAGAACGCCTTAGTGGAGTTTGCACAATCACCGAAGGCTGGAATCGAACCTGGCACCGTAAAGATAGCAGTGCTAACCACTGAGTCACTGTGCTGTATCAATTTGTAGGGGGCAAGTTGAGCATGCCAAGACTGAAAGGATGGGCTGATTTAAATTCTGAGTATGTAAAAATGGGGCTGTCTTAAATCTCAGATGACATTTATGCCATAACTTACAGCACGGACTATGAGCCAATTCCTTCTATTTACCACAGCTTTGTGTTGCTGTCATTTCCACATCCACCCCCCACCCCCCCCCCCAAATACAGTTTGTAATGGTTTCCATTCACCTTGCCCTGTGTTGTGACCAGACAAGTGTAGAACGTACATGCACACAAATCTCACAAATAATAAATACGTAACAAAGGCCCCAAAAAACTAAATAAAATAGTATATATGTTAAGAGTAAAATGCAGTTAAAAAAAAAAGAACTTTTTAAAAATAAAAGATTTAATAATCTACTTTATATTGTGCCCTCACAGTCTGAAAATATTGAAGGTGAGCAGGTACACTTGGTCTTTCTGGTTGATGTTAGCAGAGGTTTTTTAAACTTGAAAAGAGATAAGGCTGACTTCCTTGTATAAAGATATTAGCTCCATCTTGAATACGTAACTAATGGTCACCATAACTGGAGCCAGCTCTCAATTCCAAATTAGTTTTTAAAAAAAACTGAATTTAGATTCCATTAGTGGCTGTCAGATTTGACTCTGCTTCCCCGAGTCCATTATATAGTTTAGACCTTTAATACTCTGATATTATCACCAGTCCACCATCTCCACACCAAGGGGTGAGTGGGTTGTATTTCTCAGTACAAGTTGATGTCAGATAATCTCCACACTGTACTGATGAATTATAGACAAGCCAACTGCTGGTCTTCTTTTGATTTCAATTCTGCTCTCTCCGTTTTGATCCCAGATATTGAAATTAATTAATCGATATTAGTGATGGCTGTGGACTACTTAAACACACTTGCCAGACAAGAACAAAACCAGGCGTAAACAGCTCTACTCATTAAAGTTCCACCCAGAGCTAATCCATTGACATTTAGGCCATATGAACTCACCTACTGATCCTCAGCATCAGGACAGATTTAGTGTACAATATGACAATAAGACAACTTGTAGCTATTAGTGAAAAGAGCTTAATAGTTTTCATTTTCACTCTGAGACAGAGAATCATGAATGCAGTGATCCTGTTAAAGACAGAACTCCCAAGTTGACACTCATCAACCATGGGTTGGCATGGTGCTCAGTGGTTTGTATTTAAAATGGTCATTGGATAAACACAAGGATGAAAATGGAATAGTGTAGGTTAGATGGGCTTCAGAATACAGGTCGGCGCAATATCGAGAGCCAAAGGGTCTGTACTGCACTGTAATGTTCACTACTGCCTCACAGCGCCAGGGATTCAGGTTTGATCACACCTGTGGGTGACTGTGCAGAGTTTGCACGTTCTCCCCCTTTCTTGTGGATGCTCTGGTCTCCTCCTATAGCCTAAGGATGTGCAGGTTAGGTGGAGTGCCCATGGAAAAGGCAGGGTGATAGGGCAGGGCAGCGGCTCTGGGTGTGATGCTCTTTGGTGAGTCAGTGTGGAGTTGACGGGCTGAATGGCCTGCTTCCATACTGGAGGGATTCTATGAAAGAACGCCACCCTGTTGGATAAAAGCAAAACCCTGCGGATCCTGGAAAACTGGAAAAAAAAACAAATTGCTGGAGAAACTCAGCAAGTCTGGCAGTATCTGTGGAGAGAGAAACAGAGATAACGTTGAGAGCCCACTATCAGCTCCAGGTCATTAAGTCATACAGCGTAGAAACAGGTCTTTTGGCCTAAACTTGTCCATGCCAACCAGTTTTTCTAAACTGAACTAGTCCAATTTGCCTACATTTGGCCCAAATTCCTACTGATTTGGACAGCTCCAAGGGTAGGGAAGGTTTAGAAGGACATGGGCCTAACAAAGACAAATGGGACTAATTCAGTTTCGGAAACATGGTCATCATGGACGAGTTTGACCAAAAGATCTTCTGAAGAAGGTCAAACCAGACAAGAAACATTAACTCCATTTCCCTCTCCACTGATGCTGCCAGACCTGCTGAGTTTCTCCAGCATTGTGTGTTGATTAGTGACTCCGTTAACACAAGCATGTCTGCAGGATAGAAACTGGAAGCATAGCCAAGTGCTCCCTACACAGTGGGCTGACTGCAGCAGGACCTACAAGTCTCCACCTTGACAAAGCTGACAGGAATCTTACAAAAGCCTGAAACATCAACGGTCCCACCAGGGAGTCACCAGCTGGTGAGAGAGGAAAATGGCAGCCACCACCACCTCTCCGTTGATCACTATAGACCATCAATGGCTTGGCAACCAGACCATTACCAAAAACGACCACCCACTATGCCATGTGACAGTGTCATGTGGTTGTGACAGACCCCCCCTCGCAAGAATTGGTCTTCATAGCTATGCATTAAATGAAGATATTCCGTTTTAAATGGATTGTGTGTGGTGTATCCATCACTGCCCACAGATGACGACAATGGCAGGATCAGGATTGTTAATGCTCCCCAGAGTAATACTAAAAGCTGTTGCTTTTTGGTTTGTTTATGTTGAACTTAAAACAATCGACTGACAGTTTTGCTCTGGCTTTTCCATTTCAAACTCAACCGCAGAATGAGACTATTCGTCCCATCACTGACGTTTCTCTAATTGCTATCCCCTTTCAAAATAAAAGCCCAAATACTTACCCATTTTCGATTTTTGAAATTGTTCTGTAATCTGTCTAAACATCATGGGCCTCTCAACATCATGTTTCACGCACATGACCATGTTCGTTATTAAGATCTAAGAGAACTTATTGTATCTCTGCGTCAAATGCATTGCTTTGAACAGGAAGAAAGAAACATTTGTTCAATGGGCCCAATAATCATTGCAAGCTGCCGGTGTTTTGAAGGTTCCTCTGTTCTTTATTTGTGTGGTTTTCTTGATGAGGTTCTCTCTCTCTCTCTCTCTTGCTCCTTACCCTTTTGTTGGGCACTTAAAATCACCAAGAACTTTGTAAAAGATGCCATTACCTACATTGGAATCTACGCAGCTATTTAACTGTGAGACAAGTTGCTTTCAACCCCATACCTGTCACGGCACAACATCCACATCGATCAATGAATAATGGTCAGGAAGAGGAGCTGCTAATATCGGGATGGAGAGCAATTGTATGATTTTTTTTTCCTGCTACTCGATCATGGGCGTGGGGGTATCATTGGCTGCTCCAGCATTGAATTTTCGTCTCTAACTGGCCTTTAAAAAGTGGTGGACAGCTGCCTTCTTGAACCGCTGCTGTCTGATCGAGTAGGTACGTCAATAGGGAAGAGAGTTCCAGGATTTTTGACCCAGTGTTAATAAAGGAAAGGAGATTAAGTTCCCAGTAAGAACGGTGGATGACTTGGAGTGCGACTTGCAGGTGGTGCGATTCCAAGCACTTGCTGTCCTTGTCTTTTTTGGTTGGTCTCAGAAGGTGCTGTGAAAGGAGCCATGGTGACTGGCCACCCTGCTTTTTATAGATGATGTGCAGCAGACTGGCAGACTGGTGAAGGACTATGTTGGTCTTCTGCGCAGGTTTGCACATTACAGATAGACGCCAGTTCCGTCGCTGGACAGAAAGAGCTTGGCTTGGAGTGTGACAAGTTCGGAAACACAAGTCTTCAGTACTATTGCCGGAATATTGTCAGGGCTCCTTGCACATTGCCTCCAGCTATTTCTCGATATGAATTAAATTGGCGTCTGTGATGCTGGGAGAGAGTGAGGACTGCAGATGCTGGAGAATCAGAGTCAAAAAGTGTGGCGCTGGAAAAGCACAGCAGGTCAGGCAGCATCCGAGGAGCAGGAGAGTCGATGTTTTGGCCATAAGCCCTTCATCAGGAATGTGGAGAGGTGGGGGATAAGTGAAAGGGTCCGAGAGATTAACAGGGAAAGGGGACAGGGCTGGGAGGTGAAGGAATGTAGGAAGGCGATAGGTAAATGCAGGTGGGGGGGGGGTGGTGGTGATAGGTCGGAGGAGCAGGTGGTGCGGATAGTGGGAAAGAAGATGGAAAGGTCAAGAGGGCGGTGCTGAGTTGGAGGGTTGGATCTGGGATGAGGTGGGGGGACAGTAGATTTGGAAACTAGTGAAGTCGATGTGGATGCCGTGTGGTTGAAAGGTCCCAAGGCGGAAGATGAGGTCTTCTTCCTCCAGCTGTTGGGTGGCTAGGATTGGATGATGGAGGCGGCCCAGACTTGCATGTCCTTGGCAGATTGGGAGGGGGAGTTGAAGTGTTCGGCCACAGGGCGGTGGGGTTGGTTGGCGCGTGTGTCCCAGAGATGTTCCCTGAAATGTTCCACAAATTGTCGCCCTGTCTCTCCAATTTAGAGACCACAGCGAGAGTAATGGATACAGTAGATGACATGTGTGGATGTGCAGGAAAATCTCTGCCGGATGCGGAAGGATCCTTTGGGGCCCTGGATGGAGGTGAGGGGGGAGGTGTGGGTGCAGGTTTTACACCTCTTGTTGTGACAAGAGAAGGTGCTGAGAGGGCAGAGCGTGTCGGTGGGTGGCATGGACCTAACGAGGTAGTCAGGGAGGGAATAGTCTCTGCGGAACGCTGATGGGGGTGGGGAGGGAAATATATCCGTGGCGGTGGGGTCTGACTGTAGGTGGTAGAAATGGCGGAGGATGATGCGATGTATCTGGAGATTGGTGGAGTGGAAGGTAAGGACCGGGGGTGGGGGGGGGTAGCTTCTATCCTTGTTGCAATTGGAAGGGTGGGGTTCTAGGGCGGAGGTGCAGGAAGTGGAGGAGATACACTGGAGGATATTGTTGATCTTGTGGGAGGGGTAATTGCAGTCCTTGAAAGAGGAGGCCACCTGGGTTGCCCTGGAGTGGAATTGCACCTCCTGGGAGCAGATACAGCAGAGGCAGAGGAATTGTGAGTAAGGAATGGCATTTTTACAGAAAAGGGTGGGTGGGATGAGGTGTAGTCCAGGTAGCTGTAGGAGTTGGTGGGTTTGAAATAGATGTCCATGTTGAGTTGGTGATCAGAGACAGAGAGGTCCAGGAAGAGGAGGGAGATGTGCAGATGATTCAGGTCAGACTGGAAGTTATTGAACTGTTCCAACCTCCTCATGGGAGCATGAGGTGGCGCCAATACAGTCATCAATGTAGCAACGGAAAAGGTGGGGAATGGTGCCAGTAACTGCGGAAGAGGGACTGTTCCACATATCCCATCAAGACGCATGGGGTCCACGTGGGTGCTCATGGCTACCCCTTTGGTCTGAAGGAAGTGGGAGGATTCGAAGGAGACGTTGTTGAGGGTGAGGACCAGTTCGCCAATTGAACGTATGTGTCGGTGGAGGGGACTGGTTGGGTCCGTGGGAGAGGAAGAAACGGAGAGCTTGGAGGCCTTGGTGATAGGGGTGTGTAGGGATTGTATGTCCATGGTGAAGACGAGGTGTTGGGGTCAGGGAATTGAAAGTCATGGAAGTGGTGGAGGGCGAGGATGGTGTCCTGAATGTATGTGGGAAGATCCTGGACCAAGGGGGACAGGACAGCGTTGAGGTATGAGGAGATACTTTCAGTGGGGCAGGAGCAGGCCGCGATGATCGGTCGACAGGGGCAGTCAGGTTTGTGGATTTTGAGTCAGGTGGTAGAACTGGACAGTGCAAGGTTTGGGAACAATGAGGTTGGAGGCTGTGGATGGGAGATCTCTGGAGATGATAAGGTTGTGGATGGTTTCTGAGATGATGGTTTGGTGATGGGGGGGGGGGCGTCGTGGTCGAGGAGACAGTCAGAGGAGGTGTCTTCAAGTTGGCGCCTGAGGTCGGGCGCCTAGCTATCACTGTGCCGCGCTCCACCCCCCCCACCTTTGTCTGCTGGTTGATGGTGAGGTTGGGGTTGGAGCGGATGGCTACATGTGGTGAGGGCAGGAGGTTGGAGTGGGTGAGGGGGTGGACAGGTTGAGGTGGACCCTCTGGAGGAGGCGGAGATAGATCAACAACTCAGCACATATGGCTTCAGATGGATGCTTCCAATATCTCTGATGTGCTGGACTCTTGTCATCACCGAGGAGGGGGGCTTTTTGTGGAGGATCACCTTCTTATTGGTTTTTATTTATCCACCACCATTCACAACTGGATGTGGCAGGACTGCAGAGCTTAGATCTGATCTGCTGGATATTGGGACCATATCGCTCAATTACATGCTGCTTCTGCAGTCTGACATGCAAGTAGACCTGAGTTGTATCATCACCAAGATAACGTCTCAATTTTAGATTCGTAAAGCATGCAAGCAAAGATGCCATCTTGTCACCTGACCACAGGACTCCTCTCTCATTCGAGGGAAAGAGAGAGAAACGAGTGGTGATGATTTAACCTGAGGGTCACCATGCTTTAGTTAAGAGAAGGCGGTACAAGTCCTTTATTGTAACCTCAGTTGGGGTGGAAATTGAACCCACATTCTATGACACAAACCTGCCTCCAGCCAACGGATCTAACTATCCTCCAAAACAAAAAGGTATGGCAGGAGCTGATACATTACTGGCAGCTATGTCCATCTTGAACAAATTATGGAATACTTCCTGAGTTTGCATGCATACTAAATGGACTGAGGTCTAAGCAGTATCACTCCTCTTTCTCTCTCTCTCTCTCTCTCTCTCTCACACACACACACACACACACACACACACACACTGACTGTAGTTTGCAGAGTCATTCAGCAGGGAAGTAGACCCTTCAGTCCTACCATAATCCCAAACTAAATTAGTCCCACCTACCTGCATATGGCCCATATCCCTCCAAACATTTCCTATTCATGTATTAATCCAAATGCCTTTTATATGTTGTAACTATACCCATATCCACCACTTCCTCATTATACACACCAACCACCCTGTGTGTAAAAAAAGTTGCCCCTCAGGTCTTTTCTAAATATTTCTGCTCTCACCTTAAAAATATGCCCTAGTCTTGAAATCCCCCATCCTAGGGAAAAGATGCATGCCATTCACCTTTTCTATGCCCCTCATGATTTTAAAAACCTCTATTACACCACACCTCAACCTCCTGTGCTCCAGTGAAATAAGTCCCAGCCTATCCAGCCTCTCCTTATAACACAAACCCTCCATTTCTGGCAGCATCCTGGGAAACCTTTTCAGTTTAACGATATCCTTTCTGTAACAGGGTGACCAGAACCAGACACAGTGCTCCAGAAGAGGCCTCACCAACATCCTGTACAACCTCAACATTATACTCCGAGGTCTGAGCAATGAAGGTAAGTGTGCTAAACACCTTCTTAACCACCCTGTCTACATGTGACGCAAACTTATGCACCTGAACCCCCAGGTCTCTTTGTTCTACAACATTAACCAACTTCCTCCCCTCTAACCTACGCCACCAGGATGGGGAATGTTGGGGGCACATTACCACTTCCAAATTTCTCTCCAGCTCACAGAACGCCCTGACTTGGAAACATTACCCATTTGTCACTGAGTCCAAATCTTGAAATTCCTGACTTAAACTCCCTCCCTACCCGACATTCCTGCATTGGGTTTTAAAAAGAGAGTTTACCACTAGCATCTTGAGATCAATTAGATTTGGGAATTGAATGGTGGACGTGACCCACAGAAGAAATAAAATGAATTGATGACTAATCAAGGACTGAACACGCTACTGTAATATTCTGAAGCCAAAACGCAAGCAAATTGGTAATGCAATAAATTCACTTTGATGGGATTTCTTACAAATGCAACTTTTTCCAATGATAACTGCCTCAGCTCTATTTAAGCAGGGACACAGATGTTCCATCCCTATGTGAAGGGTGCAAGGTCCTTAATTCACAACTTGCAATTTTATTCCTGTTTATTGTGATGAAAGCCATTCACTGGTTCCGAAGGCTCCTTGTAACTGTGTTATGCTGTTAAGTTCCCACACCTGCAGAGTCTTGCCTTTGACAAATAAATCACTTCTCACACAGAGAATCACAGAATTGTCACAGCACAGGAGGAGGCCAGTCTACTGTGTCTGCACTAGTTCTATTACCCACTGCCAATCTCCTGCCTTTCGCCCATATCCCATTTCTCTACAAACAATCATCCAATATCCTCTTAATACCCATCACATTTACAGGCAGTGCATTCCTGACCTTAACTACTTGCTGCGCACAGGAGTTCTTTTTTCTTACATTTCTCTAGAACTTTTCTTCCGTTGCATTGGAGTGTTGTGGTCATTCTGTAGGTTACTAAATTACAATTTGAAATGAAAGCAATGCAGAACTCTGAGCAGACTGCAATGGAAGATTCTAATCTTAAATTAAAACGTGTCAATGGTATGCTGCCAGTATCACCATGATGCTTGCTTCTTATGGTTACAGACACAGCTCTAGCCACAAATATTGGTAAAATCACTGACATATTCCCTGTTCTTTATCTGCTGAAAGTCTTGGACTTGCACCAAATCAAATGCATTGGGGATTGTCTACGTATGCCACAGCTTTGTTGACGAATGAAGAGAGCAATCTATGAGAAGTGGGTTCTGCCACCCGTTGTATGTATGAGGCGGTTACCACTTGATTGTTGTTCTTTCAATGTTGGCACCCATAGCCATTTCTCATCATGGTGGCACAACAGCGGCTCACAAATGGTGTTCCATTTTCCTCTGACATCAGCTAGTCATAGTCAGAGATCTACAGCAAGGTAAAAAGGCCCTTTGGCCCATCGAGTCTGCATCCATCTAACTACTCCAATCCCATTCTCCAGCACTTGACCCATGACCTTTTATGCTTTGGCATTACAGATGCACATCTGAATGTGATGTGCCTCTCTCCCCGTTACAGGCAGTCAGAATCCCCCCCCATCCTCTGGGTGAAAAGGATTTCCTCACATCACCTCCAATCCTTCTGTCCCTTACCATAAATCTATGCCCTGCATCATTGATCCCTCCATCAAGGGGCGGGGGGATGTTCCTTCCTATCTACTCCATTTACGCCCCCTATAATTTTCTACATCTCAATTGAGCCTCTCAGTCTCCTCTGCTCCAAGGAAAGCAACCTCAGTCTGTCCAACCTGTCTTCAATGACTAAAAGTCTTCAGCACAGGCAAGATCTCCTCCGCACCCTCTCTAGTCACGCGGCGCTCTGAAAGCTAGTGCTTCCAAATAAGCTTGTTGGACTATAACCTGGTGTTGTGAGATTTTTAACTTTGTCCACCCCAGTCCAACACCGGCACCTTCAAGTCCTAGTATTTCCCAGTTGTGTGAATCGATGTTTAGCATTTCCTTGTTATACAAGTTCCCTCAATGCAGGTGTTCCCGTTGAGAAAATTCTTGCACATGCGATTATCTTCCATCCTGTTCACATGACTGAGTCAATGAAGACATCTTGTGAATGGAAACATACCTGGGAGTTTTACCTTTGAGGCGACTGTTAAATTCATGGTTGTATCCTTTTGTAAGATGCGTGGAATACACCACATTCTACAAAGATAAAAGTTATTGAGCTTCCCTTTTTGGTAGTTGCGAATTGCCTGTGTATCACACTCATACAACAAGGTGCTTAGAAAACAAGTGTCATAAACCAGCATCACGTTTCCTGTTATGAAAGATTCTGGCCACTATTTTGAAATTACCACCACGATTACTGCCACAATTATGATTCAAGCCACAATTATATCCACATTTACTAATATGTTTCTTGCCACAATTACTGCTGTGGTGACAAACAGAATTATTGCTATATGTATTATAACAATCACTAGCTTGTTTGGTAACACAATTACTCAAATGATTACTGCAATGAGTACTGCACTGGAGACTTCAATCATTGCTTTAATGGTGCTGCCACAACAACTGGGATGATTGCATCACGAATACTTCAATGATTACTTCCACATGTTGTACAACAGTGACATCAATGAATGCTGCCACAATCCCTGCAAAGATTACTCCAATGATTACGCCTACAATTATTGCCACTATTGATTACGGTCACAATTTGTGCAACGATCACCACGACGATTGCTCCAACAGTTTCTGAAATGACTGCAAACCACATTTACTGCAATGATTAATATCATAATTACTGCAACGCTTGCTCTCCCAACTATTGCCACCACAACTATTGCAGTAGTACTGCCACGATTATTGCAATGATTACTCTAACAACTTCTGCAATGGTTTCTGTCATAGTCAATTACTGCAGTGAACACTGTCACGGTTAGTACAATGATTATTGCCACAATTCCTGCAATGATTACTTCCAGCATTATTGCAATGATTACTCTCACAATGTTTGCAATGATTACTGCTACAGTTTTTTTGCAATGATCATTGCCACAACTACTGCAATGGCCATTGACACAAATACTGCAGTAATGGCTGCCAAAATCACTAATAATTACTGCAATGATTACTTCCAGACTTTTTTTGCACTGATGTTTGCAATGATTACTGCTACAGTTTTTTTGCAATGATCATTGCCACAACTACTGCAATGGCCATTGACACAAATACTGCAGTAATGGCTGCCAAAATCACTCTAATAATTACTGCAATGATTACTTCCAGACTTTTTTGCACTGATGTTTGCAATGATTACTGCTACACGCTTTGCAATCACGCCTGCCACTATTACCACAATGAATGCTGCCACAATTATTGCAAATCATTACTGCCATGATTACTAAAATAAACATCTCTGCACAATTATTGGCATGCAGTTTTATTACTGTCCCATTGACTGGCAAGGCTCCTGCTCCACTTCCTGGCAGAAATAGTGAGGCTTGCCTCCTTACCTTGCCCTAGGCTTACTGTACAGCAGTGATCGAACAATGCAACCAATTCTACCTCGGTATAGAACAGAGATTTCTGGTCCTTTGTGTAATAAGGCTAATTATTAACTCAGATCACATGATATGCCTTCCAAGGATAACTGTTGTATGAACTTTGTGTGCTATTACTTGTGTACCACAGGTTTCCTCAAAACCCCTATTACCTTCTGATTTTTTCAGCAAGTTTAATTTCATGACTAAAACCAGATTTTTAAGTAATTTGGTTTTTCATTACATTTTCCTTTGATAATCTTCTGGAATTACAGTCGACAGCTTTGATAAGATTTATTTCTGATTGAAGGGGTGGGCACAATTCATATTGTAAAATGGGGCAGCACAGTGGCTAGCACTGCTGCCTCACAGTACCAGGGTCACAGGTTCGATTCCAGCCTTGGGTGACTGTCTGTGTGGTGTTTGCACATTCAACCCGTGTCTGTGTGGGTCTCCTCCCACAATCCAAATCCAAAGATGTGGAGGTTGGGGTGAATTGGCCATGTAAATTGTCCATTGTGCTAGGCGCATTAATCACTATTAATCAGGGTAGATATAGGGTAGGGTAATGGGTCTGGGTGGGTTACTCTTTGGAGGGTCAGTGTGGACCCGTTGGGCTAAAGAGCCTGTTTCCATACTGTAGGGATTCTAATCTAAAGAAAAAATCATTACATTGAATTCTAGACAGCCTCTGAAACAGGTCTGGCTAATTAGAATTAAATGGAAAATAATTTTATCTCAATTTGATTTTGCTGAGGTTGTACAGGATGGTGGTGAAGCCTCTTCCGGAGGACTGTGTCCAATTCTGGTCATCCTATTAGAGCAAGGATATTATTAAACTGGAGAGGGTTCAGAGAGATTTACCAGGATGTTGCCAGGAATGCAGGGCTTGAGGTATAAGGAGAGGTTGGATAGGCAGGGACTTCTTTCACTACAGCGTAAGAGATTGAGGGGTGACCTTGTAGAGGTTTATAAAATTATGAGGGGCCTAGATAAGGTGACTAGCCAAGGTCTTCTCCCAAGGGTGGGGGAGCCCAGAACTAGTGGGCATAGGTTTAAGGTGAGAGGGGAAAAATAAAAAAAAACATGAGGGGCAATTATTTTTACACAGAGAGTGGTTCGTGTGTGGAATTAACTACCAGAGGAAGTGGTGGATGTGGGTACAGTTACAACTTTTAAAAGACATTTCGATGAGTACATGAATATGAAATGTTTGGAGGGATATGGGCCAGGGCCAGGCAGGTGGGACTAGTTTAGTTTGGGATTACGTTCAGCATGGTTGGACCGAAGGGTCTGTTTCCATGCAGTATGCCTCTATGACAGCTTGAATTTTCATGAAGGTACACAGTGCATATCACTTAACCAGTGAAGACCATCCCACTGGTTCCCTATCCCTCCCATGTCTCTATGTCGAAACTATCCAACAAAAGTCCATCCCTCGATTACTCTATAACTGCACCATTGGAACCTTTTCCTTTAGTACCCTAATTCCAGTGTTAAAGATTTCCTCAAATGCTCCAACTCTCTTATAAAAGCCATTCCTCCACCAGTAAAGAACATCCTTCCACGAGCAAATACCACCAAAATTCATTTTAATGGCCCCCTAACTCTTGCAGCCGAACTTGATCTCCTATTACTAACTCATCACTCAACATGCATAAGATAGGAAACGGATTAGAGAGACTGATGTAATGACCCTCGGTTTAAAAAAAGGTACAGTTACCATAGTCCCAGAGGAACATACAGCTACTCACTGATTAGAGAGAGATAACTGGTGGTGGTTTAACCCAATGGCTACCACACCTCAGGCGAGGGGAGAGGTTGTGAAGTAGAGTCCTTCATGGTAACCTCAGCTGGCGCAGGAATTGAACTCATGCTGTTCGTTTCATTCAGAATCGCTGAGCTAACTAATCTCTTGCCCCGGCACCTCTCCTTCTCAATCTCTTCCCTCACCTGAGGTCTGGTGGCCCTCAGGTTAAATCACCACCAGTCACTTCTCTCTGTATTGAGGGAGCAGCCCCTATGGTCTGGTAAGATTATGGTGACGCAACACAACAATGACCCACTGCTGTTTTTCCCCAATGGAGGCAGGACATCTGTGAAATGCAATTGCTATTTCATGTGCCTGTGGGGTTCCATCGCAGTCTATTGACCACATTTACCTTGCTAATACGTTGTGTTAGAAATAATGTGTACATATATTACTGACCGAATCAATCACTCTGTTCAGGAATGTTATTACACAGTTGCAGAGCAGTCTGGGACCTGAATGCAGACCTCCTGATTCAGAGGTAAGGACACTACCACTGTCCCCACAAGAGCTCTACAAACCAGATCACAAAAACCCCACAGTGTGGAAGCAGGCCATTTGGCCCATTGAGTTCACACAAACCCTTCAAAGAGCGACCTACTTCCTACCCCATCCCTACAAACCTGCATTTCTCATAGCCAATCCACCTAACCTGCATGACTTTGGACTGTGGGAGGAAACCGGAGCACCCGGAAGAAACCCACGCAGACACGGGGAGAACGTGCAAACTCCACACAGACAGTCGCCTGAGGCTGGAATCGAACCTAGGCCACTGGGGCTGTGAGGAAGCAATGTTAATGACTGAGCCACCGTGCTGCCCCAAATTAAATCATAACAGATTTGGCAGTCTGCTTTGGAATATAGTCTAACTGGACGGGATAAATATATCCTCTATCTGTTGATTATAAGGCTGTTGAATGGGAGACAATTGGCATTGTTGGGGAGAAAGGAAAAATGGTACCCTTGTATGGTAGAGGGAGCTCTTTGCTAAGGCTGCGGGTTAGGGTCAAGGCAGAGGGGAGGGAATGTGGCTAGTTGTTTCATGCACTGTAACATCTACAGAACTGCTCAATGCTAACGTTTGCGATGCAGAGGAAAGGAATAAAAGTGGAGACAAATCTACTCCTGCTAGTGTCCAGAACATAGTCAGAAATCCGTCTGCAAAGACGAGAGTTTACGATTTTGCTTCAACTAATCCAAAGAGAAGGTCTTCTTTTCACTCTCTCTACTGTTTAATACACTCAGCAAATGACAGTTAATCAAAGAGCTCACTATTTAAACCAACAGTGCGTCTCCCTTTCCTGTCCACATTGAGTCAGTGGGTATTCTTAACACGACAATGAATTACAATTTATAAAGATTGAAATGAAAAGAATTCTCAGAGGTATAATAAAGAACCAAGAATAAAAAGCTATTAGATCAATGCGTGGTCAAAGTAGCAGAGTTTTAGGAGAGTCTTAAAGGAAGAGAGGGTGGTCGTGACATGGAGGGGTTTGGGAAGTGAATTTCAGAGTACAGCATCCAAGACATCTGTACATGCTGACACCAATACTGCAGCAAGGAAGGGAGGGTTTGGAGAGTTGGAGTTGGGTGGGGGATGAGTTAGGGCAAGATGTGATTCAAAGACAAGGATATGAATCTTTCTAATTGAAAGCACTGGGAAACCAAGGGCTCATGTATGCTAAGAGGACTTGGGATAGTTTGCATGACAGGATGGGGCTAGAGGGTGAACTGAATTTTAAGGTGGAGGGAAGACAAATAGTTCTAACGGAGGGAAATGGAGTGCAGAGATGGTACAGACCCAGATCTTGGGATGGATGAACTACATGAACAGCTTTTATTACCCATGCTATTGGGGTGTGTCTATGGGATAAAGGTCATCTGCTTGTTTGACGGGGCATTGAAAATTTGATGCCCTATTTGCTGATAACTGTTTATAGAAATAATCCAAAAGGTGTAACCGTCACACAATATAGTCGGCAGCTCTCCACCTCCCCCAGTCCAGATCTCTCACCTCCAAGACAACGCACACACCATTACAGCATCTGAAACTAGAAGGGATGTTTTTATGAAGCTGCTGTCTCAGTTCATCATTTCTTCTGACAGGCACTCAGATCAGGGAACAGGCGACAGAGGTCGCCATGTGCTGGGGTCTGTGATGCTCCCGACAAAGCCATGACTCTCTGAGGTATTATTCCAGTTGAGTGTGACTCTGCGCTGACAAAATGCAATCTGTAATGTCATCCCCGGCTTCCTCGCCTTTACAAAATATCCAGGCCGTCCGAGATTCTGAAGTTCAGAGTTCAAAGGACAATGACCATTTACATCAAACAGAACTGACTGTGCCTTCTGTCCACAACTGGGGTCGACACACTTGTTTCTCCCTCTGTCTTCATTATATCAACCTCAAATACTTTAAACTACATTCTGCCATAGCTTAAGACTGATGTATCTGCAGCACATTACTCCAAACCTTGTATTTTACTGCTCAAACCCAAAATCTCTTTATCCTGCTTCTTGAAGCACAAGCTGACAGCAAATAGTTTCAGGGTTAACCGCCCAGTCTAATACAGTTTCAGATCTCCTTGGTTTGGTTGCTTCATGTCACTGCACTGACAGCATGCCAGTGTCCCCCAGCAGACAGATGAAGTCATAAAGCAAGTTCACACACTGTTCCCCACACACAGGAGCTGACCCAGCCTCCCCACCTCCCTCACGAAAAAAAAAGCTGACAGCTCGTTCAAGCATCCTCCTCCCTGGAACCACTCACTCAGTGGCTTTGTGCAAGGAAGCTGGGGGCACCTCGAAAGCTCAGAAATTGCTGTCGATCCTGAGCTGCCGGCACCCCCCCTCCTCTCTCTCTCTCTCTCTCTGGGTGTTCTGTATGAAATGAAGCCTGGATTCCTCTTCCACCCCTGCGCTGCGGCTCAACAGGAACTGAGCACAGCAGGACCCAAACGGGAGCAAGTCGTCAATCTGAGGATGAACCATCTTTAATCAGGCTGCCTGAAGCCCACACTCTCTAGGAGCTGCCACCGAACAGCAGCGTTGACAAAATTGCTACCTACCTTTCATGGCTGAGCACAGAATATACATCATTTGATGACTGCGCGGCCAAGGGTTTAGATCATGCCCGAGACTCTCTCTTTGCCTTTTCAGCAGCTATGCTCTGCTACAGCATTGCCCGACAACACAACCATCTGAAAATCCACGTGATCCAGTCATCTGGTCGCTCTCCACCCACTGTCAGTGATTGGCAGCTTCGACAGAAAAGTCTCATTCAGCCCAGGAACCTGCCTCCCAGGCACTACGCTGCAGTCAGCAGGAGGTAATGCAGCTAACTCCACCGTGCTCCAGCACCACTCCAAAGCTGCCTTCCCACTTCGATTTCCCTCGCGTCCTTCTGGACATTTGTTTTCCTCTTGGCAACAACATGGCCATTATATATTAGTGCAATCTGAGCACAGGGTTCCAGAGAAAATCACACCAAGGCAGTGAGGGGGAATTTGCTTTCAATTGGGTAAATAGAAATTCTGGATTAGTGGTGCTGGAAGAGCACAGCAGTCCAAAGAGCAGCGAAATCGACGTTTCGGGCAAAAGCCCTGGAAAGACCATCCAACTACTGTAAAACCCACCCTCCCCGACTTGCTGGAAACCCACCAGCCTGAGGTCGACTCAGGTGCTGATCTTGCTAATGTTGATCTTGCTTTGTGCACCTCCTGTGCAGTTGTAACCCTGTATGCCTCGCTCTGTCATAAGGAACCTTATGCTCTTAGGGGTGGCACGGTGGCTCAGTGGTTAGCACTGCTACTTCACAGCACCAGGGACGTGGGTTCGATTCCCACCTCAGGCGATTGTTCTGTGTGGAATTTGCACATTTTCCCCATGTCTGTGTGGGTTTCCTCCTGCAATCCAAATGAATGGCCATGCTAAGTTGCACCATAGTGATAGGTGCATTAGTCAGGGGTAAATGTAGGGGAGTGGGTCTGGGTGGTTTACTCTTTGGAGGGTCAGTGCGGACTTGTTGGGGCCTGTTCCTACACTGTAGGGTATCTAATCTGGATGTCCCTGTTGCTATGATCTGCCTGTACTGCTGGCAAAACAAAGCTTTTTGCTGTACTTAGGTACATGTGACCACACTAAGATTCATTCACAGGACGTGGGCATTGCTGGCTAGGCTATCCATCATTGTCCAGCCAGCACTTTGGAGTCAGCCACAATCCTGTGGGTCTGGAGTCACATGTAAGCCAGACCAGGTAAGGATGGCAGTTTCCTTCCCTAAAGGGAACTAGATGGATTTTTCCAACAATCAACAATGGCCATCATTAGACTCTTAAGTCCAGATTTTTGAAAATTGCCTTCAGTTTCCATCATCTGCCACAGCAGGACTTGAACTCAAGTCCCTAGGATTAATAGATCATAGAACGTACAGCATGGAAACAGATCCTTTGGTCCAACCCATCCATGCCGACCAAATATCCAAACCTAATCTAGTCCCAATTGCTAGCACTTGGCCCATATCCCTCTAAACCCTTCGTATTCATATACCCATCCAGACGCCTTTTAAATAATGTAATTGTGCCAGCCTCCACTTCCTCGGAAGCTCATTCCATACACGCACCACCCTCTGCGTGGAAAAAGTTGCCCCTTAAGTTTCTTATATCTTCCCCCTCTCACCCTAAACCTATGCCCTCTAGTTCTGGACTCCCCCACCCCAGAGAAAAGACTTTGTCTATTTATCCTATCCATTCCCCTCATGATTTTATAAGTCTCTATAAAGTCATCCCTCAGCTTTTGAGGCTCCAGGGAAAACAGCCCCAGCCTGTTCAACCTCTCCCTATAGCTCAAATCCTCCAACCCTGGCAACATCCTTGTAAATCTTTTCTGAACCCTGTCAAGATCCACAACATCCTTCCAATTGGAAGGAGACCAGAACTGCACGCAATCGGATTAATAGATTAATAGTCTTGTGATAATAACACTGACCCACCACTTCCACAGCGTATTTAAATGTACGGACTGCCAAATTATTTTTACTGCCTGGCCCACACATAATGGAGCCTGCATACTTACTTTTGAGCTGTTGCATGGGATCAAGGAATAAACAGCTTCTTTTCTGGTCTGACTCCAGGCTCCACAACAACACAGTGAACTCTTAATTCCATAACAACCTTGTCAGTTTTCGAGAAAGCAGCTAATCTCTTTGCTTTGAGACAATTTTGGATGGACAATAATTTCTGGCCCTGCCAATGATGGCTGTATCTCGCAAACCAATTTTAAGAAAAAGCAAGAAATGTAAAATTGCAGACTCTTTGTAAGAGATTTAGAAGCCTGATGTATTTTCTGTTGGCAGGAACAAAGATTCTGTTTCCTGATTAGGGCAAGGCAATGTTTATTATTAATTTTGCAATTGTACTCTTTGAATTCACTGCATTGACAGAATAATAGGATCCCTACAGCACAGAAAGAGGCCATTTGATCACTGAGTCTGCACTGACCCTCCTGTTATTAGAATACTGAATGGACTCAGAAACTCTTAACATTCGCCTATACCTGTATTTTTGTTTTTGCTGCTGTTTACCCATTATTTACTAATCTATGTTACTTAACTCTATGATCTGCCTGTTTTGCTCGCAAGACAGAGCTTTTCACTGTGCCTCAGTACACGTGACAATAAATTCAATTAAATTAAATTCAAGATCATCCCAACCAGACCACCACTCTCTCCCCAACACGACAGGGCAATTTTAAGCATGGCCAATCCACTTACCTGCACATTTTTGGACTGTGCGGGGAAATCCACACAGAAATGGGGAGCATGTTCAAACTCCATACAGTCACTAGAAGTGGGGCAGCACTGTAGCTCAGTGGTTAGCACTGCAGCCTCACAGCGCCCGGGACCCGGGTTTGATTCCAGCCTCGGGCGACTGTCTGTGTGGAATTTGCACATTATCCCTGTGTCTGTGTGGGTTTCTTCTGGGTGCTCTGGTTTCCTCCCATGATCCAAAGATGTGCAGGTCTGATGAATTGGCTATTGTAAATTGTCCACAGTGTTAGGTGCATTAATCAGAGGGAAATGGGTCTGGGTGGGTTACTCTTTGGAGGGTCAGTGTGGACTGGTTGGGCCAAATGGCCTGTTTCCACACTGTAGGGATTCTAATCTAAAAGTTGGAGTCAAACTCAGGTGCCTGGCGCTGAGAGGCATCAGTGCTCACCACTGAGCCAGGCCTGTACTGAAAGATTGAATTGTTACAGTGTAGAAGGGAGCTATTCTACCCATTATCTCCTCTGGTTCTCTGAATGAGCAGTTCACTTTGTGCCATTCTCCCCCTCTTTCCCATGTAATCCGTCACATTCCTCCTTTTCAGGTAACGGTCTCGGTGTCTTTTGCATGTTGCAAATGAACTGTCACTAACCCGCTCTCAGGCTGGTCATTTCAAACCTTGTACATTCTCTCTCTGGAAGTTTTCCTTTGATCCATCATTCCCCGAAGCTCCAGCTTCTCAAATCTGTCTTCACAACTGAACTTCCTGAAACATTTTGGCAAATCTTTTTGTGCACTTTCTCCAATGCCTTCACATCAATGATTTAGCATGCAGATGCGTGTATGTTCTTCATGAATGCCTTCAATATGGATCAATGGAACAAGTTGTAATCATTGAGTAATATGGTGTATGCCCGGACTTGAATTCAGACTGAGAACATTAGGGGTCCTCTGGTGTTGTAGTAATTTACAATCACTAAGCCCGGAAGTGTGGGTTCCAGGTCCACCTGCTCCACAGAAATGTAATTACATCGCTGAAAAGACCGATTAGAAAATATCTAAACACAAAGACAACAATCTGCAGTCCAGGGACGTTAACATGAAGCATCATACATACTGGCCATGCTACTAGTCACTTTGCTAAATGTTGCCAACACACAATGTGCACCTGCTAATGCACACTGAACACCATTAACACTTATTGTGTACCGGCCTCATTCAGACTCAGCACCAATAACCCTCACTGTGTTCCTCCTTCATTCACACTGAACACCATTAACACTCACTGTGTTCCTGCCTCATTCACACAGAACACGATATACTCTCACTGTGTTTCAGCATCATTCACACTGAACACCATTAACACTCACTGTGTTCCGACTACATTCACACTGAACACCATTAACACTCACTGTGTTCCGACTACATTTACACTGAACACCATTAACACTCACTGTGTTCCAGCTTCATTCATACTCAGCACCATAAAAAACTACTGTGTACCAGTTTCATTCACACTTAGTGCCATTAATACTCACTGTGTTCCTGCTCCTTTCAAACACAATACCATTAACACTCACTGTGTTCCTGCTTCATTCACACACGGCACCATTAATACTCACTCTGTTCCTGTGTCATTCACACTGAACACCATTAACATTCACTCTGTTCCTGTGTCATTCACACTGAACACCATTAACACTCACTCTGTTCCTGTGTCATTCACACTGAACACCATTAACACTCACTGTGTTCCTGCTCATTCACACTGATTTTAAGTGCGAGCAGCAGCGGAGATAAGACAAACTCGGAAGGCTGCAGATAAGGCCACTTCAAACTAATGCTGGAAGGCTAGTGATGGGAGATAAGGAAATAGCTGGAGAACTTAATAAGTACTTTGCGTCAGTCTTCACAGTGGAAGACATGAGTAATATCCCAACAATTAAAGGGAGTCAGGGGGCTGAGTTGAGTATGGTTGCCATTACAAAAGAGATAGTGCTAGAAAAGCTAAAAGGTCTTAAAATTGACAAATCTCCTGGCCCCGATGGGCAACATCCTAGAGTTCTGAGGGAGGTGGCTGAGGAAATAGCGGAGGCATTGGTTGAGATCTTTCAAAAGTCACTGGAGTCAGGGAAAGTCCCGGGTGATTGGAAGACCGCTGTTGTAACCCCATTGTTCAAGAAAGGAGCAAGACAAAAGATTGAAAATTATAGGCCAATTAGTCTAACCTCGGTTGTTGGTAAAATTCTAGAATCCATCGTTAAGGATGAGATTTCTAAATTCTTGGAAGAACAGGGTCGGATTAGAACAAGTCAACATGGATTTAGTAAGGGGAAGTCATGCCTGACAAACCTGTTAGAATTCTTTGAAGAGGTGACAAGTAGGTTAGACCACGGAAACCCAGTGGATGTGGTCTATCTAGACTTCCAAAAGGCCTTTGATAAGGTGCCACATGGGAGGCTGCTGAGTAAGGGCCCATGGTGTTCGAGGTGAGCTACTGGTATGGATTGAGGATTGGCTGTCTGACAGAAGGCAGAGTGTTGGGATAAGAGGTTCTTTTTTGGAATGGCAGCCAGTGACAAGCGGTGCCCCACAGGGTTCAGTGTTGGGGCCGCAACTGTTCACGTTATATATTAATGATCTGGATGAAGGGACTAGGGGGACTTTCTAGCGAAGTTTGCCGATTATACGAAGTTAAGTGGACAGACAGGTAGTACTGAGGAAGTGGGGAGGCTGCAGAAGGATCTAGACAGTTTGGGAGAGTGGTCCAGGAAATGGCTGATGAAGTTCAATGTGAGCAAATGCGAGGTCTTGCACTTTGGAAAAAAGAATACAAGCATGGACTACTTTCTAAATGGTGAGAAAATTCATAAAGCCAAAGTACAGAGGGATCTGGGAGTGCTAATCGAGGATTCTCGAAAGGTAAACGTGCAGGTTGAATCCGTGATTAAGAAAGCGAATGTAATGTTGTCATTTATCTCAAGAGGGTTGGAATATAAAAGCAGCGATGTGCTACTGAGTACACTAAATGGGGCTTGGTTAGGCCCCATTTGGAGTACTGTGTCCAGTTTTGGGCCCCACACCTCAGGAGGGACATACTGGCACTGGAGCGTGTCCAGCGGAGATTCACACAGATGATCCCTGGAATGGTAGGTCTAACATACGAGGAACAGCTGAGGATCCTGGGATTGTACTAATTGGAGTTTAGAAGGTTAAGGGGAGATCTAATAGAAACGTACAAGATAATACATGGCTTGGAAAGGGTGGACATGAAGAAATTGTTTCCGTTTGGCGGGGAGACTAGGACCCATGGGCACAGCCTTAAAATTAGAGGGGGTCAATTCAGAACAGAAATGCGGAGAAATTTATTCAGCCAGAGAGTGGTGGACCTGTGGAATTCATTGCCGCAGAGTGCATTGGAGGCTGGGATGCTAAATGTCTTCAAGGCAGAGATTGATAAATTTTTAATGTCACAAGGAATTAAGGGCTACGGGGAGAATGCGGGTAAGTGGAATTTAAATGCCCATCAGCCATGATTAAATGGTGGAGTAGACTCGATGGGCCAAATGGCCTTACTTCCACTCCTATGTCTTATGGTCTTATGGTCTTAACACCATTAAAACTCACTGTGTTCCTGCTTCATTCACACTGAACGCCATTAACACTCACTGTGTTCCTGTTTCATTTGCACTGAACACCATTAACACTAACTGTGTTCCTGCTACATTCACACTGAACGCCATTAACACTCACTGTTTTACTGACTCTTTCAGACTGAACACCAGAAACACTCACTGTGTTCCTTCTTCTTTCTATACCCAACACCATTAAAACTCACTGTGATCCTGTCTCATTCACATTGAATACGATTAACACTCACTGTGTTCCTGCTACATTCACACTGAACACCATTAACACTCACTGTGTTCCTGCTACATTCACACTGAACACCATTAACACTCACTGTGTTCCTGTTTCATTTGCACTGAACACTATTAACACTATCTGTGTTCCTGCTACGTTCACACTGAACGCCATTAACACTCACTGTTTTACTGACTCTTTCAGACTGAACACCAGAAACACTCACTGCGTTCCTTCTTCTTTCTATACTCAGCACCATTAAAACTCACTGTGTTCCTGCTTCAAACACACAGATCTCTATTTACTCTCACTGCGTTTCAGTATCAATCACACTGAACACCATTAACATTCACTGCGTCCCAGCTACATTCATATCGAATACCATGAACACTCACTGTGTACCTCCTTCATTTACACTGAACACCATAAACACTCAATGTGTTCCTGTTACATTCATACAGAAAACCATTAATACTCTCTTGTGTTCCTTCATCATTAACACTCAGCACCATTATCGCTCACTGTGTTCCTACCTCATTCACACTGCACACCATTAACACTCACTGTGATCCTGTCTCATTCAGACTGAACACCATTCAATGTCACTGTTCCTGCTTCATTCACACACATAACACTATTTACACTCACTGTGTTCCTGCTACATTCACACTGAGCATTATTAACACTCAATGTGTTCCTGCCTCATTCACACAGAACACCATTAACACTCACTGTGTTCCTGCTACATTCACAATGAACACCATTAACACTCACTGTGTTCCTGCTGCATTCACACTGAGCACCAAGTTTCACTGTGTACCTGCTTCATTTACACTGAACACCATAAACACTTACTGTGTTCTTGCTACATTCACACTGAACACCATTAACACTCACTGTGTACCTGCTTCATTCAACACAGAACACTATTTACACTCACTGTGTTGCATCGTTATTCACACTGAACAGCATTAACACTCACTGTGTTCCTGCTTCATTCGCACTGAACACCATTAACACTCACTGAGTTCCTACTTCATTTGCACAGAAGACCATTAAATCTCACTGTGTTCCTGCTTCATTCACACACTGAACACTATTAACTCTCACTGTGTTCCATCGTTATTCACACTGAGCACCATTCACACTGACTGCATTCCTGCTTATTTCACACTGACACTATTAACCCTCACTGTGTTCCTGCTTCATTTACACTGATCACCATTAACACCCACTGTATTCCTGCTTCATTCACACTGAACACCATTAAACCTCACTGTGTTCCTGCATCATTTACACTGAACACCATTAACACCCACTGTATTCCTGCTTCATTCACACTGAACACCATTAACACTCACTGTGTTCCTGCTACATTCACACTTTACTCCATTATCACTCACTATGTTCCTGCTACATTCACACTGAGCACCATCAACTCTCACAGTTACCTGCTTCATTCACACTGAACACTATTAACACTCACTGTGTTCCTGCTGCAATCACATTGATCAATATTAGCACTCATTGTGTTCCTGCTACATTCACACTGAACACCATTAAAACTCACTGTGTTCCTGTCTCATTCACATTGAACACCATTAACACTCACTGTTTTCCTGCTTCATTAACATTCAGCACCATTATCGCTCACTGTGTTCCTGCCTCTTTCACACTGAACACCACTAACACTCACTGTGTTCCTGCTTCATTCACACTGAACACCATCAACACTCGCTGTGTTCCTGCTACATTCACACTTAACGGCATTAACATTCACTCTTTTACTGACTCTTTCAGACTGAACACCAGAAACACTCACTGTGTTCCTTCTTCTTTCATACCCAGCACCATTAAAACTCAGTGTGATCCTGTCTCATTCACACTGAATACGATTAACACTCACTGTGTTCTAGCTACATTCACACTGAACGGCATTAACACTCACTGTGTTCTAGCTACATTCACACTGAACACCATTAACACTCACTGTGTACCTGCTACATTTGCACTGAACACCATTAACACTAACTGTGTTCCTGCTACATTCACACTGAACACCATTAACACTCACTGTGTTCCTGCTTCATTCACACTGAACACCATTAACACTCACTGTGTTCCTGCTTCACTTACAGTTAAGGGGAAAGTGACAACTGCAGATGCTGGAGATCGGAGCTGAAAATGTTTTGCTGGAAAAGTGCAGCAGGTCAGGCAGCATCCAAGGAGCAGGAGAATCGACGTTTCGGGCATGAGCGTTTCTTCTCCAACATCTGCAGACCTCACTTTCTCCTAGTTGATTTTAACCTCCTGCGAAACCTCTTACAAGGATGCCTTCCTTGAAGAAGCTCTCTTCCTCCCTCTACAAGGACTAATTTACAATGAACACCATTAACAGTCACTTTGTTCCTGCGACACTCACAAGGAACACCATTAACCTGCTTCGTTCACACTGAACACCATTAACACTCACTGTGTTCCAGCTTCATTCACACTGAACACCATTAACACTCACTGTGTATCTGCTTCATTCACACTGAACACCATTAATACTCACTGTGTTCCTGCTTCACTTACAGTTAAGGGGAAAGTGACGACTGCAGATGCTGGAGATCGGAGCTGAAAATGTTTTGCTGGAAAAGTGCAGCAGGTCAGGCAACATCCAAGGAGCAGGAGAATCGACGTTTCGGGCATGAGCCCTACTTCTCCAGCATCTGCAGACCTCACTTTCTCCTAGTTGATTTTAACCTCCTGCGAATCCTCTTACAAGGATGCCTTCCTTGAAGGAGGGGTCTCCTCCCTCTACAAGGACTAATTTACAGTGAACACCATTAACAGTCACTTTGTTCCTGCGACACTCACACGGAACACCATTAACCTGCTTCGTTCACACTGAACACCATTAACACTCACTGTGCTGCAGCTACGTTCACACTGAACACCATTAACACTCACTGTGTTCCTGCTTCATTAGCACTGAACACCATTAACACTCACTAAGTTCCTTCTTTATTTACAGTGAACACCATTAACACTCAATGTGTTCCTGCATCATTCACACTGAACACCGTTAACACTCACTGTGTTCCTGCTACATTTACACTGAACACCATTAACACTTGCTGTATTCCTGCTACATTCACACTGAATACCATTAACATTCACTGAGTTCCAGATTCATTTGCATTGAATACTATCAACACTCACTGTGTTCCGGCTTCATTATCACTGAACATCATGAACACTCACTGTGTCCGTGCCTCATTCACACTGAACACTATTCACACTCACTGTGTTCCTGCTACATTTACACTGAACACCATTATCACTCACTGTGATCCTGGTACATTCACACTGAGCACCAAGTTTCACTGTGTACCTGCTTCATTTACACTGAACACCATAAACACTTATTGTGTTCCTGCTACATTCACACTGAACACCATTAACACTCACTGTCTTCCAGCTTCACTTGCACTGAACACCATTAAATCTCACCGTCTTCCTGCTTCATTCACACACAGAAAACTATTTATACTCACTGTGTTCCATCGTTATTCACACTGAACACCATGAACACTCACTGTATTCCTGCTTCATTCACTCTGAACACCATTATCACTCACAACATTCCTGCTTCATTTACACTGATCACTATTAACACTCACTGTGTTCCTGCTCCATTCACACTGAGCACCAAGTTTCACTGTGTACCTGCTTCATTTACACTGAACACCCTGTACACTTACTGTGTTCCAGCTTCATTCACACTGAACACCGTTAACACTCACCGTGTTCCTGCTACATTTACGCTGAACACCATTAACACTCACCGTGTTCCTGCTACATTTACGCTGAACACCATTAACACTCACTGTGTTCCTGCTACATTCGCACTGAATACCATTAACATTCACTGAGTTCCAGATTCATTTGCATTGAACACTGTCAACACTCACTGTGTTTCAGCTTCATTCACACTGAACACCATTAACACTCACTGTGTTCCTACTACATTGACATTGATCAATATTAACACTCACTGTGTTCCTGCTTCATTCACACTGAACAACATTAACGCTCACTGTGTTCCTGCTACATTTGCACAGAAGACAATTAAATCTCACTGTGTTCCAGCTTCATTCACACACAGAACACTATATACACTCACTGTGTTCCATCTTCATTCACACTGAACACCATTAACACTCACTGTGCACCTGCTTAATTTACAGTGAACACAATTAACACTCACTGTGTTCCTGGTACATTCACATTGATCAATATTGGCACTCATTGTATTCCTGGTACATTCACACTGAGCACCAAGTTTCACTGTGTACCTGCTTCATTTACACTGAACACCATAAACACTTATTGTGTTCCTGCTACATTCACACTGAACACCATTAACACGCACTGTGTACCTGCTTCACTTGCACTGCACACCATAAACCCTCACTGTGTTCCTGCTACATTCACACTGAACACCATTAACACTCACTGTGTTTCTGCATCATTCACTCTGAACACCATTATCACTCACTACGTTCCTGCTACATTCACACTGAGCACCATTAACTCTCACTGTGTATCTGCTTCATTTACACTGAACACTATTAACATTCACTGTGTTCCTGCTACATTCACACTGAACACCATTAACACTCACTGTGTTCCTGCTACATTCACACTGAACACCATTAACACTCACTGTGTTCCTGCTACATTCACACTGAACACCATTAACACTCACTGTGTTCCTGCTTCATTCACACTGAACACCATTAACACTCACTGTGTTCCTGCTTCATTCACACTGAACACCATTAACAGTCACTGTGTTCCTGTTACATTTGCACAGAAGACAATTAAATCTCACTGTGTTCCAGCTTCATTCACACACAGAACACTATATACACTCACTGTGTTCCATTGTAATTCACACTGAACACCATTAACACTGACTGCGTTCCTGCATAATTCACACTGAACACCATTATCACTCACTGTGTTCCTGCTACATTCACACTGCGCACCAAGTTTCACTGTGTACCTGCTTCATTTACACTGAACACCATAAACACTTCCTGTGTTCCTGCTACATTCACACTTTACACCATTAACACTCACTGTGTTCCTGCCTCTTTCAAACTGAACGCCTTTAACACTCACTGTTTTCCTGCTACATTCACACTGAGCACCATCAACTCTCACTGTGTGCCTGCGTTCATTTACACTGAACACCATTAACACTGGTTGTGTTCCTGCTGCATTCACACTGAACACTATTATCACTCACTGTGTTCCTGCTACATTCACACCGATCACCATTAAGTAGCAGGAATGGTTCAATGTTCATGCTTCATTTGCACAGAACACCATTAACACTCACTGTGTTCCTGCTACATTCGCACTGAACACCATTAACACTCACTAAGTTCCTTCTTTATTTACAGTGAACACCAGAAACACTCACTGTGTTCCAAGCTTCATTCGCAGTGAACACCGTTAACACTCACTGTGTTCCTGCTACATTTACACTGAACACCATTAACACTTGCTGTATTCCTGCTACATTCGCACTGAATACCATTAACATTCACTGAGTTCCAGATTCATTTGCATTGAATACTATCAACACTCACTGTGTTCCGGCTTCATTATCACTGAACATCATTAACACTCACTGTGTCCGTGCCTCATTCACACTGAACACTATTAACTCTCACTGTGTTCCTGCTACATTCACACTTTACACCATTATCACTGTGTTACATCGTTATTCAGATTGAACACCATTAATACTGACTGCGCATCTGCTGAATTCACACTGAGCACCATCAACTCTCACTGTGTTCCTGCTTCATTCACACACAGAACGCTATTGACACTCACTGTGTTCCATCGTTATTCACACTGAACACCATTTTCACTCACTGTGTTCCTGCTACATTCACAGTGAGCACCAAGTCTCACTGTGTAACTGCTTCTTTTACACTGAACACCATAAACACTTACTGTGTTCCTGCTAAATTCACACTGAACACCATTATCACTCACTGTGTACCTGCTTCATTCACACTGAACACCATTAACACTCACTGTTCCTTCCCCATTCACACTGGACACCATTATCACTCACTGTGTTCCTGCTTCATTCACGATGAACACCATTAACACTCACTGTGTTCCTGCTTCATTTGCACAGAAGATCATGAAATCTCACTGTGTTCCTGCTTCATTCACGATGAACACCATTAACACTCACTTTGTTCCTGCTTCATTTGCACAGAAGATCATGAAATCTCACTGTGTTCCTGCTTCATTCACACACAGAACACTATATACACTCACTGTATTCCATCGGTATTCACACTGAACACCATTAACACTGACTGCGTTCCTGCTTAATTCACACTGAACACCGTTAACACTCACTGTGTTCTTGCCTCTTTCAAAGTGAACACCTTCAACACTCACTGTGTTCCTGCTACAATCACACTTTACACCATTAACACTCACTGTGTACCTGCTTCATTTACACTGAAAACCATTAACACTCACTGTGTTCCTGCTACATTCACACTGAACACCATTAACACTCACTGTGTTCCTGCTTCATTTGCACAGAAGATCATGAAATCTCACTGTGTTCCTGCTTCATTCACGATGAACACCATTAACACTCACTTTGTTCCTGCTTCATTTGCACAGAAGACCATTAAATCTCACTGTGTTCCTGCTTCATTCACACACAGAACACTACTTACACTCACTGTGTTCCATCGTTATTCACACTGAACACCATTAACACTGACTGCATTCCTGCTTATTTCACATTGAACACTATTAACCCTCACTGTGTTCCTGCTTCATTTACACTGAACACCATTAACACCCACTGTATTCCTGCTTCATTCACACTGAACACCATTAACACTCACTGTGTTCCTGCTACATTCACACTGAGCACCATCAACTCTTACAGTTACCTGCTTCATTTACACTGAACACCGTTAAAACTGACTGTGTTCCTGCTACATTCACACTGTACACCATTAAAACTCATTGTGTTCCTGTCTCATTCACATTGAACACCATTAACACTCACTGTTTTCCTGCTTCATTAATATTCAGCACCATTATCGTTCAGTGTGTTCCTGCCTCTTTCACACTGAACACCACTAACACTCACTCTGTTCCTGCGTCATTCACACTCAGCACCATTAACACTCACTGTGTTCCTGCTTCATTCACACTGAACACCATTAACACTCACTGTGCACCTGCTTAATTCACAGTGAACACCATTAACACTCACGTTGTTCCTGCTACATTCACACTTAACGGCATTAACATTCACGCTTTTACTGACTCTTTCAGACTGAACGCCAGAAACACTCACTCTATTGCTTCTTCTTTCATACCCAGCACCATTAAAACTCAGTGTGATCCTGTCTCATTCACACTGAATACGATTAACACTCACTGTGTTCTAGCTACATTCACACTAAACGCCATTAACACTCTCTGTGTTACTGCTACATTCACACTGAACGGCATTAACACTCACTGTGTTGTGGCTTCATTATCACTGAACACCATGAACACTCACTGTGTTCTAGCTACATTCACACTGAATGCCATTAACACTCACAGTGTTCTAGCTACATTCATACTGAACACCATTAACACTCACTGTGTTCTAGCTACATTCATACTGAACACCATTAACACTCACTGTGTTCCTGCTACATTCACACTGACCACCATTAACACTCACTGTGTTCCTGCTTCATTCACACTGAACACCATTAACACTCACTGTGTTCCTGCTACATTCACACTGACCACTATTAACACTCACTGTGTTCCTGCTTCATTCACACTGAACACCATTAACATTCACTGTGTTCATGATTCATTCACACACAGCACCATTAACACTCAATGCGTTCCTGCCTCATTCACACTGAACACCATTGACACTCACTGTGTTCCTGCTACATTCGCACTGAACACCATTAACACTCACTAAGTTCCTTCTCTATTTACAGTGAACACCATTAACACTCACTGTGTTCCTGCTTCATTCACACTGAACACCATTAACACTCACTGTGTTCCAGCTTCATTCACACTGAACACCATTAACACTCACTGTGTTCCTGCTTCATTCACACTGAACACCATAACACTCACTCTGTTCCTGCGTCATTCACACTCAGCACCATTAACACTCACTGTGTTCCTGCTACATTTACACTGAACACCATTAACATTCACTGAGTTCCAGATTCATTCGCATTGAACACTATTAACACTCACTATGTTTCAGCTTCATTCACACTGAACATCATGAACACTCACTGTTCCTGCTTCATTCACACTGAACATCATAAACACTCACTGTGTTCCGGCTTCATTATCACTGAACACCAGTAACACTCACTGTGTTCCAGCTTCATTCACACTGAACACCATTAACACTCACTGTGTTCCTGCTTCATTTGCACTGAACACCATTAACGCTCACTGTGTTCCTGCTTTATTCACACTGAACACCATTAACACTCACTGTGTTCCTGCTTCATTTACACTGAACATCATTAACACTCACTGTCTTCCTGCTTAATTTGCACTGAACACCATTTACACTCACTGTGTTCCTGCTTCATTCACACTGAACACCATTATCACTCACTGTGATCCTGGTACATTCACACTGAGCACCAAGTTTCACTGTGTATCTGCTTCATTTACACTGAACACCATAAACACTTATTGTGTTCCTGCTACATTCACACTGAACACCATTAACACTCACTGTCTTCCAGCTTCACTTGCACTGAACACCATTAAATCTCACTGTGTTCCTGCTTCATTCACACACAGAACACTACTTACACTCACTGTGTTCCATCGTTATTCACACTGAACACCATTAACACTGACTGTGCACCTGCTTAATTCACACTGAACACCATAAACACTCAGTGTGTTCCTGCAACATTCATATTAATCATAATTAGCACTCATTGTGTTCCTGCTACATTCACATTGAACACCATTAACTCTCACTGTGTTCCTGCTTCATTTACAGTGAACACCATTAAATCTCACTGTGTTCCTGCTTCATTCACACTGTACACCATTAACATTCACTGTGTTCCAGCTTCATTCACACTGAACACTATTAACACTCACTGTGTTCCTGCTTCATTCACACTGAACACCATTAACATTCACTGTGTTCCAGCTTCATTCACACTGAACACTATTAACACTCACTGTGTTCCTGCTTCATTCACACTGAACACCAATAACACTCACTGTGTTCCTGCTACATTCACACTGAAGACCATTATCACTCACTGTGTTCCTGCTACATTCACACACAGAACACTATTTACACTCACTGTGTTCCATTGTTATTCACACTGAACACCATTAACACTGACTGCGTTCCTGCCTCATTTACACTGAACACCATTATCACTCTCTGTGTTCCTGCTACATTCACATTGAGCACCAAGTTTCACTGTGTATCTGCTTCATTCACACTGAACACCATTAACACTCACTGTGTTCCTGCTTCACTTATAATGAAGGAGGAAGTGAGGACTGCAGATGCTGGAGATCGGAGCTGAAAATGTTTTGCTGGTAAAGCGCAGCAGGTCAGGCAGCATCCAAGGAGCAGGAGAATCGACGTTTCGGGCATGAGCCCTACTTCTCCAGCATCTGCAGATATCACTTTCTCCTAGTTGATTTTAACCTCCTGCGAATCCTCTTACAAGGATGCCTTCCTTGAAGGAGCTCTCTTCCTCCCTCTACAAGGACTAATTTACAGTGAACACCATTAACAGTCACTTTGTTCCTGCGACACTCACACGGAACACCATTAACCTGCTTCGTTCACACTGAACAACATTAACACTCACTGTGTTCCTGCTTCATTCACACACAGCACCATTAACACTCAATGTGTTCCTGCCTCATTCACAGTGAACACCATTAACACTCACTGTGTTCCAAGCTTCATTCGCACTGAACACCATTAACACTCACTGTGTTCTTGCCGCATTCACACTGAACACCATTAATACTCACTAAGTTCCTTCTTTATTTACAGTGAACACCATTAACACTCACTGTGTTCCTGCTTCATTCACACTGAACACCATTCACACTCACTGTGTTCCAAGCTTCATTCGCACTGAACACCGTTAACACTCACTGTGTTCTTGCTACATTTACACTGAACACCATTAACACTTGCTGTATTCCTGCTACATTCGCACTGAATACCATTAACATTCACTGAGTTCCAGATTCATTTGCATTGAACACTATCAACACTCACTGTGTTTCAGCTTCATTCACACTGAACATCATGAACACTCACAGTGTTCCTGCTTCATTCACATTGATCAATATTAACAATCATTGTGTTCCTGCTACATTCACACTGAACACGATTAACACTCACTGTGATCCTGGTACATTCACACTGAGCACCAAGTTTCACTGTGTACCTGCTTCATTTACACTGAACACCATAAACACTTATTGTGTTCCTGCTACATTCACACTGAACACCATTAACACTCACTGTGTTCCTGCTACATTCTCACTGAACACCATTAACACTCATCCTGCTTAATTTGCACTGAACACCATTAACACTCACTGTGTTCCTGCTACATTCTCACTGAACACCATTAACACTCATCCTGCTTAATTTGCACTGAACACCATTAACACTCACTGTCTTCCAGCTTCACTTGCACTGAACACCATTAAATCTCACTGTGTTCCTGCTTCATTCACACACAGAACACTACTTACACTCACTGTGTTCCATCGTTATTCACACTGAACACCATTAACACTGACTGTGCACCTGCTTAATTCACACTGAACACCATTAACACTCATTGTGTTCCTGCTACATTCACATTGAACACCATTAACTCTCACTGTGTTCCTGCTTCATTCGCACTGGACACCATTAACACTCACTGTGTTCCTGTTACATTTTCACAGAAGACAATTAAATCTCACTGTGTTCCTGCTTCATTCATACACAGAACACTATATACACTCACTGTGTTCCATTGTTATTCACACTGAACACCATTAACACTGACTGCTTTCCTGCATAATTCACAGTGAACACCATTAACACTCACTGTGTTCCTGCTACATTCACACTGAGCACCAAGTTTCACTGTGTACCTGCTTCATTCACACTGAACACCATTAACACTCACTGTGTTCCAGCTTCATTTACACTGAACACCATTAACACTCGTTGTGTTCCTGCTGCATTCACATTGAACACCATTATCACTCAATGTGTTCCTGCTACATTCACAGTGAGCACCATTAACACTCACTGTGTTCCTGCTTCATTTGCACAGAAGACCATTAAATCTCACTGTGTTCCTGCTTCATTCACACACTGAACACTATTAACTCTTACTGTGTTCCTGCGTCATTCACACTCAGCACCATTAACACTCAATGTGTTCCTGCTTCATTCACACAGAACACCATTATCACTCACTGTGTTCCTCATTCTTTCACACAGAACACCATTATCACTCAATGTGTTCCTGCTACATTCACAGTGAGCACCATTAACACTCACTGTGTTCCTGCTTCATTTGCACAGAAGACCATTAAATCTCACTGTGTTCCTGCTTCATTCACACTCAGCACCATTAACACTCACCGTGTTCCTGCTACATTCACACTTTACACCATTATTACTGTGTTCCATCGTTATACAGACTGAACACCATTAATACTGACTGCGCATTTGCTGTATTCACACTGAGCACCATCAACTCTCACTGTGTTCCTGCTTCATTCACACACAGAATGCTATTTACACTCACTGTGTTCCATCGTTATTCACACTGAACACCATTAACACTCGCTATGCACCTGCTTAATTCACACTGAACACCATTTTCACTCACTGTGTTCCTGCTACATTCACAGTGAGCAAGACGTCTCACTGTGTAACTGCTTCTTTTACACTGACCACCATAAACACTCACTCTGTTCCTGCTACATTCACACTGGACACTATTAACACTTACTGTGTTCCTGCTTCATTTGCACTGAACACCATTAACACTCACTGGGTTGCTGCTTCATTCACACACAGAACACCATTAACACTCACTGTGTTCCTGCTACATTCACTCTGAACACCATTAACAATGACTGTGTTCCTGCTTCATTCACACACAGAACACTATTTACACCCACTGTGTTCCATCGTTATTCACACTGAACAACATTAACACTCACTGTGTTCCTGCTAAATTCACACTTTACACCATTATCACTCACTATGTTCCTGCTACATTCACACTGAGCACCATTAACACTCATTGTGTTCTTGTCTCTTTCAAACTGAACACCTTTAACACTCACTGTGTTCCTGCTTCATTCACATGTAGAACAGTATTTACACTCACTGTGTTCCATCGTTAATCTCACTGAACACCATTAACAATGACTGCGTTCCTATTTCATTTACACTGAACACCATTAACACTCACTGTGTTCCTGCTTCATTCAAACTGAACACCATTAACACTCACTGTGTTCCTGCTACATTCACACTGAGCACCATCAACTCTCACCGTGTACCTGCTTCATTTACACTGAACACCGTTAACACTCACTGTGTTCCTGCTACATTCACACTGAACACCATTAACACTCACTGTGTTCCTGCTACATTCACACTGAACACCATTAACACTCACTGTGTTCCTGCGTCATTCACACACAGAACACTATTTATACTCACTGTGTTCCATCGTTATTCACACTGTACACCATTAACACTCACTGTGTTCCTGCTACATTCACACTGAACGCCATTAACACTCACTGTGTTCCTGCTACATTTGCACTGAACACCATTAACACTCATTGTGTTCCTGCTACATGCACACTGAGCACCATCAACTCTCAGTGTATTCTTGCCTTATTCACACTGAACACAATAAACATTCACTGTGTTCCTGCTTCATTCACACTGAACACCATTAACACTCACCGTATGACAGCATCATTCGCACTGAACACCATTAACACTCACTGTGTCCCTCCATCATTCACTCTGAAAACCATTAACACTCACTGTGATCCCGCTTTTTCACACTGAAAACCATTAACACTCACTGAGTTCCAGATTCATTCGCAGTGAACACTATTAACACTCACTGTGTTCCAGCTTCATTCACACTGAACACCATTAACACTAACCGTGTTCCCGCTTCATTAACACTGAACACCATTAACACTCACTGTGTTCCTACGTTATTTACACTGAACACCATTAACACTCACTGTGATCCTGCTTCACTCGCACTGAACACCACTAACAATCACTGTGTTCCTGCTTCATTCACACCGAACACCTTTAACACTCACTGTGTTCCAGCTTCATTCATACTGATCACCATTAACACTCACTGTGTTCCCGCTACATTCACACTGAGCACCATTAACACTCATGGTGTTCCTGCTTCATTCGCACAGAAGACCATTAAATCTCACTGTGTTCCTGCTTCATTCACACATAGAACACTATTTACACTCACTGTGTTCCATCGTTATTCACACTGAACACCATTATGACTGACTGCGTTCCTACTTCATTTACACTGAACAACATTAATACTCACTGTGTTCCTGCCTCTTTCAAACTGAACACCATTAACACTCACTGTGTACCTGCTTCATTTACACTGAACACCATTAACACTCACTGTGTTCCAGATTCATTCACACAGTACACCATTAACACTTACTATGTTCCTGCTACATTCACACTGAACACCATTAACACTCACTGCGTTCCTCCTACATTCGCACTGAAATCCGTGAACACTCACTGTGTTACTGCTTCATTCACAATGAACACCATGAACACTCACTGTATTCCTGCTTCATTCGCACCGAACACTATTAACACTTACTGGGTTCATGCTGCATTCCCACTGAACACTGTTAACACTCACTGTGTTTCAGCTTCATTCACATTGAACAGATTAGCATTCAATGATTTCCAGCTTCATTCGAACTGAACACTCACTTTGTTCCTGCTTCATTCACACTGAATACCATTAACACTCACTGTGTTCCTGCTTCTTTTGCACTGAACACCATTAACACTCACTGTATTCCAGGTTCATTCACACATAACACCATTTACACTCACTGTGTTCCTGCTTCATTCACACTGAACACCAATAACACTCACTGTGTTCCTGCTTCATTCACACTGAACACCAATAACACTCACTGTGTTCCTGTTTCATTCACACTGAACACCATTAACACTCACTGTGTTCCAGCTTCATTCACACTGAACACCATTAACACTCACTGTGTTCCAGCTTCATTCGCACTGAACACCATTAAGACTCACTGTGTTTCAGCTTCATTCACACTGAAAATCATTAACAATCAGTGTTCCTGCTTCATTCAAACAGAACACCATTAATACTCACTGTGTTCCTGCAACAGTCACACTGTACACCATTAACACTTCCTGTATTCCTGCTTCATTCACACTGAACACCATGAACACTCACTGTGTTCCAGCTTGATTCACACTGAACACCATTAACACTCACTGTATTCCAGCTTCATTCACACTGAACACTATTAACACTCAGTGTTCCAGTTTCATTCACACTGAATAACATTAACACTCACTGTGTTCCAGCTTCATTCGCACTGAACACCGTTTACACTCACTGTGTTCCAGCTTGATTCACACTGAACACCATTAACACTCACTGTCTTCCAGCTTCTTTCCCACTGAACACCATTTACACTCACTGTGTTCCAGCTTCATTTACACTGAATATCACTAACACTCACTGTGTTCTTGCCTCATTCAAACTGAACACCATTAACAATCACTGTGATCCTCCTTCTTTCACACGCAGCGTCATTAACAGTCACTGTGTTCCTGCCTCAATTACATTGAACTCCATTAACAATCACTGTGATCCTGCTTCTTTCACACGCAGCGTCATTAACACTCACTGTGTTCCTGCCTCAATTACATTGAACACCATTGACAATCATTGTGTCACTGCCTCAGTTATGTTACTGCTGCATTCACACTGAACACCTTTAACGTTCACTGAGTTCCTGATTAATTAACACTTCACACCATTAACACTCCCAGTGTTCCAGCTTCATACACACTGAACATGATTAACAGTCACTGTGTTCCATGCTTCAATCGCATTGAACACCATTATCACTCACTGTGTTCCAGCTTCATTCACACTGAACACCATTAACACTCACTGTATTCCTGCTTCATTCACACTGAACACCATGAACACTCACTGTGTTCCAGCTTCATTCACACTGAACACCATTAACACTCACTGTGTTCTGGCTCAATTCACACGAAACACCATTAACACTTACTGTGTTCCTGCTTTATTCACACTGAACACCATTTACACTCACTGTGTTCCAGCTCAATTCACACTTAACACCATTAACACTCACTGTGTTCCAGCTTCATTCTCACTGAACACCATTATCACTCACTGTGTTTCAGCTTCATTCACACGAAAAACCATGAACAATCACTGTGTTCCAGCTTTATTCACACTGAACTCAATTAATACTCACTGTGTTCCAGTTTTATTCACACTGAACACCATTAACACTCTCAGTTTTCCAGCTTCATACACACTGAACATGATCAACAGTCACTGTGTTCCATGCTTCAATCGCACTGAACACCATTATTACTCACTGTGTTCCAGCTTCATTCACACAAAACACCATTAATACTCACTGTGTTCCAGCATCATTCACACGAAACGCCATTAACACTCACTGTGTTCCAGTTTGATTCACACTGAACACCATTAACACTCACTGTGTTCCAGCTTGATTCACACTGAACACCATTAACACTCACTGTGTTCCAGCTTGATTCACACTGAACACCATTAACACTCACTGTGTTCCTGCTTCATTCACACTGAACACCATGGACACTCACGATATTCTTGTTTCATTCGGACTGCACTCCATTAACACTCACTGCGTTCCAGCTTCATTCACACTGAACACCTTTAACACTCACTGTGTTCCTGCTTCATTCACACTGAACACCATGGACACTCACTGTGTTCCTGCTTCATTCACACTGAACACCATTAACACTCACTGTGTACCTGCCTCATTCACACTTCACACCATTAACACTCACATTGTTCCAGCTTCATACACACGAAACACCATTAACACTCACTGTGTTTCAGCTTCATTCACACTGAACCTTATGAACAATCAGTGTTCCTGCTTCATTCAAAGTGAACACCATTAACACTCGCTGTGTTCCATGTTTCATTCACACTGATCAGTATTATCACTCACTGTGTTCCATCTTCATTCACACTGAACACCATTAACACTTACTGTGTTCCAGCTTCATTCACACTGAACACCATTAACACTCACTGTGTTCCTGCTTCATTCACACTGAACACCATGAACACTCACGATATTCTTGTTTCATTCGGACTACACTCCATTAACACTCACTGTGTTCCAGCTTCATTCACACTGAAAACCATTAACAATCAGTGTTTCTGCTTCATTCAAACTGAACACCATTAACACTCACTATGTTCCTGTTTCATTCACACTGAACACCATTAACACTCACTGTGTTCCTGCTACATTCACAGTGAACACCATTAACACTCACTGTGTTCCTGCCTCATTCACACTGAACACCATTAACACTCACTGTGTTCCTGCTTCATTCACACTGAACACCATGAACACACACTGTGTTCCAGCTTCATTCGGACTGAACTCCATTAACACTCACTGCGTTCCAGCTTCATTCTCAGTGAACACCATTAACACTCACTGTGTTTCAGCTTCATTCACACTGAAAACCATTAACAATCAGTGTTCCTGCTTCATTCAAAGTGAACACCATTAACACTCGCTGTGTTCCATATTTCATTCTCACTGAACAGTATTATCACTCACTGTGTTCCATCTTCATTCACACTGAACACCATTAATACTCACTGTGTTCCTGCTTCATTCACACTGAACACAATTAACACTCACTGTGTTCCAGCTTCATTCGCACTGAACACCAATAACACTCACTGTGTTCCTGATTCATTCACACTGAACACCATTAACACTCACTGCGTTCCAGCTTCATTCGCACTGAACACCTTTAACACTCAATGTGTTCCAGTTTCATTCACACTGAACACCATTAACACTCACTGTGTTTCGGCTTCATTCACACTGAACACCATTAATACTCACTGTGTTCCAGCTTTTTCACACTGAACACCATTAACACTTACTGGGTTCCTGATGCATTCACAATGAACTATGTTAACACTCAATGTGTGTCAGCTTCATTCACATTGAGCACCATTAGCATTCAATGATTTCCAGCTTCATTCGAACTGAACGCCATTAACACTCACTGTGTTCCTGCTACATTCATACTGAAAGCCATTAACACTTCCTGTTCTAGCTACATTTACACAGAATACTATTAACACACACTGTGTACTTGTTTCATCACAATGACGACCATTAACGCTCACTGTGTTCATTCACAGTGAACACTGTTAACACTTACTGTGTTCCTGCTCCATTCACACTGAACACCATTAACACTTACCGTGTTCCTGCTACATTCACACTGAACACCATTAACACTCACTGTATTCTTGCCTCATTCACACTGAACACCATTAACACTCACTGTGTTCCTGCTTCATTCACACTGAAAACGAGTAATATTCACTCACTGTGTTCCTGCTTCATTAACACTGAAGACCATTAACACTCACTGTGTTCTTGCTTCATTCACACTGAACACCATTAACACTCACTGTGTTCCTGCATCATCCAAAATGAACACCAATTACACTCACTGTGTTCCTGCTTCATTCACACTGAACGCCATTAACACTCACTGTGTTCCTGCTTCATTCACACTGAACACCATTAACACTCACTGTGTTCCTGCTACATTCATACTGAAAACCATTAACACTTCCTGTTCTTGCTACATTTACACAGAACACTATTAACACACACTGTGTACTTGTTTCATTCACAATGACGAACATTAACGCTCACTGTGTTCATTCACAGTGAACACTATTAACACTTACTGTGTTCCTGCTCCATTCACACTGAACACCATTAACACTTACCGTGTTCCTGTTACATTCACACTGAACACCATTAACACTCACTGTATTCTTGCCTCATTCACACTGAACACCATTAACACTCACTGTGTTCCAGCTTCATTCACACTGAACACCATTAACACTCACTGTGTTCCAGCTTCATTCACACTGAAGACCATTAACACTCACTGTGTTCCAGCTTCATCCACACTGAATACCATTAACACTCACTGTGTTCCAGCTTCATCCACACTGAATACCATTAACACTCACTGTGTTCCAGCTTCATCCACACTGAATACCATTAACACTCACTGGGTTCCTGCTGCATTCACACTGAACACCATTTACACTCACTGTGATCCTGCTACTTTGACACTGAACACCATTAACAGTTACTGTGTTCCAGCTTCATTCACACAGAACACCATTAACACTCACTGTGTTCCAGCTTGATTCACACTGAATACCATTAACACTCACTGTGTTCCAGCTTCATTCGCACAGATCACCATTAACACTCACTGTGTTCAAGCTTCATTCACACGAAACACCATTAACACTCACTGTGTTTCAGCTTCATTCACACTGAACCTTATGAACAATCAGTGTTCCTGCTTCATTCAAAGTGAACACCATTAACACTCGCTGTGTTCCATGTTTCATTCACACTGAACAGTATTATCACTCACTGTGTTCCATCTTCATTCACACTGAACACCATTAACACTCACTGTGTTCCTGCTTCATTCACACTGAACACGATTAACACTCACTGTGTTCCTGCTTCATTCACACTGAACACCATTAACACTCACTGTGTTCCAGCTTCATTCGCACTGAACACCATTAACACTCACTGCGTTCCAGCTTCATTCACACTGAACACCATTACCACTCACTGTTGTCATGCTTCATTCACACTGAACACGATTAACACTCACTGTGTTCCTGCTTCATTCACACTGAACACGATTAACACTCACTGTGTTCCTGCTTCATTCACACTGAACACCATTCACACTCACTGTGCTCCAGATTCACTCACACTGAACACCATTAACACTCACTGTGTACCTGCCTCATTCACACTTCACACCATTAACACTCACATTGTTCCAGCTTCATACACACGAAACACCATTAACACTCACTGTGTTTCAGCTTCATTCACACTGAACCTTATGAACAATCAGTGTTCCTGCTTCATTCAAAGTGAACACCATTAACACTCGCTGTGTTCCATGTTTCATTCACACTGATCAGTATTATCACTCACTGTGTTCCATCTTCATTCACACTGAACACCATTAACACTTACTGTGTTCCAGCTTCATTCACACTGAACACCATTAACACTCACTGTGTTCCTGCTTCATTCACACTGAACACCATGAACACTCACGATATTCTTGTTTCATTCGGACTGCACTCCATTAACACTCACTGTGTTCCAGCTTCATTCACACTGAAAACCATTAACAATCAGTGTTTCTGCTTCATTCAAACTGAACACCATTAACACTCACTATGTTCCTGTTTCATTCACACTGAACACCATTAACACTCACTGTGTTCCTGCTACATTCACAGTGAACACCATTAACACTCACTGTGTTCCTGCCTCATTCACACTGAACACCATTAACACTCACTGTGTTCCTGCTTCATTCACACTGAACACCATGAACACACACTGTGTTCCAGCTTCATTCGGACTGAACTCCATTAACACTCACTGCGTTCCAGCTTCATTCTCAGTGAACACCATTAACACTCACTGTGTTTCAGCTTCATTCACACTGAAAACCATTAACAATCAGTGTTCCTGCTTCATTCAAAGTGAACACCATTAACACTCGCTGTGTTCCATATTTCATTCTCACTGAACAGTATTATCACTCACTGTGTTCCATCTTCATTCACACTGAACACCATTAATACTCACTGTGTTCCTGCTTCATTCACACTGAACACAATTAACACTCACTGTGTTCCAGCTTCATTCGCACTGAACACCAATAACACTCACTGTGTTCCTGATTCATTCACACTGAACACCATTAACACTCACTGCGTTCCAGCTTCATTCGCACTGAACACCTTTAACACTCAATGTGTTCCAGTTTCATTCACACTGAACACCATTAACACTCACTGTGTTTCGGCTTCATTCACACTGAACACCATTAATACTCACTGTGTTCCAGCTTTTTCACACTGAACACCATTAACACTTACTGGGTTCCTGATGCATTCACAATGAACTATGTTAACACTCAATGTGTGTCAGCTTCATTCACATTGAGCACCATTAGCATTCAATGATTTCCAGCTTCATTCGAACTGAACGCCATTAACACTCACTGTGTTCCTGCTACATTCATACTGAAAGCCATTAACACTTCCTGTTCTAGCTACATTTACACAGAATACTATTAACACACACTGTGTACTTGTTTCATCACAATGACGACCATTAACGCTCACTGTGTTCATTCACAGTGAACACTGTTAACACTTACTGTGTTCCTGCTCCATTCACACTGAACACCATTAACACTTACCGTGTTCCTGCTACATTTACACTGAACACCATTAACACTCACTGTATTCTTGCCTCATTCACACTGAACACCATTAACACTTACTGGGTTCCTGATGCATTCACAATGAACTATGTTAACACTCAATGTGTGTCAGCTTCATTCACATTGAGCACCATTAGCATTCAATGATTTCCAGCTTCATTCGAACTGAACGCCATTAACACTCACTGTGTTCCTGCTACATTCATACTGAAAGCCATTAACACTTCCTGTTCTAGCTACATTTACACAGAATACTATTAACACACACTGTGTACTTGTTTCATCACAATGACGACCATTAACGCTCACTGTGTTCATTCACAGTGAACACTGTTAACACTTACTGTGTTCCTGCTCCATTCACACTGAACACCATTAACACTCACTGTATTCTTGCCTCATTCACACTGAACACCATTAACACTCACTGTGTTCCTGCTTCATTCGCACTGAAAACGAGTAATATTCACTCACTGTGTTCCTGCTTCATTAACACTGAAGACCATTAACACTCACTGTGTTCTTGCTTCATTCACAGTGAACACCATTAACACTCACTGTGTTCCTGCATCATCCAAAATGAACACCAATTACACTCACTGTGTTCCTGCTTCATTCACACTGAACGCCATTAACACTCACTGTGTTCCTGCTACATTCATACTGAAAACCATTAACACTTCCTGTTCTTGCTACATTTACACAGAACACTATTAACACACACTGTGTACTTGTTTCATTCACAATGACGAACATTAACGCTCACTGTGTTCATTCACAGTGAACACTATTAACACTTACTGTGTTCCTGCTCCATTCACACTGAACACCATTAACACTTACCGTGTTCCTGCTACATTCATACTGAACACCATTAACACTCACTGTATTCTTGCCTCATTCACACTGAACACCATTAACACTCACTGTGTTCCAGCTTCATTCACACTGAACACCATTAACACTCACTGTGTTCCTGCTTCATTCACACTGAAGACCATTAACACTCACTGTGTTCCAGCTTCATCCACACTGAAGACCATTAACACTCACTGTGTTCCAGCTTCATCCACACTGAATACCATTAACACTCACTGTGTTCCAGCTTCATCCACACTGAATACCATTAACACTCACTGGGTTCCTGCTGCATTCACACTGAACACCATTTACACTCACTGTGATCCTGCTACTTTGACACTGAACACCATTAACAGTTACTGTGTTCCAGCTTCATTCACACAGAACACCATTAACACTCACTGTGTTCCAGCTTGATTCACACTGAATACCATTAACACTCACTGTGTTCCAGCTTCATTCGCACAGATCACCATTAACACTCACTGTGTTCAAGCTTCATACACACGAAACACCATTAACACTCACTGTGTTTCAGCTTCATTCACACTGAACCTTATGAACAATCAGTGTTCCTGCTTCATTCAAAGTGAACACCATTAACACTCGCTGTGTTCCATGTTTCATTCACACTGATCAGTATTATCACTCACTGTGTTCCATCTTCATTCACACTGAACACCATTAACACTTACTGTGTTCCAGCTTCATTCACACTGAACACCATTAACACTCACTGTGTTCCTGCTTCATTCACACTGAACACCATGAACACTCACGATATTCTTGTTTCATTCGGACTGCACTCCATTAACACTCACTGCGTTCCAGCTTCATTCACACTGAAAACCATTAACAATCAGTGTTTCTGCTTCATTCAAACTGAACACCATTAACACTCACTATGTTCCTGTTTCATTCACACTGAACACCATTAACACTCACTGTGTTCCTGCCTCATTCACACTGAACACCATTAACACTCACTGTGTTCCTGCTTCATTCACACTGAACACCATGAACACACACTGTGTTCCAGCTTCATTCGGACTGAACTCCATTAACACTCACTGCGTTCCAGCTTCATTCTCAGTGAACACCATTAACACTCACTGTGTTTCAGCTTCATTCACACTGAAAACCATTAACAATCAGTGTTCCTGCTTCATTCAAAGTGAACACCATTAACACTCGCTGTGTTCCATATTTCATTCTCACTGAACAGTATTATCACTCACTGTGTTCCATCTTCATTCACACTGAACACCATTAATACTCACTGTGTTCCTGCTTCATTCACACTGAACACAATTAACACTCACTGTGTTCCAGCTTCATTCGCACTGAACACCAATAACACTCACTGTGTTCCTGATTCATTCACACTGAACACCATTAACACTCACTGCGTTCCAGCTTCATTCGCACTGAACACCTTTAACACTCAATGTGTTCCAGTTTCATTCACACTGAACACCATTAACACTCACTGTGTTTCGGCTTCATTCACACTGAACACCATTAATACTCACTGTGTTCCAGCTTTTTCACACTGAACACCATTAACACTTACTGGGTTCCTGATGCATTCACAATGAACTATGTTAACACTCAATGTGTGTCAGCTTCATTCACATTGAGCACCATTAGTATTCAATGATTTCCAGCTTCATTCGAACTGAACGCCATTAACACTCACTGTGTTCCTGCTACATTCATACTGAAAGCCATTAACACTTCCTGTTCTAGCTACATTTACACAGAATACTATTAACACACACTGTGTACTTGTTTCATCACAATGACGACCATTAACGCTCACTGTGTTCATTCACAGTGAACACTGTTAACACTTACTGTGTTCCTGCTCCATTCACACTGAACACCATTAACACTTACCGTGTTCCTGCTACATTCACACTGAACACCATTAACACTCACTGTATTCTTGCCTCATTCACACTGAACACCATTAACACTCACTGTGTTCCTGCTTCATTCGCACTGAAAACGAGTAATATTCACTCACTGTGTTCCTGCTTCATTAACACTGAAGACCATTAACACTCACTGTGTTCTTGCTTCATTCACAGTGAACACCATTAACACTCACTGTGTTCCTGCATCATCCAAAATGAACACCAATTACACTCACTGTGTTCCTGCTTCATTCACACTGAACGCCATTAACACTCACTGTGTTCCTGCTACATTCATACTGAAAACCATTAACACTTCCTGTTCTTGCTACATTTACACAGAACACTATTAACACACACTGTGTACTTGTTTCATTCACAATGACGAACATTAACGCTCACTGTGTTCATTCACAGTGAACACTATTAACACTTACTGTGTTCCTGCTCCATTCACACTGAACACCATTAACACTTACCGTGTTCCTGCTACATTCATACTGAACACCATTAACACTCACTGTATTCTTGCCTCATTCACACTGAACACCATTAACACTCACTGTGTTCCAGCTTCATTCACACTGAACACCATTAACACTCACTGTGTTCCTGCTTCATTCACACTGAAGACCATTAACACTCACTGTGTTCCAGCTTCATCCACACTGAAGACCATTAACACTCACTGTGTTCCAGCTTCATCCACACTGAATACCATTAACACTAACCGTGTTCCCGCTTCATTAACACTGAACACCATTAACACTCACTGTGTTCCTACGTTATTTACACTGAACACCATTTACACTCACTGTGATCCTGCTACTTTGACACTGAACACCATTAACAGTTACTGTGTTCCAGCTTCATTCACACAGAACACCATTAACACTCACTGTGTTCCAGCTTGATTCACACTGAATACCATTAACACTCACTGTGTTCCAGCTTCATTCGCACTGAACACCATTAACACTCACTGTGTTTCAGCTTCATTCACACTGAACCTTATGAACAATCAGTGTTCCTGCTTCATTCAAAGTGAACACCATTAACACTCGCTGTGTTCCATGTTTCATTCACACTGAACAGTATTATCACTCACTGTGTTCCAGCTTCATACACACTGAACATGATTAACACTCACTGTGTTCCTGCTTCATTCACACTGAACACGATTAACATTCACTGTGTTCCAGCTTCATTCGCACTGAACACCATTAACACTCACTGCGTTCCAGCTTCATTCACACTGAACACCATTACCACTCACTGTTGTCATGCTTCATTCACACTGAACACGATTAACACTCACTGTGTTCCTGCTTCATTCACACTGAACACGATTAACACTCACTGTGTTCCTGCTTCATTTACACTGAACACGATCAAAACTCACTGTGTTCCTGCTTCATTCACACTGAACACCATTCACACTCACTGTGCTCCAGATTCACTCACACTGAACACCATTAACACTCACTGTGTACCTGCCTCATTCACACTTCACACCATTAACACTCACATTGTTCCAGCTTCATACACACTGAACATGATTAACACTCACTGTGTTCCAAGCTTCATTCACACTGAACACCATTAACACTCACTGTGTCCAAGCTTCATCCTCACTGAACACCTTTAACAATCATTGTGTTCCATGTTTCATTCGCACTGAACAGCATTAATCACTCACTGTGTTCCAGCTTCATTCACACTGAAAACCATTCACACTTACTGTTCCTATTACATATACACTGAACACTATTAACATTCAGTGCGTACCTGCTTATTCACACTAAACACCATTTACACTCACTGTGTTCCTGCTATTCGAACTGAACACCATTAACACTCACAGGGTTCCATCTTCATTCACACTGAACACCATGAGCACTCACTGTGATCCTGCTTCTTTCACACGCAGCGTCATTAACACTCACTGTGTTCCTGCTTCATTTACATTGAACACCATTAACACTCACTGTGTTCCTGCTACATTCACACTCAGTACCATTAACACTCACTGTGTTCCTGCCTCAATTACATTGAACACCATTGACAATCATTGTGTCACTGCCTCAGTTATGTTACTGCTGCATTCACACTGAACACCCTTAACGTTCACTGAATTCCTGATTAATTCACACTTCACACCATTAACACTCCCAGTGTTCCAGCTTCATACACACTCAACATGATTAACAGTCACTGTGTTCCATGCTTCAATAGCACTGAACACCATTAACACTCACTGTGTTCCAGCTTCATTCGCACTGAACACCATTAACACTCACTGCGTTCCAGCTTCATTCACACTGAACACCATTACCACTCACTGTTGTCATGCTTCATTCACACTGAACACGATTAACACTCACTGTGTTCCTGCTTCATTCACACTGAACACGATTAACACTCACTGTGTTCCTGCTTCATTCACACTGAACACCATTCACACTCACTGTGCTCCAGATTCACTCACACTGAACACCATTAACACTCACTGTGTACCTGCCTCATTCACACTTCACACCATTAACACTCACATTGTTCCAGCTTCATACACACGAAACACCATTAACACTCACTGTGTTTCAGCTTCATTCACACTGAACCTTATGAACAATCAGTGTTCCTGCTTCATTCAAAGTGAACACCATTAACACTCGCTGTGTTCCATGTTTCATTCACACTGATCAGTATTATCACTCACTGTGTTCCATCTTCATTCACACTGAACACCATTAACACTTACTGTGTTCCAGCTTCATTCACACTGAACACCATTAACACTCACTGTGTTCCTGCTTCATTCACACTGAACACCATGAACACTCACGATATTCTTGTTTCATTCGGACTGCACTCCATTAACACTCACTGAGTTCCAGCTTCATTCACACTGAAAACCATTAACAATCAGTGTTTCTGCTTCATTCAAACTGAACACCATTAACACTCACTATGTTCCTGTTTCATTCACACTGAACACCATTAACACTCACTGTGTTCCTGCTACATTCACAGTGAACACCATTAACACTCACTGTGTTCCTGCCTCATTCACACTGAACACCATTAACACTCACTGTGTTCCTGCTTCATTCACACTGAACACCATGAACACACACTGTGTTCCAGCTTCATTCGGACTGAACTCCATTAACACTCACTGCGTTCCAGCTTCATTCTCAGTGAACACCATTAACACTCACTGTGTTTCAGCTTCATTCACACTGAAAACCATTAACACTCACTGTGTTCCAGCTTCATCCACACTGAATACCATTAACACTCACTGTGTTCCAGCTTCATCCACACTGAATACCATTAACACTCACTGGGTTCCTGCTGCATTCACACTGAACACCATTTACACTCACTGTGATCCTGCTACTTTGACACTGAACACCATTAACAGTTACTGTGTTCCAGCTTCATTCACACAGAACACCATTAACACTCACTGTGTTCCAGCTTCATTCGCACTGAACACCATTAACACTCACTGTGTTTCAGCTTCATTCACACTGAACCTTATGAACAATCAGTGTTCCTGCTTCATTCAAAGTGAACACCATTAACACTCGCTGTGTTCCATGTTTCATTCACACTGAACAGTATTATCACTCACTGTGTTCCATCTTCATTCACACTGAACACCATTAACACTTACTGTGTTCCAGCTTCATTCACACTGAACACCATTAACACTCACTGTGTTCCTGCTTCATTCACACTGAACACCATGAACACTCACGATATTCTTGTTTCATTCGGACTGCACTCCATTAACACTCACTGTTGTCATGCTTCATTCACACTGAACACGATTAACACTCACTGTGTTCCTGCTTCATTCACACTGAACACGATTAACACTCACTGTGTTCCTGCTTCATTTACACTGAACACGATCAACACTCACTGTGTTCCTGCTTCATTCACACTGAACACCATTCACACTCACTGTGCTCCAGATTCACTCACACTGAACACCATTAACACTCACTGTGTACCTGCCTCATTCACACTTCACACCATTAACACTCACATTGTTCCAGCTTCATACACACTGAACATGATTAACACTCACTGTGTTCCAAGCTTCATTCACACTGAACACCATTAACACTCACTGTGTCCAAGCTTCATCCTCACTGAACACCTTTAACAATCATTGTGTTCCATGTTTCATTTGCACTGAACAGCATTAATCACTCACTGTGTTCCAGCTTCATTCACACTGAAAACCATTCACACTTACTGTTCCTATTACATATACACTGAACACTATTAACATTCAGTGCGTACCTGCTTATTCACACTAAACACCATTTACACTCACTGTGTTCCTGCTATTCGAACTGAACACCATTAACACTCACAGGGTTCCATCTTCATTCACACTGAACACCATGAGCACTCACTGTGATCCTGCTTCTTTCACACGCAGCGTCATTAACACTCACTGTGTTCCTGCTTCATTTACATTGAACACCATTAACACTCACTGTGTTCCTGCTACATTCACACTCAGTACCATTAACACTCACTGTGTTCCTGCCTCAATTACATTGAACACCATTGACAATCATTGTGTCACTGCCTCAGTTATGTTACTGCTGCATTCACACTGAACACCCTTAACGTTCACTGAGTTCCTGATTAATTCACACTTCACACCATTAACACTCCCAGTGTTCCAGCTTCATACACACTCAACATGATTAACAGTCACTGTGTTCCATGCTTCAATAGCACTGAACACCATTATCACTCACTGTTTTCCAGCTTCATGCACACGAAACACCACTAACACTCACTGTGTTCCTGCAACAGTCACACTGTACACCATTAACACTTCCTGTATTCCTGCTTCATTCACACTGCACACCATTATCACTCACTGTGTTCCAGCTTCATTCACACTGAACACCATTAAAACTCACTGTGTTCCTGCTACATTCACATTGAACACCATTAACACTCACTGTGTTCCTCCTATGTTCACACTGAACACCATTAACATTCACTGTGTTCCTGCTACATTCACACTGAACACCATTAACACTCACTGTGTTTCAGCTTCATTCACACTGAAAACAATGAACAGTGTTCCTGCTTCATTCAAACTGAACACCATTAATACTCACTGTGTTCCTGCAACAGTCACATTGTACACTATTAACACTTCCTGTATTCCTGCTTCATTTACACTGCACACCATTATCACTCACTGTGTTCCAGCTTCATTCACACTGAACACCATTAACACTTACTGTTCCTAATACATTTACACTGAACACTATTAACTGTCACTGCGTACCTGCTTCATTCACACTGAACACCAATAACACTCATTGTGTTCCTGCTATTCGCACTGAACACCATTAGAACTCACTGCGTTCCATCTTCATTCACACTGAACACCATTAACACTCACTATGTTCCAGCTTCATTCGCACTGAACACCATTAACACTCATTGCGTTCCAGCTTCTTTCACACTGAACACCATTAACACTCACTGTGTTCCAGCTTCATTCACACTGAACACCATTAACACTCATTGCGTTCCAGCTTCATTCACACTGAACACCATTAACACTCACTGTGTTCCTGCCTCATTCCAACTGAACACCATTAACACTCACTGTGTTCCAGCTTCATTCACACTGAACACTATTAACACTCACTGTGTTCCATGCTTCATTCACACTGAACACCATTAACACTCACTGTGTTCCTGCTACATTCATACTGTAGACCATTAATACTCACTGTGTTCCACCTTCATTCACACTGAACAACATTAACACACTGTGTTCCATGTTTCATTCACATTGAACAGCAATATCACTCACTGTGTTCCAGCTTGATTCACACTGCACACCATTAACACTCACTGTATTCCTGCTTCATTCACACTGAACACCATTAACACTTACTGTTCCTATTACATTTGCACTGAACACTATTAACTGTCACTGTGTACTTGCTTCATTCACACTCAACACCAATAACACTTATTGTGTTCCTGCTATTCGCACCATTAGCACTCACTGGGTTCCATCTTCATTCACACTGAACACCATTAACACTCACTGTGTTCCTGCTTCATTCACACTGAACACCATTAACACTCACTCTGTTCCTGCGTCATTCACACTGAACACCATTAATACTCACTGTGTTCCTGCTACATTCACAGTGAACACCATTAACACTTACTGGGTTCCTGATGCATTCACAATGAACTATGTTAACACTCAATGTGTGTCAGCTTCATTCACATTGAGCACCATTAGCATTCAATGATTTCCAACTTCATTCGAACTGAACGCCATTAACACTCACTGTGTTCCTGCTACATTCATACTGAAAGCCATTAACACTTCCTGTTCTAGCTACATTTACACAGAATACTATTAACACACACTGTGTATTTGTTTCATCACAATGACGACCATTAACGCTCACTGTGTTCATTCACAGTGAACACTGTTAACACTTACTGTGTTCCTGCTCCATTCACACTGAACACCATTAACACTTACCGTGTTCCTGCTACATTCACACTGAACACCATTAACACTCACTGTATTCTTGCCTCATTCACACTGAACACCATTAACACTCACTGTGTTCCAGCTTCATCCACACTGAATACCATTAACACTCACTGTGTTCCAGCTTCATTCACACTGAAAACCATTAACACTCAGTGTTTCTGCTTCATTCAAACTGAACACCATTAACACTCACTATGTTCCTGCTTCATTCACACTGAACACCATTAACACTCACTGTGTTCCTGCTTCATTTACACTGAACACCATTGACACTCACTGTGTTCCTGCATCATCCAAAATGAACACCATTTACACTCACTGTGTTCCATCTTCATTCACACTGAACACCATTAACACTCACTGTGTTCCTGCTTCATTCACACTGAACACGATTAACACTCACTGTGTTCCAGCTTCATTCACACTGAACACCATTTACACTCACTGTGTTCCAGCTTCATTCACACTGAATACCATTAACACTCACTGGGTTCCTGCTGCATTCACACTGAACACCATTTCCATTCACTCTGTTCCTGCTACTTTGACACTGAACACCATTAACAGTTACTGTGTTCCAGCTTCATTCACACAGAACACCATTAACACTCACTGTGTTGCAGCTTGATTCACACTGAATACCATTAACACTCACTGTGTTCCAGCTTCATTCACACTGAAAACCATTAACACTCAGTGTTTCTGCTTCCATCAAACTGAACACCATTAACACTCACTATGTTCCTGCTTCATTCACACTGAACACCATTAACACTCGCTGTGTTCCTGGTTCATTCACACTGTACACCATCAACTCTCACTGTATTCTTGCCTCATTCACACTGAACACCATAAACATTCACTGTGTTCCTGCTTTTTTCACGCGCAGCATCATTCACACTCACAGTGTTCCTGCTTCACTTACATTGAACACCATTGACAATCACTGTGTCACTGTCTCATTTATGTTACTGCTGCATTAACACAGAACACCCTTAATGATCACTGCCTTCCTGATTCATTCACACTGAACACGATTAACGCTCACTGTGTTCCTGCTACATTCACAGTGAACACCATCAACACTCACTGTGTTCCTGCTTCATTCACACTGTACACCATTAACACTCACTGTGTTCCTGCTTCATTCACACTGAACACCATTAATAATCACTGTGTTCCAGCTTTTTCACACTGAACACCATTAACACTTACTGGGTACCTGATCCATTCACACTGAACACCGTTAACACTCACTGTTAACACTCATTCAATGATTTCCAGCTTCATTCCAACTGAACGCCATTAACACTCACTTAGTTCCTGCTTCATTCATACTGAATACCATTCACACTCACTGTGTTCCTGCCTCATTCACACTGAACGCCATTAACACTCACTGTGTTCCTGCTATATTCATACTGAAAACCATTAACACTTCCTGTTCTTGCTACATTTACACAGAACACTATTAACACACACTGTGTACTAGTTTCATTCACAATGACGAACATTAACGCTCACTGGGTTCATTCACAGTGAACACTATTAACACTTACTGTGTTCCTGCTCCATTCACACTGAACACCATTAACACTTACCGTGTTCCTGCTACATTCACACTGAACACCATTAACACTCACTGTGTTCCTGGTTCGTTCACACTGAACACGAGTAACATTCACTCACTGTGTTCCTGCTTCATTCACACGGAAGACCATTAACACTCACTGTGTTCCAGCTTCATCCACAATGAACACCATTAACACTCACTGTGTTCCTGATACATTGACACTGAACATCATTAACAGTTACTGTGTTCCTGCTACATTCACACTGAACACCATTAACACTCACTGTGTTCCTGCCTCATTTACTTAACACCATTAACACTCACTGTGTTCCTGCTTCATTCATAGTGAACACTCACTGTGTTCCTGCTTCATTCACACAGAACACCATTAACACTCACTGTGTTCCTGCTACATTCACACTGAACACCATTAACATTCACTGTGTTCCTGCTACATTCACACTGAACACCATTAACACTAACTGTGTTCCTGCTCAATTCACACTTAACACCATTAACATTCACTGGGTTCCTGCTTCATCATAGTGAACACCATTAACACTCACTGTATTACAGCTTCACTCGCACTGAACACCATTAACACTCACTGTGTTGTTGTCTCATACAAACTGAACACCATTAACACTCACTGTGTTCCTGCTACATTCACACTGAACACCATAAACACTCACTGTGTTCCAGCTTTATTCACACTGAACACCATTTACACTCACTGTATTCCTGCTCAATTCACGCTGAACACCATTAACACTCACTGTGTTCCTGTTTCATTCATAGTGAACACTATTAACACTCACTGTGTTGCTGTCTCATACAAACTGAACACCATTAACACTCACTGTGTTCCTGCTACATTTACACTGAACACCATTTACACTCACTGTGTTCCTGCTTCATTCATAGTGAACACCACTAACACTCACTGTGTTCCCGCTTCATTCACAAAAACACCATTAACACTCACTGTGTTCCCGCTTCATTCACAAAAACACCATTAACACTCACTGTGTTCCTGCTTCATTCACACTGAACTCCATTAACACTTGCTGAATTCCTGCCTCATTCACAATGAAAACCATTCACCCTCACTGTGGTCCAGCTTGATTCACAATGAACACCATTAACACTCACTGTGTTCCTGCTTCATTTGCACTGAACACGATTAACATTCACTCCCTGTGTTCCTGCTTCATTCACACTGCAGACCATTAGCACTCACTGTGTTCCAGCTTCATCCACAATGAACACCATCAACACTCACTGTGTTCCTGCTTCATTCACACTGAACACCATTTACACTCACTGTGTTCCAGCTTCATTCACACTGCACACCATTAACACTCACTCTGTTCCTGCTTCATTCACACTGAACACCAGAAACACTCACTGTGTTCCTGCTACATTCACACTGAACACCATTAACGCTCACTGTGTTCCAGCTTCAATGACACTGAACACCATTAACACTCACTGTGTTCCTGCCTCATACAAACTGAATACCATTAACACTCACTGTGTTCCTACCTCATTCAAACTGAACACCATTAACACTCACTGTGTTCCTGCTTCATTCATAGTGAACACCATTTACACACAACGTTTATCAGGTTCAGTTGAACTGAGCACCTTTAACACTCACTGGGTTCCAGCACCATTCACACTGAACACCATGGACACTCACTGTGTTACTGCTTCATTCACACTGAACACCATTAACACTCACTGTGTTACTGCTTCATTCACACTGAACACCATTAACACTCACTCTGTTCTAGCTGCATTCGCACTGAACACCATTAACACTTACTGTATTCCTGCTACCTTCACACTGAACACCATTAACACTCACTGTGCTCCAGCTTCATTCACACTGAACACCATTAACACTCACTGTGTTCCAGCTTCTTTCGCACTGAACACCATTAGCACTCACTGTGTTCTAGCTGCATTCGCACTGAACACCATTAACACTCATTGTGTTCCAGCTTCATTCGCACTGAACACCATTAACACTCACTGCCTTCCAGCTTCCTTCACACTGAACACAATTAACACTCACTGAGTTCCTGCTGAATTCCCATGTACATTAACACTCACTGTGTTCCAGCTTCACTCGCACTGAACACCATTAACACTCGCTGCGTTCCAGCTTCATTTGCACTGAACACCATTAACACTCACTGTGTTCCAGCTTCACTCGCACTGAACACCATTAACACTCACTGTGTTCCAGCTTTATTCGCACTGAACATCATTAACACTCACTGTGTTCCTGCCACTTTCACACTGAACACCATTAACACTCACTGAGTTCCAGCTTCATTCACACTGCACACCATTAACACTCATTGCGTTCCAGCTTTATTCACACTGAACACCATTAACACTCACTGTGTACCTGCCTCATTCACACTGCACACCATTAACACTCACTGTGTTCCAGCTTCATTCACATTGAACACCATTAACACTCAATGATTTCCAGCTTCATTCGAACAGAACACCTTGAACACTCACTGTGTTCCAGCATCATTTGCACTGAACAGAATTAACCATCAATGTGTTCCATCTTCAGTCACAATGAACATCAATAACACTCACAGTGTGGTGGCTTTATTCACATTCAGCACCATTAACACTCTCTGTGTTCCTGCGTCATTTGCACTGAACACCATAAACACTCACTGTGTTCCTGCTTCATTTACACTGAACACAATTAACACTATTGTATTCCAGCTTCATTCACACTCAGTGCCACAAAACACTCAGTCAATGTATTCCAGCTTCATTCACACTGTACACCATAAGCACTCACTGTGTTCCTGCATCTTTGACATTCAACACCATTAACACTCACTGTTTTCCTGCCTCATTCAATCTGAACACCATTAACACTCACTGTGTTCCAGCTTCATTCGAACTGAACACCATTAACACTCACTATGTTCCTGCTCAATTCACAATGAACACCATTAACACAGTATTCCAGCTTCATTCACACTAAACACCATTAACACTCATTGTATTCCGGCTTCATTCACACTCAGTGCCACAAAACACTCAGTCAATGTATTCCAGCTTCATTCACACTTTACACCATTAACACTCACTGTGTTCCTGTTACATTCGCACTGAACACCATTAACACTCACTGTGTTCCTGCCTAATTCACACTGAACGCCATTTACACACAACGTTTTCCAGCTTCATTTGAATTGAACACCTTTAACACTCACTGTGTTGATGTTACATTCACACTGAACGCCATTAACACTCACTGTGTTCCTGCAACATTTACACTGAACACCATTAACACTCACTGTGTTCCAGCTTCATTCTCACTGAACACCATTAACACTCACTGTGTTCCCGCTTCATTCGAACTGAACACCATTAACACTCACTGCGTTCCTGCTACATTCACACTGAACACCATTAACACTCACTGTGTTCCTGCTCAATTCACACTTAACACCATTATGACTCACTGTGTTCCTGCTTCATTCATAGTGTACACCATGAACACTCACTGTGTTCCTGCATCATTCACACTGTAGACAATTAACACTCACTGTGTTCCTGCCTCATTCACACTGAACACCATTAACACCCACTGTGTTCCAGCTTCATTCACACTGAACACCATTAACACTCACTGTGTTCCTGCTACATTCACACTGAACACCATTAACGCTCACTGTGTTCCTGCCTCATTCAAACTGAACACCATTAACACTCACTGTGTTCCTGCTTCATTCATAGTGAACACCATTTACACACAGCTTCAGTTGAACTGAGCACCTTTAACACTCACTGGGTTCCAGCATCATTCACACTGAACACCATGGACACTCACTGTATTCCTGCTACATTCACACTGGACACCATTAACACTCACTGTGTTCCAGCTTCATTCGCACTGAACACCATGAACACTCACTGTGTTCCAGCTTCATTCACACTGAACACCATTAACACTCACTGTGTTCCAGCTTCTTTCGCACTGAACACCATGAACACTCACTGTATTCCTGCCACATTCACACTGAACACCATTAACACTCACTGTGTTCCTCCTCAAATCACACTGAACACCATTAACACTCACTGTGTTTCTGCTTCATTCATAGTGAACACCATGAACACTCACTGTGTTCCTGCTACATTCACAGAGAACACCATAAACACTCACTGTGTTCCTGCCTCATTTACATCGAACACCATTGACAATCATTGTGTCATTGCCTCAATTATGTGACTGCTGCGTTCAGACTGAACACCCTTAACGTTCACTCAGTTCCTGATTAATTCACAGTGTTCCAGCATCATTCACACTGAACACCATTAACCCTCACTGCGTTCCTGCTGAATTCACACTGAACACCCATTCACACTCACTGTGTTCCTGCTTCATTCGAACTGAACACCATTAACACTCACTATATTCCTGTTTCATTCACACTGAACACCATTAACACTCACTGTGTTCCTGCTTCATTCACACTGAATATCATTAACACTGACTGTGTTCCATCTTCATTAATACTGAACACCATTAACACTCACAGTATTCCAGCTTGACTCGCACTGAACACCATTAACACTCACTGTGTTCATGTTACATTCACACTGAACACCATTAACACTCACTGTATTCCTGCACAATTCACACTGAACACCATTAACACTCACTGTGTTCCTGTTTCATTCATAGTGAACACCATTAACACTCACTGTGTTCCTGCATCATTCACACTGTAGTCAATTAACACTCACTGTGTTCCTGCTTCATCCACACTGAACACCATTAACACTCACTGCGTTCCAGCTTCATTCACACTGAACACCATTAACACTCACTGTATTCCAGCTTTATTCACACTGAACATCATTAACACTCACTGTGTTCCTGCCACTTTCACACTGAACACCATTAACACACTGCGTTCCAGCTTCATTCACACTGAACACCATTAACACTCACTGCGTTCCAGCTTCATTCACACTGAACACCATTAATACTCATTGCGTTCCAGCTTTATTCACACTGCACTCACTGTGTTCCAGCATCATTTGCACTGAACAGCATTTACCATCACTGTGTTCCATCTTCAGTCACAATGAACATCAATAACACTCACAGTGTGGTGGCTTTATTCACATTCAGCACGATTAACACTCTCTGTGTTCCAGCATCATTTGTACTGAACACCATGAACACTCACTGTGTTCCTACTGCATTGACACTGAACGCCATTAACACTCACTGTGTTCCAGCTTCATTCGCAGTGAATACCATTAACACTCACTGCGTTCCAGCTTCATTCACACTGAACACCATTAACACTCACTGTGTTCCTGCCTGATTCACACTGAACAACAGAAACACATACTGTGTTCCTGCATCTTTCACATTCAATACCATTAACACTCACTGAGTTCCAGCATCATTTGCACTGAACACGATGAACACTCACTGTGTTCCAGCTGCATTGACACTGAACGCCATTAACACTCACTGTGTTCCAGCTTCATTCGCACTGAACACCATTAACGCTCACTGCGTTCCAGCTTCATTCGCACTGAACACCAATAACACTCACTGTGTTCATGCTTCATTCAGAGTGAACACCATTAACACTCACTGTATTCCAGCTTTATTCGCACTGAACATCATTAACACTCACTGTGTTCCTGCCACTTTCACACTGAACACCATTAACACTCACTGCGTTCCAGCTTTATTCACACTGAACACCATTAACACTCACTGTGTACCTGCCTCATTCACACTGCACATCATTAACACTCACTGTGTTCCAGCTGCATTCGAACTGAACACCATTAACACTCACTGTGTTCCTGCTCAATTCACTCTTAACAACATTAACACTCACTGTGTTCCAGCTTCATTCACATTGAACACCATTAACACTCAATGATTTCCAGTTTCATTCGAACAGAACACCTTTAACACTCACTGTGTTCCAGCATCATTTGCACTGAACAGCATTAACCATCACTGTGTTCCATCTTCAGTCACAATGAACATCAATAACACTCACAGTGTGGTGGCTTTATTCACATTCAGCACGATTAACACTCTCTGTGTTCCAGCATCATTTGTACTGAACACCATGAACACTCACTGTGTTCCTACTGCATTGACACTGAACGCCATTAACACTCACTGTGTTCCAGCTTCATTCGCAGTGAATACCATTAACACTCACTGCGTTCCAGCTTCATTCACACTGAACACCATTAACACTCACTGTGTTCCTGCCTGATTCACACTGAACAACAGAAACACATACTGTGTTCCTGCATCTTTCACATTCAATACCATTAACACTCACTGAGTTCCAGCATCATTTGCACTGAACACGATGAACACTCACTGTGTTCCAGCTGCATTGACACTGAACGCCATTAACACTCACTGTGTTCCAGCTTCATTCGCACTGAACACCATTAACGCTCACTGCGTTCCAGCTTCATTCGCACTGAACACCAATAACACTCACTGTGTTCATGCTTCATTCAGAGTGAACACCATTAACACTCACTGTATTCCAGCTTTATTCGCACTGAACATCATTAACACTCACTGTGTTCCTGCCACTTTCACACTGAACACCATTAACACTCACTGCGTTCCAGCTTTATTCACACTGAACACCATTAACACTCACTGTGTACCTGCCTCATTCACACTGCACATCATTAACACTCACTGTGTTCCAGCTGCATTCGAACTGAACACCATTAACACTCACTGTGTTCCTGCTCAATTCACTCTTAACAACATTAACACTCACTGTGTTCCAGCTTCATTCACATTGAACACCATTAACACTCAATGATTTCCAGTTTCATTCGAACAGAACACCTTTAACACTCACTGTGTTCCAGCATCATTTGCACTGAACAGCATTAACCATCACTGTGTTCCATCTTCAGTCACAATGAACATCAATAACACTCACAGTGTGGTGGCTTTATTCACATTCAGCACCATTAACACTCTCTGTGTTCCAGCATCATTTGCACTGAACACCATGAACACTCACTGTGTTCCTGCTGCATTGAAACTGAACGCCATTAACACTCACTGTGTTCCAGCTTCATTCACAGTGAATACCATTAACACTCACTGCGTTCCAGCTTCATTCACACTGAACACCATTAACACTCAGTGTATTCCTGCTTCATTCACACTGAACGCCATTAACACACAACGTTTTTCAGCTTCATTTGAATTGAACACCTTTAACACTCACTGTGTTGATGTTACATTCACACTGAACGCCATTAACACTCAATGTGTTCCTGCAACATTTACACTGAACACCATTAACACTCACTGTGTTCCAGCTTCATTCGAACTGAACACCATTCACACTCACTGTGTTCCTGCTTCATTCACACTGAATATCATTAACACTCACTGTGTTCCTGTCTCATACAAACTGAACACCATTAACACTCACTGTGTTCCTGCTACATTCACACTGAACACCATTAACACTTACTGTATTCCTGCTTCATTCACACTGAATATCATTAACACTCACTGTGTTCCTGTCTCATACAAACTGAACACCATTAACACTCACTGTGTTCCTGCATCATTCACACTGAACACCATTAACACTTACTGTGTTCCTGCTTCATTCACACTGAACACCATTAACACTTACTGTGTTCCTGCCTCATACAAACTGAACACCCTTAATACTCACTGTGTTCCTACCTCATACAAACTGAACACCATTAACACTCACTGTGTTCCAGCTTCATTCACACTGAACACCATTAACACTTACTGTGTTCCTGCTTCATTCACACTGAACACCATTAACACTTACTGTGTTCCTGCTACATTCACACTGAACACCATTAACAGTCACTGTTGTCCAGCTTAATTCGCACAGCACACCATTAACATTCACTGTGTTCCAGCTTCATTCACACTGAACATCATTAACACTCACTGTGTTCCTCCTCAAATCACACTGAACACCATTAACACTCACTGTGTTCCTACCTCATTCAAACTGAACACCATTAACACACACTGTGTTCCTGCTTCATTCATACTGAACACCATTAACACACAACGTTTTCCAGCTTCATTTGAACTGAGCACCTTTAACACTCACTGGGTTCCAGCACCATTCACACTGAACGCCATGGACACTCACTGTGTTACTGCTTCATTCACACTGAACACCATTAACACTCACTCTGTTCCTGCTTCATTCACACTGAACACCATTAACAGTCACTGTGTTCCTGCTCAATTCACACGTAACACCATTAACACTCACTCTGTTCCTGCTTCATTCACACTGAACACCATTAACAGTCACTGTGTTCCTGCTCAATTCACACGTAACACCGTTAACACTTACTGTGTTCCTGCTACATTCACACTGAACACCATTAACAGTCACTGTGTTCCAGCTTAATTCGCACAGCACACCATTAACATTCACTGTGTTCCAGCTTCATTCACACTGAACACCATTAACACTCACTGTGTTCCTGTTTCATTCATAGTGAACACCATGAACACTCACTGTGTTCCAACTTCATTCGAACTGAACACCATTATCACTCACTGTGTTCCTGCTACATTCACACTGAACACCATTCACACTCACATTGTTCCATCTTCATTAATACTGAACACCATTAACACTCACTGTATTCCTGCTTCATTCACACTGAGCACCATTAACACTCACTGCCTTCCAGCTTCATTCACACTGAACACAATTAACACTCACTGTGTTCCTGCTGAATTACCACATTAACACTCACTATGTTCCAGCTTCACTCGCACTGAACACCATTAACGCTCACTGCGTTCCAGCTTCATTCGCACTGAACACCAATAATAGTCACTGTGTTCATGCTACATTCACAGTGAACACCATTAACACTCACTGTATTCCAGCTTTATTCGCACTGAACATCATTAACACTCACTGTGTTCCTGCTCAATTCACACTGAACACCATTAACACTCACTGTGTTCCTGTTTCATTCATAGTGAACACCATGAACACTCACTGTGTTCCTGTCTCATACAAACGGAACACCATTAACAATCACTGTGTTCCAGCTTCATTCGAACTGAACACCATTATCACTCAGTCTTCCTGTTGCATTCACAATGAACGCCATTAACACTCACTGTGTTACTGCTACATTCACACTGAACATCAATAACACTCACTGTGTTATGGCTTTATTCACAATCAGCACCATTAAAACTCACTGTGTTCCTGCGGCATTTGCACTGAACACCATTAACACTCACTGTGTTCCCACTTCATTTACACTGAATACAATTAACACTCCTTGTATTCCGGCTACATTCACACTCAGTGCCACAAAAACTCAGTGTTCCTGCATCATTCACATTCAACACCATTAACACTCACTGTATTCCTGTTTCATTCACACTGAACACCATTCACACTCACTGTGTTCCTGCTTCATTCACACTGAATATCATTAACACTCACATTGTTCCATCTTCATTAATACTGAACACCATTAACACTCACTTTATTCCTGCTTCATTCACACTGAACACCATTAACTCTCACTGCCTTCCAGCTTCATTCACACTGAACACAATTAACACTCACTGAGTTCCTGCTGAATTACCACATTAACACTCACTATGTTCCAGCTTCACTCGCACTGAACACCATTAACGCTCACTGCGTTCCAGCTTCATTCACAGTGAACACCATTAACACTCACTGTATTCCAGCTTTATTCGCACTGAACATCATTAACACTCACTGTGTTCCTGCTCAATTCACACTGAACACCATTAATACTCACTGTATTCCAGCTTTATTCGCACTGAACATCATTAACACTCACTGCGTTCCAGCTTCATTCACACTGAACACCATTAACACTCACTGCGTTCCAGCTTTATTCACACTGAACACCATTAACACTCACTGTGTACCTGCCTCACTCACACTGCGCATCATTAACACTCACTGTGTTCCAGCTGCATTCGAACTGAACACCATTAACACTCACTGTGTTCCTGCTCAATTCACTCTTAACACCATTAACACTCACTGTGTTCCAGCTTCATTCACATTGAACACCATTAACACTCAATGATTTCCAGCTTCATTCGAACAGAAGTCCTTTAACACTCACTGTGTTCCAGCATCATTTGCACTGAACAGCATTTACCATCACTGTGTTCCATCTTCAGTCACAATGAACATCAATAACACTCACAGTGTGGTGGCTTTATTCACATTCAGCACCATTAACACTCTCTGTGTTCCTGCGTCATTCGCATTGAACACCATTAACACTCACTGTGTTCCTGCTTCATTTATACTGACCACAATTAACACTCATTGTATTCCGGCTTCATTCACACTCAGTGCCACAAAACAGTCAGTCAATGTATTCCAGCTTCATTCAAACTGTACACCATAAACACTCACTGTGTTCCTGCATCTTTCACATTCAACACCATTAACTCTCACTGTGTTCCTGTTTCATTCGCACTGAACACCATTAACACTCACTGTGTTCCTACCTGATTCACACTGAACACCATTAACACATACTGTGTTCCTGCATCTTTCACATTCAAGAGCATTAACACTCACTGTGTTCCTGTTACATTCGCACTGAACACCATTAACACTCACTGTGTTCCTGCCTAATTCACACTGAATGCCATTAACACACAACGTTTTCCAGCTTCATTTGAATTGAACACCATTAACACTCACTGTGTTGATGTTACATTCACACTGAACGCCATTAACACTCACTGTGTTCCTGCAACATTTACACTGAACACCATTAACACTCACTGTGTTCCAGCTTCATTCGCACTGAACACCATTAACACTCACAGTGTTCCAGCTTCATTCTCACTGGAAACCATAAACACTCACTGTGTTCCTGCATCTTTCACATTCAACACCATTAACTCTCACTGTGTTCCTGTTTCATTCGCACTGAACACCATTAACACTCACTGTGTTCCTACCTGATTCACACTGAACACCATTAACACATAATGTGTTCCTGCATCTTTCACATTCAAGAGCATTAACACTCACTGTGTTCCTGTTACATTCGCACTGAACACCATTAACACTCACTGTGTTCCTGCCTAATTCACACTGAATGCCATTAACACACAACGTTTTCCAGCTTCATTTGAATTGAACACCATTAACACTCACTGTGTTGATGTTACATTCACACTGAACGCCATTAACACTCACTGTGTTCCTGCAACATTTACACTGAACACCATTAACACTCACTGTGTTCCAGCTTCATTCGCACTGAACACCATTAACACTCACTGTGTTCCAGCTTCATTCTCACTGGAAACCATGAACACTCACTGTGTTCATACTACATTCACACTGAACACCATTAACACTCACTGTATTCCCGCTCAATTCACACTGAACACCATTAACACTCACTGTATTCCTGCTTCATTCACACTGAACACCATTCACACTCACTGTGTTCCTGCTTCATTCACACGGAATATCATTAACACTCACTGTGTTCCATCTTCATTAATACTGAACACCATTAACACTCACTGTATTCCAGCTTCACTCGCACTGAACACCATTAACACTCACTGTGTTCATGTTACATTCACACTGAACACCATTAACACTCACTGTATTCATGCTCAATTCACACTGAACACCATGAACACTCACTGTGTTATTGTTCCATTCATAGTGAACACCATTATCACTCACTGTGTTCCTGTCTCATACAAACTGAACACCATTAACACTCACTGTGTTCCAGCTTCATTCGAACTGAACACCATTAACACTCACTGTGTTCCTGCTTAATTCACACTGAACACCATTAACACTCACTGTGTTCCTGCTCAGTTCACACTTAACACCATTAACACTCACTGTGTTCCAGCTTCATTCACACTAAACACGATTAACACTCACTGTATTCCTGCTTCATTCACACTGAACACCATTCACACTTACTGTGTTCCAGCTTGATTCACACTTAGCACCATTAACACTCACTGTGTTCCTGCTTCATTCACACTGAACACCATTAACACTCACTGTGTTCCAGCTTCATTCACACCAAAAACCATTATCACTCACTGTGTTCCAGCTTCATTCGAAGTGAACACCATTAACACTCACAGTATTCCTGCTTCATTCACACTGAACACCATTCACACTCACTGTGTTCCTGCTTCATTCACACTGAATATTATTAACACTCACTGTGTTCCATCTCACATTAATACTGAACACCATTAACACTCACTGTATTCCTGCTTCATTCACACTGAACACCATTCACACTCACTGTCCTCCTGCTTCATTCACACGGAATATTATTAATACTCACTGTGTTCCATCTTCATTAATACTGAACACCATTAACACTCACTGTATTCCAGCTTCACTCGCACTGAACACCATTAACACTCACTGTGTTCATGTTACATTCACACTGAACACCATTAACACTCACTGTGTTCCTGCTCAATTCACACTTAACACCATTAACACTCACTGTTTTCCTGCTTCATTCATAGTGAACTCCATTAACACTCACTGTGTTCCAGCTTCATTCACACTAAACACCATTAACACTCACTGTGTTCATGCTACATTCACACTGAACACCATTAACATTCAATGTATTCCCGCTCAATTCACACTGAACACCATTTACACTCATTGTGTTCCTGCTTCATTCACACTGAACACCATTAACACTCACTGAGTTCCAGTTTAATTCACACTGAAGACCATTAACACTCTGGGTTCCTGCTGCATTCACACTGAACACCATTAACACTCACTGTGTTCCAGCTTCATTCACACTGAACACCATTAACACTCACTGTGTTCCAGCTTCATTCACACTAAACACGATTAACACTCACTGTATTCCTGCTTCATTCACACTGAACATCATTCACACTCACTGTGTTCCTGCTTCATTCACACTAAACACCATTAACACTCACTGTGTTCCAGCTTGATTCACACTTAGCACCATTAACACTCACTGTGTTCCTGCTTCATTCACACTAAACACCATTAACACTCACTGTGTTCCTACGTCATTCACACTAAACACCATTAACACTCACTGTGTTCCTGCTTCATTCACACTGAACACCATTAACACTCACTGTGATCCTGCGTCATTCGCACTGAACACCATTAAAACTCACTGTCTTCCAGCTTGATTCACACTGCACACCATTAACACTCACTGTTTTCCTGCTATATTCAAACTGAACACCATTGACACTTACTGTTCCTATTACATTTACACTGAACACTATTAACTGTCACTGCATATCTGCTTCATTCACACTCAACACCAATAACACTCATTGTGTTCCTGCAATTCGCACTGAACACCATTAACACTCACTGCATTCCACCTTCATTCACACTGAACAGCATTAACACTCACTGCATTCCAGCTTTATTCACACTGAACACCACTAACACTCACTGTGTTCCAGCTTCATTCACGCTGAACACCATTAACACTCACTGAGTTCCAGTTTCATTCACACTGAAGACCATTAACACTCACTGGGTTCCTGCTGCATTCACACTGAACACCATTAACACTCACTGTGTTCCAGCTTCATTCACACTGAACACCATTAACACTCACTGAGTTCCAGTTTCATTCACACTGAAGACCATTAACACTCACTGGGTTCCTGCTGCATTCACACTGAACACCATTAACACTCACTGTGTTCCAGCTTCATTCACACTGAACACCATTAACACTCACTGTGTTCCAGCTTCATTCACACTAAACACGATTAACACTCACTGTATTCCTGCTTCATTCACACTGAACACCATTCACACTCACTGTGTTCCTGCTTCATTCACACTGATCACCATTAACACTCACTGTGTTCCTGCTTCATTCACACTGAACACCATTAGTACTCACTGTGTTCCAGCTTGATTCACACTAAACACCATTAACACTCACTGTGTTCCTGCTTAATTCACACTGAACACCATTAACACTCACTGTGATCCTGCGTCATTCGCACTGAACACCATTAAAACTCACTGTTTTCCAGCTTGATTCACACTGCACACCATTAACACTCACTGTTTTCCTGCTACATTCAAACTGAACACCATTGACACTTACTGTTCCTATTACATTTACACTGAACACTATTAACTGTCACTGTGTATCTGCTTCATTCACTCTCAACACCAATAACACTCATTGTGTTCCTGCAATTCGCACTGAACACCATTAACACTCACTGCATTCCACCTTCATTCACACTGAACAGCATTAACACTCACTGCATTCCAGCTTTATTCACACTGAACACCACTAACACTCACTGTGTTCCAGCTTCATTCACGCTAAACACCATTAACACTCACTGTATTCCAGCTTCATTCACACTGAACACCATTAACACTCACTGTGTTCCAGCGTCATTCGAACTGAACACCATTAACACTCACTGTATTCCTGCTTCATTCACACTGAACACCATTAACACTCACTGTGTTCCAGCGTCATTGGAACTGAACACCATTAACACTCACTGTATTCCTGCTTCATTCACACTGAACACCACTAACACTCACTGTGTTCCAGTTTCATTCACACTGAAGACCATTAACACTCACTGGGTTCCTGCTGCATTCACACTGAACACCATTAACACTCACTGTGTTCCAGCTTCATTCACACTGCACACCATTAACACTCACTGTGTTCCAGCTTCATTCACACTAAACACGATTAACACTCACTGTATTCCTGCTTCATTCACACTAAACACCATTCACACTCACTGTGTTCCAGCTTGATTCACACTTAGCACCATTAACACTCACTGTGTTCCTGCTTCATTCACACTAAACACCATTAACACTCACTGTGTTCCTGCTTCATTCACACTGATCACCATTAACACTCACTGTGTTCCTGCTTCATTCGCACTGAACACCATTAGTACTCACTGTGTTCCAGCTTGATTCACACTAAACACCATTAACACTCACTGCATTCCACCTTCATTCACACTGAACAGCATTAACACTCACTGCATTCCAGCTTTATTCACACTGAACACCACTAACACTCACTGTGTTCCAGCTTCATTCATGCTGAACACCATTAACACTCACTGTGTTCCAGCTTCATTCACACTGAACACCATTAACACTCACTGTGTTCCAGCTTCATTCGAACTGAATACCATGAACACTCACTGTATTCCAGCTTCATTCACACTGAACACCATTAACACTCACTGCGTTCCAGCTTTATTCACACTGAACACCATTAACACTCACTGTGTACCTGCCTCACTCACACTGCGCATCATTAACACTCACTGTGTTCCAGCTGCATTCGAACTGAACACCATTAACACTCACTGTGTTCCTGCTCAATTCACTCTTAACACCATTAACACTCACTGTGTTCCAGCTTCATTCACATTGAACACCATTAACACTCAATGATTTCCAGCTTCATTCGAACAGAAGTCCTTTAACACTCACTGTGTTCCAGCATCATTTGCACTGAACAGCATTAACCATCACGGTGTTCCATCTTCAGTCACAATGAACATCAATAACACTCACAGTGTGGTGGCTTTATTCACATTCAGCACCATTAACACTCTCTGTATTCCTGCGTCATTCACACTGAACACCATAAACACTCACTGTGTTCCTACTACATTTACACTGACCACAATTAACACTCATTGTATTCCGGCTTCATTCACACTCAGTGCCACAAAACAGTCAGTCAATGTATTCCAGCTTCATTCACACTGTACACCATAAACACTCACTGTGTTCCTGCATCTTTCACATTCAACACCATTAACTCTCACTGTGTTCCTGTTTCATTCGCACTGAACACCATTAACAGTCACTGTGTTCCTACCTAATTCACACTGAACACCATTAACACGTACTGTGTTCCTGCATCTTTCACATTCAAGAGCATTAACACTCACTGTGTTCCTGTTACATTCGCACTGAACACCATTAACACTCACTGTGTTCCTGCCTAATTCACACTGAACGCCATTAACACACAACGTTTTCCAGCTTCATTTGAATTGAACACCATTAACACTCACTGTGTTGATGTTACATTCACACTGAACGCCATTAACACTCACTGTGTTCCTGCAACATTTACACTGAACACCATTAACACTCACTGTGTTCCAGCTTCATTCGCACTGAACACCATTAACACTCACTGTGTTCCAGTTTCATTCACACTGAACACCATTCACACTCACTGTATTCCCGCTCAATTCACACTGAACACCATTAACACTCACTGTATTCCTGCTTCATTCACACTGAACACCATTCACACTCACTGTGTTCCTGCTTCATTCACACTGAATATTATTAACACTCACTGTGTTCCATCTTCATTAATACTGAACACCATTAACACTTACTGTATTCCTGCTTCATTCACACTGAACACCATTCACACTCACTGTGTTCCTGCTTCATTCACACGGAATATCATTAACACTCACTGTGTTCCATCTTCATTAATACTGAACACCATTAACACTCACTGTATTCCAGCTTCACTCGCACTGAACACCATTAACACTCACTGTGTTCATGTTACATTCACACTGAACACCATTAACACTCACTGTATTCCTGCTCAATTCACACTGAACACCATGAACACTCACTGTGTTATTGTTTCATTCATAGTGAACACCATTATCACTCACTGTGTTCCTGTCTCATACAAACTGAACACCATTAACACTCACTGTGTTCCAGCTTCATTCGAACTGAACACCATTAACACTCACTGTGTTCCTGCTTAATTCACACTGAACACCATTAACACTCACTGTGTTCCTGCTCAGTTCACACTTAACACCATTAACACTCACTGTGTTCCAGCTTCATTCACACTAAACACGATTAACACTCACTGTATTCCTGCTTCATTCACACTGAACACCATTCACACTTACTGTGTTCCAGCTTGATTCACACTTAGCACCATTAACACTCACTGTGTTCCTGCTTCATTCACACTGAACACCATTAACACTCACTGTGTTCCAGCTTCATTCACACCAAAAACCATTATCACTCACTGTGTTCCAGCTTCATTCGAAGTGAACACCATTAACACTCACAGTATTCCTGCTTCATTCACACTGACCACCATTCACACTCACTGTGTTCCATCTTCATTCACACTGAATATTATTAACACTCACTGTGTTCCATCTCACATTAATACTGAACACCATTCACACTCACTGTCCTCCTGCTTCATTCACACGGAATATTATTAACACTCACTGTGTTCCATCTTCATTAATACTGAACACCATTTACACTCACTGTATTCCAGCTTCACTCGCACTGAACACCATTAACACTCACTGTGTTCATGTTACATTCACACTGAACACCATTAACACTCACTGTGTTCCTGCTCAATTCACACTTAACACCATTAACACTCACTGTTTTCCTGCTTCATTCATAGTGAACTCCATTAACACTCACTGTGTTCCAGCTTCATTCACACTAAACACCATTAACACTCACTGTGTTCATGCTACATTCACACTGAACACCATTAACATTCAATGTATTCCCGCTCAATTCACACTGAACACCATTAACACTCACTGTGGTCCAGCTTGATTCACACTGAACACCATTAACACTCACTGTGTTGTTGCAACATTCGCACTGAACACGATTAACATTCACTCACTGTGTTCCTGCTTCATTCACACTGCAGACCATTAGCACTCACTGTGTTCCTGCTTCATCCACAATGAACACCATCAACACTCACTGTGTTCCTGCTTCATTCACACTGAACACCATTTACACTCATTGTGTTCCTGCTTCATTCACACTGAACACCATTAACACTCACTGAGTTCCAGTTTCATTCACACTGAAGACCATTAACACTCACTGGGTTCCTGCTGCATTCACACTGAACACCATTAACACTCACTGTGTTCCAGCTTCATTCACACTGAACACCATTAACACTCACTGTGTTCCAGCTTCATTCACACTAAACACGATTAACACTCACTGTATTCCTGCTTCATTCACACTGAACACCATTCACACTCACTGTGTTCCTGCTTCATTCACACTGAACACCATTAACACTCACTGTGTTCCAGCTTGATTCACACTTAGCACCATTAACACTCACTGTGTTCCTGCTTCATTCACACTAAACACCATTAACACTCACTGTGTTCCTGCTTCATTCACACTAAACACCATTAACACTCACTGTGTTCCTGCTTCATTCACACTGAACACCATTAACACTCACTGTGATCCTGCGTCATTCGCACTGAACACCATTAAAACTCACTGTCTTCCAGCTTGATTCACACTGCACACCATTAACACTCACTGTTTCCTGCTATATTCAAACTGAACACCATTGACACTTACTGTTCCTATTACATTTACACTGAACACTATTAACTGTCACTGCGTATCTGCTTCATTCACACTCAACACCAATAACACTCATTGTGTTCCTGCAATTCGCACTGAACACCATTAACACTCACTGCATTCCACCTTCATTCACACTGAACAGCATTAACACTCACTGCATTCCAGCTTTATTCACACTGAACACCACTAACACTCACTGTGTTCCAGCTTCATTCACGCTGAACACCATTAACACTCACTGAGTTCCAGTTTCATTCACACTGAAGACCATTAACACTCACTGGGTTCCTGCTGCATTCACACTGAACACCATTAACACTCACTGTGTTCCAGCTTCATTCACACTGAACACCATTAACACTCACTGAGTTCCAGTTTCATTCACACTGAACACCATTAACACTCACTGTGTTCCAGCTTCATTCACACTGAACACCATTAACACTCACTGTGTTCCAGCTTCATTCACACTAAACACGATTAACACTCACTGTATTCCTGCTTCATTCACACTGAACACCATTCACACTCACTGTGTTCCTGCTTCATTCACACTGATCACCATTAACACTCACTGTGTTCCTGCTTCATTCGCACTGAACACCATTAGTACTCACTGTGTTCCAGCTTGATTCACACTAAACACCATTAACACTCACTGTGTTCCTGCTTCATTCACACTAAACACCATTAACACTCACTGTGTTCCTGCTTAATTCACACTGAACACCATTAACACTCACTGTGATCCTGCGTCATTCGCACTGAACACCATTAAAACTCACTGTGTTCCAGCTTGATTCACACTGCACACCATTAACACTCACTGTTTTCCTGCTACATTCAAACTGAACACCATTGACACTTACTGTTCCTATTACATTTACACTGAACACTATTAACTGTCACTGTGTATCTGCTTCATTCACTCTCAACACCAATAACACTCATTGTGTTCCTGCAATTCGCACTGAACACCATTAACACTCACTGCATTCCACCTTCATTCACACTGAACAGCATTAACACTCACTGCATTCCAGCTTTATTCACACTGAACACCACTAACACTCACTGTGTTCCAGCTTCATTCACACTGAACACCACTAACACTCACTGTGTTCCAGCTTCATTCACACTGAACACCATTAACACTCACTGTGTTCCAGCTTCATTCACACTGAACACCATTAACACTCACTGTGTTCCAGCGTCATTCGAACTGAACACCATTAACACTCACTTTATTCCTGCTTCATTCACACTGAACACCATTGACACTCACTGTGTTCCAGCGTCATTGGAACTGAACACCATTAACACTCACTGTATTCCTGCTTCATTCACACTGAACACCACTAACACTCACTGTGTTCCAGTTTCATTCACACTGAAGACCATTAACACTCACTGGGTTCCTGCTGCATTCACACTGAACACCATTAACACTCACTGTGTTCCAGCTTCATTCACACTGCACACCATTAACACTCACTGTGTTCCAGCTTCATTCACACTAAACACGATTAACACTCACTGTATTCCTGCTTCATTCACACTGAACACCATTCACACTCACTGTGTTCCAGCTTGATTCACACTTAGCACCATTAACACTCACTGTGTTCCTGCTTCATTCACACTAAACACCATTAACACTCACTGTGTTCCTGCTTCATTCACACTGATCACCATTAACACTCACTGTGTTCCTGCTTCATTCGCACTGAACACCATTAGTACTCACTGTGTTCCAGCTTGATTCACACTAAACACCATTAACACTCACTGCATTCCACCTTCATTCACACTGAACAGCATTAACACTCACTGTGTTCCTGCTTCATTCACACTGATCACCATTAACACTCACTGTGTTCCTGCTTCATTCGCACTGAACACCATTAGTACTCACTGTGTTCCAGCTTTATTCACACTGAACACCACTAACACTCACTGTGTTCCTGCTTCATTCACACTGATCACCATTAACACTCACTGTGTTCCTGCTTCATTCGCACTGAACACCATTAGTACTCACTGTGTTCCAGCTTGATTCACACTAAACACCATTAACACTCACTGCATTCCACCTTCATTCACACTGAACAGCATTAACACTCACTGCATTCCAGCTTTATTCACACTGAACACCACTAACACTCACTGTGTTCCAGCTTCATTCATGCTGAACACCATTAACACTCACTGTGTTCCAGCTTCATTCACACTGAACACCATTAACACTCACTGTGTTCCAGCTTCATTCGAACTGAACACCATGAACAATCACTGTATTCCTGCTTCATTCACACTGAACACCAATAACACTCATTGTGTTACTGCTCAATTCACACTGAACACCATTAACACTTACAGAGTTCCAGCTTAACTCGCACTGAACACCATTAACACTCACTGCGTTCCAGCTTCATTCACACTGAACACCATGAACACTCACTGTGTTCCAGCTTCATTCACACTAAACACGATTAACACTCACTGTATTCCTGCTTCATTCACACTGAACACCATTCACACTCACTGTGTTCCAGCTTCATTCACACTAAACACGATTAACACTCACTGTATTCCTGCTTCATTCACACTGAACACCATTCACACTCACTGTGTTCCAGCTTCATTCACACTAAACACGATTAACACTCACTGTATTCCTGCTTCATTCACACTGAACACCATTAACACTCACTGTGTTCCTGCTTCATTCACACTGAACACCATTAACACTCACTGTGTTCCAGCTTCATTCACACCAAAAACCATTATCACTCACTGTGTTCCAGCTTCATTCGAAGTGAACACCATTATCACTCACAGTATTCCTGCTTCATTCACACTGAACACCATTAATACTCACTGTGTTCCTGCTTCATTCACACTGAATATTATTAACACTCACTGTGTTCCATCTCACATTAATACTGAACACCATTAACACTCACTGTATTCCTGCTTCATTCACACTGAACACCATTCACACTCACTGTCCTCCTGCTTCATTCACACGGAATATTATTAACACTCACTGTGTTCCATCTTCATTAATACTGAACACCATTAACACTCACTGTATTCCAGCTTCACTCGCACTGAACACCATTAACACTCACTGTGTTCATGTTACATTCACACTGAACACCATTAACACTCACTGTGTTCCTGCTCAATTCACACTTAACACCATTAACACTCACTGTTTTCCTGCTTCATTCATAGTGAACTCCTATTAACACTCACTGTGTTCCAGCTTCATTCACACTAAACACCATTAACACTCACTGTGTTCATGCTACATTCACACTGAACACCATTAACATTCAATGTATTCCCGCTCGATTCACACTGAACACCATTAACACTCACTGTGTTCCAGCTTCATTCACACTAAACACGATTAACACTCACTGTATTCCTGCTTCATTCACACTGAACACCATTCACACTCACTGTGTTCCTGCTTCATTCACACTGAACACCATTAACACTCACTGTGTTCCAGCTTGATTCACACTTAGCACCATTAACACTCACTGTGTTCCTGCTTCATTCACACTAAACACCATTAACACTCACTGTGTTCCTGCTTCATTCACACTAAACACCATTAACACTCACTGTGTTCCTGCTTCATTCACACTGAACACCATTAACACTCACTGTGATCCTGCGTCATTCGCACTGAACACCATTAAAACTCACTGTGTTCCAGCTTGATTCACACTGCACACCATTAACACTCACTGTTTTCCTGCTATATTCAAACTGAACACCATTGACACTTACTGTTCCTATTACATTTACACTGAACACTATTAACTGTCACTGCGTATCTGCTTCATTCACACTCAACACCAATAACACTCATTGTGTTCCTGCAATTCGCACTGAACACCATTAACACTCACTGCATTCCACCTTCATTCACACTGAACAGCATTAACACTCACTGCATTCCAGCTTTATTCACACTGAACACCACTAACACTCACTGTGTTCCTGCTGCATTCACACTGAACACCATTAACACTCACTGTGTTCCAGCTTCATTCACACTGAACACCATTAACACTCACTGTGTTCCAGCTTCATTCACACTAAACACGATTAACACTCACTGTATTCCTGCTTCATTCACACTGAACACCATTAACACTCACTGTGTTCCAGCGTCATTCGAACTGAACACCATTAACACTCACTGTATTCCTGCTTCATTCACACTGAACACCATTAACACTCACTGTGTTCCTGCTTCATTCACACTGATCACCATTAACACTCACTGTGTTCCTGCTTCATTCACACTGAACACCATTAGTACTCACTGTGTTCCAGCTTCATTCACACTAAACACGATTAACACTCACTGTGTTCCTGCTTCATTCACACTAAACACCATTAACACTCACTGTGTTCCTGCTTAATTCACACTGAACACCATTAACACTCACTGTGATCCTGCGTCATTCGCACTGAACACCATTAAAACTCACTGTGTTCCAGCTTGATTCACACTGCACACCATTAACACTCACTGTTTTCCTGCTACATTCAAACTGAACACCATTGACACTTACTGTTCCTATTACATTTACACTGAACACTATTAACTGTCACTGTGTATCTGCTTCATTCACTCTCAACACCAATAACACTCATTGTGTTCCTGCAATTCGCACTGAACACCATTAACACTCACTGCATTCCACCTTCATTCACACTGAACAGCATTAACACTCACTGCATTCCAGCTTTATTCACACTGAACACCACTAACACTCACTGTGTTCCAGCTTCATTCACGCTGAACACCATTAACACTCACTGTGTTCCAGCTTCATTCACACTGAACACCATTAACACTCACTGTGTTCCAGCGTCATTCGAACTGAACACCATTAACACTCACTGTATTCCTGCTTCATTCACACTGAACACCATTAACACTCACTGTGTTCCAGCGTCATTCGAACTGAACACCATTAACACTCACTGTATTCCTGCTTCATTCACACTGAACACCACTAACACTCACTGTGTTCCAGTTTCATTCACACTGAAGACCATTAACACTCACTGGGTTCCTGCTGCATTCACACTGAACACCATTAACACTCACTGTGTTCCAGCTTCATTCACACTGCACACCATTAACACTCACTGTGTTCCAGCTTCATTCACACTAAACACGATTAACACTCACTGTATTCCTGCTTCATTCACACTGAACACCATTCACACTCACTGTGTTCCAGCTTGATTCACACTTAGCACCATTAACACTCACTGTGTTCCTGCTTCATTCACATTAAACACCATTAACACTCACTGTGTTCCTGCTTCATTCACACTGATCACAATTAACACTCACTGTGTTCTTGCTTCATTCGCACTGAACACCATTAGTACTCACTGTGTTCCAGCTTGATTCACACTGAAGACCATTAACACTCACTGCATTCCACCTTCATTCACACTGAACAGCATTAACACTCACTGCATTCCAGCTTTATTCACACTGAACACCACTAACACTCACTGTGTTCCAGCTTCATTCACACTGAACACCATTAACACTCACTGTGTTCCTGCTTCATTCGAACTAAACACCATTAACACTCACTGTGTTCCTGCTTAATTCACACTGAACACCATTAACACTCACTGTGATCCTGCGTCATTCGCACTGAACACCATTAAAACTCACTGTGTTCCAGCTTGATTCACACTGCACACCATTAACACTCACTGTTTTCCTGCTACATTCAAACTGAACACCATTGACACTTACTGTTCCTATTACATTTACACTGAACACTATTAACTGTCACTGTGTATCTGCTTCATTCACTCTCAACACCAATAACACTCATTGTGTTCCTGCAATTCGCACTGAACACCATTAACACTCACTGCATTCCACCTTCATTCACACTGAACAGCATTAACACTCACTGCATTCCAGCTTTATTCACACTGAACACCACTAACACTCACTGTGTTCCAGCTTCATTCACGCTGAACACCATTAACACTCACTGTGTTCCAGCTTCATTCACACTGAACACCATTAACACTCACTGTGTTCCAGCGTCATTCGAACTGAACACCATTAACACTCACTGTATTCCTGCTTCATTCACACTGAACACCATTAACACTCACTGTGTTCCAGCGTCATTCGAACTGAACACCATTAACACTCACTGTATTCCTGCTTCATTCACACTGAACACCACTAACACTCACTGTGTTCCAGTTTCATTCACACTGAAGACCATTAACACTCACTGGGTTCCTGCTGCATTCACACTGAACACCATTAACACTCACTGTGTTCCAGCTTCATTCACACTGCACACCATTAACACTCACTGTGTTCCAGCTTCATTCACACTAAACACGATTAACACTCACTGTATTCCTGCTTCATTCACACTGAACACCATTCACACTCACTGTGTTCCAGCTTGATTCACACTTAGCACCATTAACACTCACTGTGTTCCTGCTTCATTCACATTAAACACCATTAACACTCACTGTGTTCCTGCTTCATTCACACTGATCACAATTAACACTCACTGTGTTCTTGCTTCATTCGCACTGAACACCATTAGTACTCACTGTGTTCCAGCTTGATTCACACTGAAGACCATTAACACTCACTGCATTCCACCTTCATTCACACTGAACAGCATTAACACTCACTGCATTCCAGCTTTATTCACACTGAACACCACTAACACTCACTGTGTTCCAGCTTCATTCACACTGAACACCATTAACACTCACTGTGTTCCAGCTTCATTCGAACTGAACACCATGAACACTCACTGTATTCCTGCTCAATTCACACTGAACACCATTAACACTTACAGAGTTCCAGCTTCACTCGCACTGAACACCATTAACACTCACTGTGTTCCAGCTTCATTCACACTAAACACGATTAACACTCACTGTATTCCTGCTTCATTGACACTGAACACCATTCACACTCACTGTGTTCCAGCTTCATTCACACTAAACACGATTAACACTCACTGTATTCCTGCTTCATTCACACTGAACACCATTCACACTTACTGTGTTCCAGCTTGATTCACACTTAGCACCATTAACACTCACTGTGTTCCTGCTTCATTCACACTGAACACCATTAACACTCACTGTGTTCCAGCTTCATTCACACCAAAAATCATTATCACTCACTGTGTTCCAGATTCATTCGAAGTGAACACCATTATCACTCACAGTATTCCTGCTTCATTCACACTGAACACCATTCACACTCACTGTGTTCCTGCTTCATTCACACTGAATATTATTAACACTCACTGTGTTCCATCTCACATTAATACTGAACACCATTAACACTCACTGTATTCCTGCTTCATTCACACTGAACACCATTCACACTCACTGTCCTCCTGCTTCATTCACACAGAATATTATTAACACTCACTGAGTTCCATCTTCATTAATACTGAACACCATTAACACTCACTGTATTCCAGCTTCACTCGCACTGAACACCATTAACACTCACTGTGTTCATGTTACATTCACACTGAACACCATTAACACTCACTGTGTTCCTGCTCAATTCACACTTAACACCATTAACACTCACTGTTTTCTTGCTTCATTCATAGTGAACTCCATTAACACTCACTGTGTTCCAGCTTCATTCACACTAAACACCATTAACACTCACTGTGTTCATGCTACATTCACACTGAACACCATTAACATTCAATGTATTCCCGCTCGATTCACACTGAACACCATTAACACTCACTGTGGTCCAGCTTAATTCACACTGAACACCATTAACACTCACTGTGTTCCTGCAACATTCACACTGAACACGATTAACATTCACTCACTGTGTTCCTGCTTCATTCACACTGCAGACCATTAGCACTCACTGTGTTCCTTCTTCATCCACAATGAACACCATCAACACTCACTGTGTTCCTGCTTCATTCACACTGAACACCATTTACACTCATTGTGTTCCAGCTTCATTCACACTGAACACCATTAACACTCACTGAGTTCCAGTTTCATTCACACTGAAGACCATTAACACTCACTGGGTTCCTGCTGCATTCACACTGAACACCATTAACACTCACTGTGTTCCAGCTTCATTCACACTGAACACCATTAACACTCACTGTGTTCCAGCTTCATTCACACTAAACACGATTAACACTCACTGTATTCCTGCTTCATTCACACTGAACACCATTCACACTCACTGTGTTCCTGCTTCATTCACACTGAACACCATTAACACTCACTGTGTTCCAGCTTGATTCACACTTAGCACCATTAACACTCACTGTGTTCCTGCTTCATTCACACTAAACACCATTAACACTCACTGTGTTCCTGCTTCATTCACACTAAACACCATTAACACTCACTGTGTTCCAGCTTGATTCACACTGCACACCATTAACACTCACTGTGATCCTGCTACATTCAAACTGAACACCATTGACACTTACTGTTCCTATTACATTTACACTGAACACTATTAACTGTCACTGCGTATCTGCTTCATTCACACTCAACACCAATAACACTCATTGTGTTCCTGCAATTCGCACTGAACACCATTAACACTCACTGCATTCCACCTTCATTCACACTGAACAGCATTAACACTCACTGCATTCCAGCTTTATTCACACTGAACACCATTCACACTCACTGTGTTCCAGCTTCATTCACACCAAAAACCATTATCACTCACTGTGTTCCAGCTTCATTCGAAGTGAACACCATTATCACTCACAGTATTCCTGCTTCATTCACACTGAACACCCATTCACACTCACTGTGTTCCTGCTTCATTCACACTGAATATCATTAACATCCACTGTGTTCCTGTCTCATACAAACTGAACACCATTAACACTCACAGTGTTCCAGCTTAATTCGCACTGAACACCATTAATACTCACTGTGTTCCAGCTTCATTCACACCAAAAACCATTAACACTCACTGTGTTCCAGCGTCATTCGAACTAAACACCATTAACACTCACTGTATTCCTGCTTCATTCACACTGAACACCATTCACACTCACTGTGTTCCTGCTTCATTCACACTGAATATCATTAACACTCACTGTGTTCCATCTTCATTAATACTGAACACCATTAATACTCACTGTATTCCAGCTTCACTCGCACTGAACACCATTAACACTCACTGTGTTCAAGTTACATTCACACTGAACACCATTAACACTCACTGTATTCCTGCTCAATTCACACTGAACACCATTAACACTCACTGTGTTCCAGCTTCATTCGAACTGAACACCATGAACACTCACTGTGTTCCAGCTTCATTCGCACTGCACACCATTAACACTCACTGTATTCCAGCTTCACTCGCACTGAACACCATTAACACTCACTGTGTTCAAGTTACATTCACACTGAAAAACATTAACACTCACTGTATTCCTGCTCAATTCACACTGAACACCATTAACACTCACTGTGTTCCAGCTTCATTCGCACTGCACATCATTAACATTCACTGTGTTCCTGCTCAATTCACACTGAACACCATGAACACTCACTGTGTTCCTGCATCATTCACACTGTAGACAATTAACACTCACTGTGTTCCAGCTTCATCCACACTGAACACCATTAACACTCACTGTGTTCCTGCCTCATTCAATCTGAACACCATTTACACTCACTGTGTTCCAGCTTCATTCGAACTGAACATCATTAACAAACACTGTGTTCCTGCTTCTTTCACACTGAACACCATTAATTCTCACTGTGTTCCAGCTTCATTCACACTGAACACCATTAACACTCACTGTGTTCCAGCTTCATTCGTGCTGAACACGATTAACATTCACTCACTGTGTTCCTGCTTTATTCACACTGTAGACCATTAACACTCACTGTGTTCCTGCCTCATATAAACTGAATACCATTAACACTCACTGTGTTCCTACCTCATACAAACTGAACACCATTAACACTCACTGTGTTCCTGCTTCATTCATAGTGTACATCACTAACACACAACGTTTTCCAGCTTCATTTGAACTGAGCACCTTTAACGCTCACTGTGTTCCAGCACCATTCACACTGAACACTATTAACAGTCACTGTGTTCCTGCTTCATTCGCACTGAACACCATGAACACTCACTGTGTTCCAGCTTCATTCGCACTGAACACCATGAACACTCACTGTGTTCCAGCTTCATTCACACTGAACGCCATTAACATTCACTGTGTTCCAGCTTCATTCACACTGAACACCATTAACACTCACTGTGTTCCTGCTTCATTCACACTGAACACCATTAACACTGACTGTGTTCCTGCTTCATTCATAGTGAACATCACTAACACACAACGTTTTCCAGCTTCATTTGAACTGAGCACCTTTAACGCTCACTGTGTTCCAGCACCATTCACACTGAACACTATTAACAGTCACTGTGTTCCTGCTTCATTCGCACTGAACACCATGAACACTCACTGTGTTCCTGCTTCATTCACACTGAATATCATTAACACCCACTGTGTTCCTGTCTCATACAAACTGAACACCATTAACACTCACTGTGTTCCCGCTTCATTCGAACTGAACACCATTAACACTCACTGTGTTCCTGCTTCATTCACACTGATCACCATTAACACTCACTGTGTTCCTGCTTCATTCACACATAACATCATTAACACTCACTGTGTTCTTGCTACATTCACACTGAACACCATTAACACTCACTGTATTCCAGCTTCACTCGCACTGAACACCATTTACACTCACTGTGTTCATGTTACATTTACACTGAATATTATTAACACTCACTGTGTTCCATCTTCATTCACACTGAACACCATTAACACTCACTGTGTTCCTGCTTCATTCGCACTGAACACCATTAACACTCACTGTATTCCTGCTTCATTCACACTGAACACCATTCACACTCACTGTGTTCCTGCTACATTCACACTGAATACCATTAACACTCACTGTATTCCCGCTCAATTCTCACTGAACACCATTAACACTCACTGTGTTCCCGCTTTATTCGAACTGAACACCATTAACACTCACTGTGTTCCTGCATCATTCACACTGTAGACAATTAACACTTACTGTGTTCCAGCTTCATCCACACTGAACACCATTAACACTCACTGTTTTTCTGCCTCATTCAATCTGAACACCATTAACACTCACTGTGTTCCCGCTTCATTCGAACTGAACACCATTAACACTCACTGTGTTCCTGCTTCATTCACACTGATCACCATTAACACTCACTGTGTTCCTGCTTCATTCACACATAACATCATTAACACTCACTGTGTTCTTGCTACATTCACACTGAACACCATTAACACTCACTGTATTCCAGCTTCACTCGCACTGAACACCATTAACACTCACTGTGTTCCAGCTTCATTCGAACTGAACACCATTAACACTCACTGTGTTCCAGCTTCATTCGAACTGAACACCATTAACACTCACTGTGTTCCTGCTATATTCACACTGAACACCATTAACACTCACTGTGTTCCTGCTCAATTCACATTGAACACCATTAACACACACAGTGTTCCAGCTTCATACACATTGAACACCTTTAACTCTCACTGTGTTCCTGCTTCATTTACACTGAACACAATTAACACTCATTGTATTCCAGCTTCATTCACACTCAGTGCCACAAAACACTCAGTCAATGTATTCCAGCTTCATTCACACTGTACACCATAAACACTCACTGTGTTCCTGCATCTTTCACATTCAACACCATTAACTCTCACTGTGTTCCTGTTACATTCGCACTGAACACCATTAACACTCACTGTGTTCCTACCTGATTCACACTGAACACCATTAACACATACTGTGTTCCTGCTTCATTCACACTAAACACCATTAACACTCACTGTGTTCCTGCTTCATTCACACTGAACACCATTAACACTCACTGTGTTCCTGCATCTTTCACATTCAAGAGCATTAACACTCACTGTGTTCCAGCATCATTTGCACTGAACACCATGAACACTCTGTGTATTCCTGCTTCATTCACACTGAACGCCATTAACACACAACGTTTTCTAGCTTCATTTGAATTGAACACCTTTAACACTCATTGTGTTGATGTTACATTCACACTGAACGCCATTAACACTCACTGTGTTCCTGCAACATTTACACTGAACACCCATTCACACTCACTGTGTTCCTGCTTCATTCACACTGAATATCATTAACACCCACTGTGTTCCTGTCTCATACAAACTGAACACCATTAACACTCACTGTGTTCCCGCTTCATTCGAACTGAACACCATTAACACTCACTGTGTTTCTGCTTCATTCACACTGATCACCATTAACACTCACTGTGTTCCTGCTTCATTCACACTGAACACCATTAGTACTCACTGTGTTCCAGCTTGATTCACACTAAACACCATTAACACTCACTGTGTTCCTGCTTCATTCACACTAAACACCATTAACACTCACTGTGTTCCTGCTTCATTCACACTGAACACCATTAACACTCACTGTGATCCTGCGTCATTCGCACTGAACACCATTAAAACTCACTGTGTTCCAGCTTGATTCACACTGCACACCATTAACACTCACTGTTTTCCTGCTACATTCAAACTGAACACCATTGACACTTACTGTTCCTATTACATTTACACTGAACACTATTAACTGTCACTGTGTATCTGCTTCATTCACTCTCAACACCAATAACACTCATTGTGTTCCTGCAATTCGCACTGAACACCATTAACACTCACTGCATTCCACCTTCATTCACACTGAACAGCATTAACACTCACTGCATTCCAGCTTTATTCACACTGAACACCATTAACACTCACTGTATTCCTGCTTCATTCACACTGAACACCAATAACACTCATTGTGTTACTGCTCAATTCACACTGAACACCATTAACACTTACAGAGTTCCAGCTTCACTCGCACTGAACACCATTAACACTCACTGCGTTCCAGCTTCATTCACACTGCACACCATTAACACTCACTGTGTTCCTGCTTCATTCACACTGAACACCATCAACACTCACTGTATTCCAGCTTTATTCGCACTGAACACAGTTAACACTCATTGTGTTCCTGCCTAATTCACACTGAATACCATTGTCAGTCAATGTATTCCAGCTTCATTCACACTGTACACCATAAACACTCACTGTGTTCCTGCATCTTTCACATTCAACACCATTAACACTCACAGCGTTCCAGCTTCATTCACACTGAACACCATTAGTACTCACTGTGTTCCTGCTCAATTCGCACTGAACACCATTAACACTCATTGTGTTCCTGTTACATTCGCACTGAACACAGTTAACACTCACTGTGTTCCTGTTACATTCGCACTGAACACCATTAACACTCACTGTGTTCCTGACACTTTCACACTGAACACCATTAACACTCACTGTGTTCCTGTTACATTCGCACTGAACACCATTAACACTCAATGTGTTCCAGCTTCATTCACACTGAACACCATTAACACTCTCTGTGTTACTGCTACATCCACACTGAACATCAATAACACTCACTGTGTTGTGGCTTCATTCACAATCAGCACCATTAAAACTCACTGTGTTCCTGCGGTTTGCACTGAACACCATTAACACTCATTGTATTCCGGCTACATTCACACTCAGTGCCACAAAAACTCAGTGTTCCTGCATCATTCACATTCAACGCCGTTAACACTCACTGTGTTCTGCTTCATTCACACTGAATATCATTGACATTAACTGTATTCCAGCTTCATTCGCACTGAACACCATTAACACTCACTGTGTTCCTGTTACATTCGCACTGAACACCATTAACACTCACTGTGTTCCAGCTTCATTCACACTGAACACCATTAACACTCTCTGTGTTACTGCTACATCCACACTGAACATCAATAACACTCACTGTGTTGTGGCTTCATTCACAATCAGCACCATTAACACTCACTGTGTTCCTGCGGTTTGCACTGAACACCATTAACACTCATTGTATTCCGGCTACATTCACACTCAGTGCCACAAAAACCCAGTGTTCCTGCATCATTCACATTCAACGCCGTTAACACTCACTGTGTTCTGCTTCATTCACACTGAATATCATTGACATTAACAGTATTCCAGCTTCATTCGCACTGAACACTATTCGCATTCACTGTGTTCTAGCTTCATTCGCACTGCTCACCATTAACACTCACTGTGTTCCAGCTTCATTCGCACTGAACACCATTAACACTCACTGCCTTCCAGCTTCATTCACACTGAACACAATTAACACTCACTGAGTTCCTGCTGAATTACCACGTAACATTAACACTCACTGTGTTCCAGCTTCACACGCACTGAACACCATTAACACTCACTGTATTCCAGCTTTATTCGCACTGAACATCATTAACACTCACTGTGTTCCTGCCACTTTCACACGGAACACCATTAACACTCACTGCGTTCCAGCTTCATTCACTCTGAACACCATTAACACTCACTGCGTTCCAGCTTTATTCACAGTGAACACCATTAACACTCACTGTGTACCTGCCTCATTCACACTGCACATCATTTCCACTCACTGTGTTCCAGCTGCATTCGAACTGAACACCATTAACACTCACTGTGTTCCTGCTCAATTCACTCTTAACACCATTAAATCTCACTGTGTTCCAGCTTCATTCACATTGAACACCATTAACACTCACTGTGTACCTGCCTCATTCACACTGCACATCATTTCCACTCACTGTGTTCCAGCTTCATTCGAACAGAACACCTTTAACACTCACTGTGTTCCAGCATCATTTGCACTGAACAGCATTAACCATCACTGTGTTCCATCTTCATTCACAATGAACATCAGTAACACTCACAGTGTGGTGGATTTATTCACATTCAGCACCATTAACACTCTCTGTATTCCTGCGTCATTCACACTGAACACCATTAACACTCACTGTGTTCCTGCTTCATTCACACTGAACACCATTAACTCTCACTGTGTTCCAGGTTCATTCACACTGAACACCATTAACACTCACTGTGTTCCTGCCTCATACAAACTGAACACTATTAACAGTCACTGTGTTCCTGCTTCATTCGCACTGAACACCATTAACACTCACTGTGTTCCTGCTTCCTTCATAGTGAACACCACTAACACACAACGTTTTCCAGCTTCATTTGAACTGAGCACCTTTAACGCTCACTGTGTTCCAGCACCATTCACACTGAACACTATTAACACTCACTGTGTTCCAGCTTAATTCACACTGAACACCATTAACACTCACTGTATTCCAGCTTCATTCGCACTGAACACCATGAACACTCACTGTGTTCCTGCTTCATTCACACTGAATACCATGAACACTCTCTGTATTCCTGCTACATTTACACTGAACACCACTAACGCACACAGTGTTCCAGCTTCTTTCACACTTATCGCCATTAACACTCACTGTGTTCCAGCTTCACTCGCAATGAAAACCATTAACACTCACTGTGTTCCAGCTTCATTCACACTGTACACCATTAACATTCACTGTGTTCCAGCTTCATTCACTCTGAACACCATTAACACTCACTGTGTTCCTGCTTCATTCACACATAACATCATTAACACTCACTGTGTTCTTGCTACATTCACACTGAACACCATTAACACTCACTGTATTCCAGCTTCACTCGCACTGAACACCATTTACACTCACTTTGTTCATGTTACATTTACACTGAATATTATTAACACTCACTGTGTTCCATCTTCATTAATACTGAACACCATGAACACTCACTGTATTACTGCTTCATTCACACTGAACACCATTAACACTCACTGTGTTCCTGCTTCATTCGCACTGAACACCATTAACACTCACTGTATTCCAGCTTCATTCTCACTGGAAACCATTAACACTCACTGTGTTCATGCTACATTCACACTGCTCACCATTAACACTCACTGTGTTCCAGCTTCATTCGCACTGAACACCATTAACACTCACTGCCTTCCAGCTTCATTCACACTGAACACAATTAACACTCACTGAGTTCCTGCTGAATTACCACGTAACATTAACACTCACTGTGTTCCAGCTTCACTCGCACTGAACACCATTAACACTCACTGTATTCCAGCTTTATTCGCACTGAACATCATTAACACTCACTGTGTTCCTGCCACTTTCACACGGAACACCATTAACACTCACTGCGTTCCAGCTTCATTCACACTGAACACCATTAACACTCACTGCGTTCCAGCTTTATTCACAGTGAACACCATTAACACTCACTGTGTACCTGCCTCATTCACACTGCACATCATTTCCACTCACTGTGTTCCAGCTGCATTCGAACTGAACACCATTAACACTCACTGTGTTCCTGCTCAATTCACTCTTAACACCATTAAATCTCACTGTGTTCCAGCTTCATTCACATTGAACACCATGAACACTCACTGTGTTCCTGCTTCATTCACACTGAATATAATTCACACTCACTGTGTTCCATCTTCATTAATACTGAACACCATTAACACTCACTGTATTCCAGCTTCACTCGCATTGAACACCATTAACACTCACTGTGTTCAAGTTACATTCACACTGAACACCATTAACACTCACTGTATTCCTGCTCAATTCACACTGAACACCATTAACACTCACTGTGTTCCAGCTTCATTCGAACTGAACACCATGAACACTCACTGTGTTCCAGCTTCATTCACTTTGAACAGCATTAACACTCACTGTGTTCATGTTACATTCACACTGAACACCATTAACACTCACTGTATTCCTGCTCAATTCACACTGAACACCATGAACACTCACTGTGTTCCTGCATCATTCACACTGTAGACAATTAACACTCACTGTGTTCCAGCTTCATCCACACTGAACACCATTAACACTCACTGTGTTCCTGCCTCATTCAATCTGAACACCATTTACACTCACTGTGTTCCAGCTTCATTCGAACTGAACATCATTAACAAACACTGTGTTCCTGCTTCATTCACACTGAACACCATTAATTCTCACTGTGTTCCAGCTTCATTCGAACTGAACATCATTAACAAACACTGTGTTCCTGCTTCATTCACACTGAACACCATTAACACTCACTGTGTTCCAGCTTCATTCGTGCTGAACACGATTAACATTCACTCACTGTGTTCCTGCTTTATTCACACTGTAGACCATTAACACTCACTGTGTTCCTGCCTCATACAAACTGAACACCATTAACACTCACTGTGTTCCTACCTCATACAAACTGAACACCATTAACACTGACTGTGTTCCTGCTTCATTCATAGTGAACACCACTAACACACAACATTTTCCAGCTTCATTTGAACTGAGCACCTTTAACGCTCACTGTGTTCCAGCACCATTCACACTGAACACCATGAACACTCACTGTGTTCCAGCTTAATTCGCACTGAACACCATGAACATTCACTGTGTTCCAGCTTCATTCACACTGAACACCATTAACACTCACTGTATTCCTGCTTCATTCACACTGAACACCCATTCACACTCACTGTGTTCCTGCTTCATTCACACTGAATATCATTAACACCCACTGTGTTCCTGCTTCATTCACACTGAACACCATTAACACTCACTGTGTTCCCGCTTCATTCGAACTGAACACCATTAACACTCACTGTGTTCCTGCTTCATTCACACTGAACACCAATAACACTCATTGTGTTCCTGCTCAATTCACACTGAACACCATTAACACTTACAGAGTTCCAGCTTCACTCGCACTGAACACCATTAACACTCACTGCGTTCCAGCTTCATTCACACTGAACACCATTAACACTCACTGTGTTCCTGCTTCATTCACACTGAACACCATCAACACTCACTGTATTCCAGCTTTATTCGCACTGAACACAGTTAACACTCATTGTGTTCCTGCCTAATTCACACTGAATACCATTATCGGTCAATGTATTCCAGCTTCATTCACACTGTACACCATAAACACTCACTGTGTTCCTGCATCTTTCACATTCAACACCATTAACACTCACTGTGTTCCAGCTTCACTCGCAATGAACACCATTAACACTCACTGTGTTCCTGCTCAGTTCGCACTGAACACCATTAACACTCATTGTGTTCATGCTTCATTTACAGTGAACACCATTAACACTCACTGTGTTCCAGCTTCACTCGCAATGAACACCATTAACACTCACTGCGTTCCAGCTTCATTCGCACTGAACACCATTAACACTCACTGTGTTCCTGCTCAATTCACACTGAACACCAATAACACTCACTGTGTTCATGCTTCATTCACAGTGAACACCATTAACACTCACTGCGTTCCAGCTTCATTCACACTGAACACCAGTAACACTCACTGTGTTCCTGCTCAATTCGCACTGAACACCATTAACACTCACTGTGTTCCTGCCACTTTCACACTGAACACCATTAACACTCACTGTGTTCCTGTTACATTCGCACTGAACACCATTAACACTCACTGTGTTCCAGCTTCATTCACACTGAACACCATTAACACTCACTGTGTTACTGCTACATTCACACTGAACATCAAGAACACTCACTGTGTTGTGGCTTCATTCACAATCAGCACCATTAAAACTCACTGTGTTCCTGCGGTTTGCACTGAACACCATTAACACTCATTGTATTCCGGCTACATTCACACTCAGTGCCACAAAAACTCAGTGTTCCTGCATCATTCACATTCAACGCCGTTAACACTCACTGTGTTCTGCTTCATTCACACTGAATATCATTGACATTAACTGTATTCCAGCTTCATTCGCACTGAACACTATTCGCACTCACTGTGTTCTAGCTTCATTCGCACTGCTCACCATTAACACTCACTGCCTTCCAGCTTCATTCACACTGAACACAATTAACACTCACTGAGTTCCTGCTGAATTACCACGTAACATTAACACTCACTGTGTTCCAGCTTCACACGCACTGAACACCATTAACACTCACTGTATTCCAGCTTTATTCGCACTGAACATCATTAACACTCACTGTGTTCCTGCCACTTTCACACGGAACACCATTAACACTCACTGCGTTCCAGCTTCATTCACACTGAACACCATTAACACTCACTGCGTTCCAGCTTTATTCACAGTGAACACCATTAACACTCACTGTGTACCTGCCTCATTCACACTGCACATCATTTCCACTCACTGTGTTCCAGCTGCATTCGAACTGAACACCATTAACACTCACTGTGTTCCTGCTCAATTCACTCTTAACACCATTAAATCTCACTGTGTTCCAGCTTCATTCACATTGAACACCATGAACACTCAATGATTTCCAGCTTCATTCGAACAGAACACCTTTAACACTCGCTGTGTTCCAGCATCATTTGCACTGAACACCATTAACCATCACTGTGTTCCATCTTCATTCACAATGAACATCAATAACACTCACAGTGTGGTGGATTTATTCACATTCAGCACCATTAACACTCTCTGTATTCCTGCGTCATTCACACTGAACACCATTAACACTCACTGTGTTCCTGCTTCATTCACACTGAACACCATTAACTCTCACTGTGTTCCAGGTTCATTCACACTGAACACCATTAACACTCACTGTGTTCCTGCTTCATTCACACTGATCACCATTAACACTCACTGTGTTCCAGGTTCATTCACACTGAACACCATTAACACTCACTGTGTTCCTGCCTCATACAAACTGAACACCATTAACACTCACTGTGTTCCTACCTCATACAAACTGAACACCATTAACACTCACTGTGTTCCTGCTTCATTCATAGTGAACACCACTAACACACAACGTTTTCCAGCTTCATTTGAACTGAGCACCTTTAACGCTCACTGTGTTCCAGCACCATTCACACTGAACACTATTAACAGTCACTGTGTTCCTGCTTCATTCGCACTGAACACCATGAACACTCACTGTGTTCCAGCTTAATTCGCACTGCACACCATTAACTTTCAATGTGTTCCTGCTTCATTCACACTGAACACCATTAACACTCACTGTATTCCAGCTTCATTCGCACTGAACACCATGAACACTCACTGTGTTCCTGCTTCATTCACACTGAATACCATGAACACTCTCTGTATTCCTGCTACATTCACACTGAACACCATTAACGCACACAGTGTTCCAGCTTCTTTCACACTGAACGCCATTAACACTCACTGTGTTCCAGCTTCACTCGCAATGAAAACCATTAACACTCACTGTGTTCCAGCTTCATTCACACTGAACACCATTAACACTCACTGTGTTCCTGCTTCATTCACACATAACATCATTAACACTCACTGTGTTCTTGCTACATTCACACTGAACACCATTAACACTCACTGTATTCCAGCTTCACTCGCACTGAACACCATTTACACTCACTTTGTTCATGTTACATTTACACTGAATATTATTAACACTCACTGTGTTCCATCTTCATTAATACTGAACACCATGAACACTCACTGTATTCCTGCTTCATTCACACTGAACACCATTAACACTCACTGTGTTCATGCTACATTCACACTGAACACCATTAACACTCATGTATTCCCGCTCAATTCACACTGAACACCATTAACACTCACTGTGTTCCCGCTTTATTCGAACTGAACACCATTAACACTCACTGTGTTCCTGCATCATTCACACTGTAGACAATTAACACTTACTGTGTTCCAGCTTCATCCACACTGAACACCATTAACACTCACTGTTTTCCTGCCTCATTCAATCTGAACACCATTAACACTCACTGTGTTCCAGCTTCATTCGAACTGAACACCATTAACACTCACTGTGTTCCTGCTACATTCACACTGAACACCATTAACACTCACTAAGTTCCTGCTCAATTCACAATGAACACCATTAACACACACAGTGTTCCAGCTTCATACACATTGAACACCTTTAACTCTCACTGTGTTCCTGCTTCATTTACACTGAACACAATTAACACTCATTCTATTCCAGCTTCATTCACACTCAGTGCCACAAAACACTCAGTCAATGTATTCCAGCTTCATTCACACTGTACACCATAAACACTCACTGTGTTCCTGCATCTTTCACATTCAACACCATTAACTCTCACTGTGTTCCTGTTACATTCGCACTGAACACCATTAACACTCACTGTGTTCCGACCTGATTCACACTGAACACCATTAACACATACTGTGTTCCTGCATCTTTCACATTCAAGAGCATTAACACTCACTGTGTTCCAGCATCATTTGCACTGAACACCATGAACACTCACTGTGTTCCAGCATCATTTGCACTGAACACCATTAACACTCACTGTGTTCCTGCCTAATTCACACTGAACGCCATTAACACACAACGTTTTCTAGCTTCATTTGAATTGAACACCTTTAACACTCATTGTGTTCCTGCAACATTTACACTGAACACCATCAACACTCACTGTGTTCCAGCTTCATTCGAACTGAACACCATTAACACACACTGTATTCCTGCTTCATTCACACTGAACACCCATTCACACTCACTGTGTTCCTGCTTCATTCACACTGAATATCATTAACACCCACTGTGTTCCTGTCTCATACAAACTGAACACCATTAACACTCACTGTGTTCCCGCTTCATTCGAACTGAACACCATTAACACTCACTGTGTTCCTGCTACATTCACACTGAACACCATTAACACTTACTGTATTCCTGCGTCATTCACACTGAACACCATTAACACTCACTGTGTTCCAGCTTCATTCGAACTGAACACCATTAACACTCACTGTATTCCTGTTTCATTCACACTGAACACCAATAACACTCATTGTGTTCCTGCTCAATTCACACTGAACACCATTAACACTTACAGAGTTCCAGCTTCACTCGCACTGAACACCATTAACACTCACTGCGTTCCAGCTTCATTCACACTGAACACCATTAACACTCACTGTGTTCCTGCTTCATTCACACTGAACACCATCAACACTCACTGTATTCCAGCTTTATTCGCACTGAACACAGTTAACACTCATTGTGTTCCTGCCTAATTCACACTGAATACCATTATCAGTCAATGTATTCCAGCTTCATTCACACTGTACACCATAAACACTCACTGTGTTCCTGCATCTTTCACATTCAACACCATTAACACTCACTGTGTTCCAGCTTCACTCGCAATGAACACCATTAACACTCACTGCGTTCCAGCTTCATTCGCACTGAACACCAATAACACTCACTGTGTTCATGCTTCATTCACACTGAACACCATTAACACTCACTGTGTTCCTGCTCAATTCGCACTGAACACCATTAACACTTATTGTGTTCCTGTTACATTCGCACTGAACAAAGTTAAAACTGTGTTCCTGTTACATTCGCACTGAACACCATTAACACTCACTGTGTTCCTGCCACTTTCACACTGAACACCATTAACACTCACTGTGTTCCTGTTACATTCGCACTGAACACCATTAACACTCACTGTGTTCCAGCTTCATTCACACTGAACGCCATTAACACTCTCTGTGTTACTGCTACAACCACACTGAACATCAATAACACTCACTGTGTTGTGGCTGCATTCACAATCAGCACCATTAAAACTCACTGTGTTCCTGCGGTTTGCACTGAACACCATTAACACTCATTGTATTCCGGCTACATTCACACTCAGTGCCACAAAAACCCAGTGTTCCTGCATCATTCACATTCAACACCGTTAACACTCACTGTGTTCTGCTTCATTCACACTGAATATCATTGACATTAACTGTATTCCAGCTTCATTCGCACTGAACACCATTCGCACTCACTGTGTTCAAGTTACATTCGCACTGAACACCATTAACACTCACTGCCTTCCAGCTTCATTCACACTGAACACAATTAACACTCACTGAGTTCCTGCTGAATTACCACGTAACATTAACACTCACTGTGTTCCAGCTTCACTCGCACTGAACACCATTAACACTCACTGTGTTCCAGCTTCATTCACACTGAACACCATTCACACTCACTGTATTCCCGCTCAATTCACACTGAACACCATTAACACTCACTGTATTCCTGCATCATTCACACTGAACACCATTCACACTCACTGTGTTCCTGCTTCATTCACACTGAATATTATTAACACTCACTGTGTTCCATCTTCATTAATACTGAACACCATTAACACTCACTGTATTCCTGCTTCATTCACACTGAACACCATTCACACTCACTGTGTTCCTGCTTCATTCACAATGAACACCATTAACACTCACTGTGTTCCTGCTTCATTCACACTGAACACCATTAACACTCACTGTATTCCAGCTTTATTCGCACTGAACATCATTAACACTCACTGTGTTCCTGCCACTTTCACACGGAACACCATTAACACTCACTGCGTTCCAGCTTCATTCACACTGAACACCATTAACACTCACTGTGTACCTGCCTCATTCACACTGCACATCATTTCCACTCACTGTGTTCCAGCTTCATTCACACTGTACACCATAAACACTCACTGTGTTCCTGCATCTTTCACATTCAACACCATTAACTCTCACTGTGTTCCTGTTACATTCGCACTGAACACCATTAACTCTCACTGTGTTCCTGTTACATTCGCACTGAACACCATTAACACTCACTGTGTTCCTGTCATATTCGCACTGAACACCATTAACACTCACTGTGTTCCTGTTACATGCGCACTGAACACCATTAACTCTCACTGTGTTCCTGTTACATTCGCACTGAACACCATTAACTCTCACTGTGTTCCTGTTACATTCGCACTGAACACCATTAACTCTCACTGTGTTCCTGTTAATTCGCACTGAACACCATTAACACTCACTGTATTCCAGCTTTATTCGCCCTGAACATCATTAACACTCACTGTGTTCCTGCCACTTTCACACGGAACACCATTAACACTCACTGCGTTCCAGCTTTATTCACAGTGAACACCATTAACACTCACTGTGTACCTGCCTCATTCACACTGCACATCATTTCCACTCACTGTGTTCCAGCTGCATTCGAACTGAACACCATTAACACTCACTGTGTTCCTGCTCAATTCACTCTTAACACCATTAAATCTCACTGTGTTCCAGCTTCATTCACATTGAACACCATGAACACTCAATGATTTCCAGCTTCATTCGAACAGAACACCTTTAACACTCGCTGTGTTCCAGCATCATTTGCACTGAACAGCATTAACCATCACTGTGTTCCATCTTCATTCACAATGAACATCAATAACACTCACAGTGTGGTGGATTTATTCACATTCAGCACCATTAACACTCTCTGTATTCCTGCGTCATTCACACTGAACACCATTTCCACTCACTGTGTTCCTGCTTCATTTACACTGAACACAATTAACACTCATTGTATTCCGGATTCATTCACACTCAGTGCCACAAAACACTCAGTCAATGTATTCCAGCTTCATTCACACTGTACACCATAAACACTCACTGTGTTCCTGCATCTTTCACATTCAACACCATTAACTCTCACTGTGTTCCTGTTACATTCGCAATGAACACCATTAACTCTCACTGTGTTCCTGTTACATTCGCACTGAACACCATTAACACTCACTGTGTTCCTGTCATATTCGCACTGAACACCATTAACACTCACTGTGTTCCTGTTACATGCGCACTGAACACCATTAACTCTCACTGTGTTCCTGTTACATTCGCACTGAACACCATTAACTCTCACTGTGTTCCTGTTACATTCGCACTGAACACCATTAACTCTCACTGTGTTCCTGTTAATTCGCACTGAACACCATTAACACTCACTGTGTTCTTGCCTAATTCACACTGAACGCCATTAACACACAACGTTTTCCAGCTTCATTTGAATTGAACACCTTTAACACTCATTGTGTTGATGTTACATTCACACTGAACGCCATTAACACTCATTGTGTTCCTGCAACATTTACACTGAACACCATTAACACTCACTGTGTTCCAGCTTCATTCGAACTGAACACCATTAACACTCACTGTATTCCTGCTTCATTCACACTGAACACCCATTCACACTCACTGTGTTCCTGCTTCATTCACACTGAATATCATTAACACTCACTGTGTTCCTGTCTCATACAAACTGAACACCATTAATGCACACAGTGTTCCAGCTTCATTCGCACTGAACACCATTAACACTCACTGTGTTCCAGCTTCATTCACACCAAAAACCATTAACGCTCACTGTGTTCCAGCTTCATTCGAACTGAACACCATTAACACTCACTGTATTCCTGCTTCATCACACTGAACACCATTCACACTCACTGTGTTCCTGCTTCATTCACACTGAATATCATTAACACTCACTGTGTTCCATCTTCATTAATACTGAACACCATTAACACTCACTGTATTCCAGCTTCACTCGCACTGAACACCATTAACACTCACTGTGTTCAAGTTACATTCACACTGAACACCATTAACACTCACTGTATTCCTGCTCAATTCACACTGAACACCATTAACACTCACTGTGTTCCAGCTTCATTCGAACTGAACACCATGAACACTCACTGTGTTCCTGCTTCATTCGCACTGCACACCATTAACATTCACTGTGTTCCTGCTCAATTCACACTGAACACCATGAACACTCACTGTGTTCCAGCTTCATTCACTTTGAACAGCATTAACACTCACTGTGTTCATGTTACATTCACACTGAACACCATTAACACTCACTGTATTCCTGCTCAATTCACACTGAACACCATGAACACTCACTGTGTTCCTGCATCATTCACACTGTAGACAATTAACACTCACTGTGTTCCAGCTTCATCCACACTGAACACCATTAACACTCACTGTGTTCCTGCCTCATTCAATCTGAACACCATTTACACTCACTGTGTTCCAGCTTCATTCGAACTGAACATCATTAACAAACACTGTGTTCCTGCTTCATTCACACTGAACACCATTAATTCTCACTGTGTTCCAGCTTCATTCACACTGAACACCATTAACACTCAATGTGTTCCAGCTTCATTCGTGCTGAACACGATTAACATTCACTCACTGTGTTCCTGCTTTATTCACACTGTAGACCATTAACACTCACTGTGTTCGTGCCTCATACAAACTGAACACCATTAACACTCACTGTGTTCCTACCTCATACAAACTGCACACCATTAACACTCACTGTGTTCCTGCTTCATTCATAGTGAACACCACTAACACAAATCATTTTCCAGCTTCATTTGAACTGAGCACCTTTAACGCTCACTGTGTTCCAGCACCATTCACACTGAACACTATTAACAGTCACTGTGTTCCTGCTTCATTCGCACTGAACACCATGAACACTCACTGTGTTCCAGCTTCATTCGCACTGAACACCATGAACACTCTCTGTGTTCCTGCTACATTCACACTGAACACCATTAACGCACACAGTATTCCAGCATCTTTCACACTGAACGCCATTAACACTCACTGTGTTCCAGCTTCACTCGCAATGAAAACCATTAGCACTCACTGTATTCCTGCTTCATTCAATCTGAACACCAATAACACTCACTGTGTTCCTGCTACACTCACACAGAACACCATGAACACTTGCTGTATACCTGCTTCATTCACAATGAAAACCTTTAACACACACTGTGTTCCAGCTTCATTCAAACTGAACACCATTAACCCTCACTGTGTTCCAGCTTCGTTCGAACTGAACACTATTAACAATCACTGGGTTCCTGCTTCTTTCACACGCAGCGTCATTTACACTCACTGTGTTCCTGCCTCATTTACATTGAACACCATTGACAATCATTGTGTCACTGCCTCAATTATGTTACTGCTGCATTCACACTGAACACCCTTAACGTTCACTGAATTCCTGATTAATTCACACAGAACACCATTTACACATGCTGTGTTCCTGCCTCATTCACACTGAACACCATTAACACTCACTGGGTACCATCTTCATTCACACTGAACACCATTAACACTCACTGTGTTCCAACTTCATTCGAACTGAACACCATTAATACTCACTGTGTTCCTGCTTCAATCAGACTGAAGACCACTAACGCTCACTGTGTTCTTGCTTCATTCACACCAAAAACCATTAACAGGGATCCCTGCTTCATTCACACTGAACACCATTAACACTCACTGTGTTCGGTCTTCATCCACACTCAGCACTATTATCACTACATGTGTTCCTGCCTTATTCACATTAAACAAAAATAACACTCATTCTGTTCCTGCTTCATTCACACTGAACATAATTAACACTCATGGAGTTTCTGCCTCATTCCCACTCAGCATCATTAACACTCACTGTGTTTCTGCCTCATTCACACTCAGCACCATTATCACTCAATGGGTTCCGGCTACACTCACACTGAACACCATTGACTCTCACTGTGTTCCGTCTTCATTCACACTCAGCACCATTATCACTTATTGTATTCCTGCCCCATTCACACTGACCAAAAATAATACTCATCTGTTCCTGCTTCATTCACACTGAACACCATTAACACTCATTGTGTTCCTGCTTCATTTGCACTGAACACAATTAACACTGACTGTGTTCCTGGTTCAGTCACAGTGAACATCATTAAAACTCACAGTGTCCCTGCTTTTGACACTGAATACCATGAACACTCTCTGTGTTCATGCATCATTCACACTGTACACCATTAACACTCACTGTGTTCATGCTGCATTCACAATGAACACCATTAACACTCACTGTGTTCCTGCATCATTCACACTGAACACCATTAACACTCACTGTGTTCCTGCATCATTCACACTGAACACCATTAACACTCACTGTATTCCCGCTCAATTCACACTGAACACCATTAACACTCACTGTGTTCCCGCTTTATTCGAACTGAACACCATTAACACTCACTGTGTTCCTGCATCATTCACACTGTAGACAATTAACACTTACGGTGTTCCAGCTTCATCCACACTGAACACCATTAACACTCACTGTTTTCCTGCCTCATTCAATCTGAACACCATTAACACTCACTGTGTTCCAGCTGCATTCGAACTGAACACCATTAACACTCACTGTGTTCCTGCTACATTCACACTGAACACCATTAACACTCACTAAGTTCCTGCTCAATTCACAATGAACACCATTAACACACACAGTGTTCCAGCTTCATACACATTGAACACCTTTAACTCTCACTGTGTTCCTGCTTCATTTACACTGAACACAATTAACACTCATTGTATTCCAGCTTCATTCACATTCAGTGCCACAAAACACTCAGTCAATGTATTCCAGCTTCATTCACACTGTACACCATAAACACTCACTGTGTTCCTGCATCTTTCACATTCAACACCATTAACTCTCACTGTGTTCCTGTTACATTCGCACTGAACACCATTAACACTCACTGTATTCCTACCTGATTCACACTGAACACCATTAACACATACTGTGTTCCTGCTTCATTCACACTAAACACCATTAACACTCACTGTGTTCCTACCTGATTCACACTGAACACCATTAACACATACTGTGTTCCTGCATCTTTCACATTCAAGAGCATTAACACTCACTGTGTTCCAGCATCATTTGCACTGAACACCATGAACACTCACTGTGTTCCTGCTGAATTCACACGTAATATTAACACTCTGTGTATTCCTGCTTCATTCACACTGAACGCCATTAACACACAACGTTTTCCAGCTTCATTTGAATTGAACACCTTTAACACTCATTGTGTTGATGTTACATTCACACTGAACGCCATTAACACTCACTGTGTTCCTGCAACATTTACACTGAACACCATCAACACTCACTGTGTTCCAGCTTCATTCGAACTGAACACCATTAACACACACTGTATTCCTGCTTCATTCACACTGAACACCCATTCACACTCACTGTGTTCCTGCTTCATTCACACTGAATATCATTAACACTCACTGTGTTCCTGTCTCATACAAACTGAACACCATTAACACTCACTGTGTTCCCGCTTCATTCGAACTGAACACCATTAACACTCACTGTGTTCCTGCTACATTCACACTGAACACCATTAACACTCACTGTATTCCTGCTCAATTCACACTTAACACCATTAACACTCACTGTGTTCCTGCATCATTCACACTGTAGACAATTAACACTCACTGTGTTCCTGCCTCATACAATCTGAACACCATTAACACTCACTGTGTTCCTACCTCATACAAACTGAACACCATTAACACTCACTGTGTTCCTACCTCATTCAAACTGAACAACATTAACACACACTGTGTTCCTGCCTCATTCATAGAGAACACCATTAACACACAACGTTTTCCAGCTTCATTTGAACTGAGCACCTTTAACACTCACTGGGTTCCAGCACCATTCACACTGAACACCCTGGACACTCACTGTGTTCCTGCTACATTCACACTGAACACCATTAACACTTACTGTGTTCCTGCTTCATTCACACTGAACACCATTAACACTTACTGTGTTCCTGCTACATTCACACTGAACACCATTAACACTTACTGTGTTCCTGCTTCATTCACACTGAACACCATTAACACTTACTGTGTTCCTGCTACATTCACACTGAACACCATTAACACTTACTGAGTTCCTGCTACATTCACACTGAACACCATTAACACTCACTGTGTTCCAGTTTAATTCGCACTGCACACCATTAACATTCACTGTGTTCCAGCTTCATTCACACTGAACACCATTAACACTCACTGTGTTCCTCCTCACATCGCACTGAACACCATTAACACTCACTGTGTTCCAGTTTAATTCGCACTGCACACCATTAACATTCACTGTGTTCCAGCTTCATTCACACTGAACACCATTAACACTCACTGTGTTCCTCCTCACATCGCACTGAACACCATTAACACTCACTGTGTTCCTGCCTCATTCACACAGAACCTCATTAACACTTGCTGTATACCTGCCTCATTCACACTGAACACCATTAACACACACTGTGTTCCTGCTCAATTCACACTGAACACCATTAACACTCACTGTGTTCCAGCTTCATTCGAACTGAACACTATTAACACTCACTGTGTTGTGCTACATTCACACTGTACACCATTAACACTCACTGTATTCCTGCTTCATTCATACTGAACACCATTAACACTCACTGTGTTCCTGCTCAATTCACACTTAACACCATTAACAGTCACTGTGTTCCAACTTCATTCGCACTGAACACCATGAACACTCACTGTGTTCCTGCTTCATTCATAGTGAACACCATGAACACTCACTGTGTTCCTGCATCATTCACACTGTAGACAATTAACACTCACTGTGTTCCAGCTTCATCCACAATGAACACCATTAACACTCACTGTGTTCCTGCCTCATTTAATCTGAATACCATTAACACTCACTGTGTTCCAGCTTCATTCGAACTGAACATCATTAACAAACACTGTGTTCCTGCTTCATTCACACTGAACAGCATTAACACTCACTGTGTTCCTGCTTCATTCATAGTGAACACCATGAACACTCACTGTGTTCCTGCTTCATTCACACAGAACACCATTAACACTTGCTGTATACCTGCCTCATTCACAATGAAAACCGTTAACACACACTGTGTTCCAGCTTCATTCACACTGAATACCATTAACACACACTGTGTTCCTGTTACATTCACAGAGAACACCATTCACACTCACTGTGTTCCTGCCTCATTTACATTGAACACCATTGACAATCATTGTGTCACTGCCTCAATTATGTTACCGCTGCATTCACACTGAACACCCTTAACGTTCACTGAATTCCTGATTAATTCACAGTGTTCCTGCCTCATTCACACTGAACACCATTAACGCATGTTGTGTTCCTGTCTCATTCACACTGAACACCATGAACACTCACTGCGTTCCTGCTGAATTCACACGTAACATTAACACTCAGTGTGTTCATGCTTCATGCACACTGAACGTCATTAACACACAACGTTTTCCAGCTTCATTTGAATTGAACACCTTTAACACTCACTGTGTTGATGTTACATTCACACTGAACGTCATTAACACTCACTGCGTTCCTGCAACATTTACATTGAACACCATTAACACTCACTGTGTTCCAGCTTCATTCGCACTGAACACCATTAACACTCACTGTGTTCCAGCTTCATTCACACCAAAAACCATTAACACTCACTGTGTTCCAGCTTCATTCCAACTGAATATCATGAACACTCACTGTATTCCTGCTACATTCACACTGAACACCATTAACGCACACAGTGTTCCAGCTTCTTTCACACTGAACGCCATTAACACTCACTGTGTTCCAGCTTCATTCACACCAAAAACCATTAACACTCACTGTGTTCCAGCTTCATTCGAACTGAACACCATTAACACTCACTGTATTCCTGCTTCATTCACACTGAACACCATTCACACTCACTGTGTTCCTGCTTCATTCACACTGAACACCATTAACACTCACTGTGTTCCATCTTCATTAATACTGAACACCATTAACACTCACTGCATTCCTGCTTCATTCACACTGAACACCATTCACAATCACTGTGTTCCTGCTTCATTCACACTGAACACCATTAACACGCACTGTGTTCTAGCTTCATTAATACTGAACACCATTAACACTCACTGTGTTCAAGCTACATTCACACTGAACACCATTAACACTCACTGTGTTCCAGCTTCATTCGAACTGAACACCATGAACACTCACTGTGTTCCAGCTTCAGTCGCACTGCACACCATTAACATTCACTGTGTTCCTGCTCAATTCACACTGAACACCATGAACACTCACTGTGTTCCAGCTTCATTCACTTTGAACACCATTAACACTCACTGTGTTCATGTTACATTCACACTGAACACCATTAACACTCAATGTATTCCTGCTCAATTCACACTGAAAACCATGAACACTCACTGTGTTCCTGCATCATTCACACTGTAGACAATTAACACTCACTGTGTTCCAGCTTCATCCACACTGAACACCATTAACACTCACTGTCTTCCTGCCTCATTCAATCTGAACACCATTAACACTCACTGTGTTCCAGCTTCATTCGAACTGAACATCATTAACAAACACTGTGTTCCTGCTTCATTCACACTGAACACCATTAACTCTCACTGTGTTCCAGGTTCATTCACACTGAACACCATTAACACTCACTGTGTTCCTGCCTCATACAAACTGAACACCATTAACACTCACTGTGTTCCTACCTCATACAAACTGAACACCATTAACACTCACTGTCTTCCTGCCTCATTCAATCTGAACACCATTAACACTCACTGTGTTCCAGCTTCATTCGAACTGAACATCATTAACAAACACTGTGTTCCTGCTTCATTCGCACTGAACACCATGAACACTCACTGTGTTCCAGCTTCATTCACACTGAACACCATTAACAATCACTGTGTTCCTGCTTCATTCACACTGAACACCATTAACACTCACTGTGTTCCTGCTTCATTCACACTGAACACCATTAACACTCACTGTATTCCAGCTTCATTCGCACTGAACACCATGAACACTCACTGTGTTCCTGCTTCATTCACACTGAATACCATGAACACTCACTGTATTCCTGCTACATTCACACTGAACACCACTAACGCACACAGTGTTCCAGCTTCTTTCACACTGAACGCCATTAACACTCACTGTGTTCCAGCTTCACTCGCAATGAAAACCATTAACACTCACTGTGTTCCAGCTTCACTCGCAATGAAAACCATTAACACTCACTGTGTTCCAGCTTCATTCACACTGAACACCATTAACACTCACTGTGTTCCAGCTTCATTCACACTGAACACCATTAACACTCACTGTGTTCCTGCTTCATTCACACATAACATCATTAACACTCACTGTGTTCTTGCTACATTCACACTGAACACCATTAACACTCACTGTATTCCAGCTTCACTCGCACTGAACACCATTAACACTCACTGTGTTCTTGTTTCATTTACACTCAATATCATTAACACTCACTGTGTTCCATCTTCATTAATACTGAACACCATTAACACTCACTGTATTCCAGCTTCACTGGAAACTGAACACCATTAACTCTCACTGTGTTCATGTTACATTCACACTGAACACCATGAACACTCACTGTATTCCTGCTCAATTCACACTGAACACCATTAACACTCACTGTGTTCCAGCTTCATTCGAACTGAACACCATGAACACTCACTGTGTTCCTGCTTCATTCGCACTACACACCATTTACACTCACTGTGTTCCTGCGTCATTCACACTGAACACCATGAACACTCACTGTGTTCCAGCTTCATTCACACTGAACACCATTAACACTCACTGTATTCCTGCTCAATTCACACTGAACACCATTAACACTCACTGTGTTCCTGTTTCATTCATAGTGAACACCATTAACACTCACTGTGTTCCTGTCTCATACAAACTGAACACCATTAACGCTCACTGTGTTTCTGCTTCATTCATAGTGAACACCATGAACACTCACTGTGTTCCTGCATCATTCACACTGTAGACAATTAACACTCACTGTGTTCCAGCTTCATCCACACTGAACACCATTAACACTCACTGTGTTCCTACCTCATACAAACTGAACACCATTAACACTCACTGTGTTCCTGCTTCATTCATAGTGAGCACCACTAACACACATCGTTTTCCAGCTTCATTTGAACTGAGCACCTTTAACACTCACTGTGTTCCAGCACCATTCACACTGAACACCATGGATACTCACTGTGTTACTGCTTCTTTCACACTGAACACCATTAACAGTCACTGTGTTCCAGCTTCATTCGCACTGAACACCATGAACACTCACTGTATTCCTGCTCAATTCACACTGAACACCATTAACACTCACTGTGTTCCTGTTTCATTCATAGTGAACACCATTAACACTCACTGTGTTCCTGCTACATTCACACTGCACACATTAACACTCACTGTGTTCCTGCTTCATTCACACTGAACACCATGAAGTGTCACTGTGTTCCTGCTACATTCACATTGAACACCATTAACACTCATTGTGTTCCTGCAACATTCACACTGAACACAATTAACACTCACTGTGTTCCTGCATCCTTCGCACTGAACACCATTAACACTCACTGTGTTGCTGATGCATTCACACTGAACACCATTAACACTCACTGTATTCCTGCTACATTCACACTGCACACATTAACACTCACTGTGTTCCTGCTTCATTCACACTGAACACCATGAAGTGTCACTGTGTTCCTGCTACATTCACATTGAACACCATTAACACTCATTGTGTTCCTGCAACATTCACACTGAACACAATTAACACTCACTGTGTTCCTGCATCCTTCGCACTGAACACCATTAACACTCACTGTGTTGCTGATGCATTCACACTGAACACCATTAACACTCACTGTATTCCTGCTTCATTCACACTGAACACCATTCACACTCACTGTGTTCCTGCTTCATTCACACTGAACACCATTAACACTCATTGTGTTCCTGCTTCATTTGCACTGAACACAATTAACACTAACTGTGTTCCCGGTTCAGCCACAGTGAATATCATTAACACTCACAGAGTCCCTGCTTTTGACACTGAATGCCATGAACACTCACTGTGTTCCTGCTTCATTCACAATGAATTCCATTAACAATCACTGTGTTCCTACTACAATCACACTGAACACCATTAACGCTCACTGTGTTCATGCTGCATTCACACTGAACACCATTAGCACTCACTGTATTCCTGCTTCATTCAATCTGAACACCATAAACACTCACTGTGTTCCTGCTACACTCACACAGAACACCATGAACACTTGCTGTATAACTGCTTCATTCACAATGAAAACCTTTAACACACACTGTGTTCCAGCTTCATTCAATCTGAACACCATTAACCCTCACTGTGTTCTAGCTTCGTTCGAACTGAACACCATTAACAATCACTGTGTTCCTGCTTCTTTCACACGCAGCGTCATTTACACTCACTGTGTTCCTGCCTCATTTACATTGAACACCATTGACAATCATTGTGTCACTGCCTCAATTATGTTACTGCTGCATTCACACTGAACACCCTTAACGTTCACTGAATTCCTTATCAATTCACACAGAACACCATTAACACATGCTGTGTTCCTGCCTCATTCACACTGAACACCATTAACACTCACTGGGTACCATCTTCATTCACACTGAACACCATTAACACTCACTGTGTTCCAACTTCATTCACACTGAACACCATTAACACTCACTGTATTCCAGCTTCACTGGAAACTGAACACCATTAACTCTCACTGTGTTCATGTTACATTCACACTGAACACCATGAACACTCACTGTATTCCTGCTCAATTCACACTGAACACCATTAACACTCACTGTGTTCCAGCTTCATTCGAACTGAACACCATGAACACTCACTGTGTTCCTGCTTCATTCGCACTACACACCATTTACACTCACTGTGTTCCTGCGTCATTCACACTGAACACCATGAACACTCACTGTGTTCCAGCTTCATTCACACTGAACACCATTAACACTCACTGTATTCCTGCTCAATTCACACTGAACACCATTAACACTCACTGTGTTCCTGTTTTATTCATAGTGAACACCATTAACACTCACTGTGTTCCTGTCTCATACAAACTGAACACCATTAACGCTCACTGTGTTCCTGCTTCATTCATAGTGAACACCATGAACACTCACTGTGTTCCTGCATCATTCACACTGTAGACAATTAACACTCACTGTGTTCCAGCTTCATCCACACTGAACACCATTAACACTCACTGTGTTCCTACCTCATACAAACTGAACACCATTAACACTCACTGTGTTCCTGCTTCATTCATAGTGAGCACCACTAACACACATCGTTTTCCAGCTTCATTTGAACTGAGCACCTTTAACACTCACTGTGTTCCAGCACCATTCACACTGAACACCATGGATACTCACTGTGTTACTGCTTCTTTCACACTGAACACCATTAACAGTCACTGTGTTCCAGCTTCATTCGCACTGAACACCATGAACACTCACTGTGTTCCAGCTGAATTCGCAGTGCACACCATTAACATTCACTGTGTTCCTGCATCATTCACACTGAACACCATTAACACTCACTGTATTCCTGCTCAATTCACACTGAACACCATTAACACTCACTGTGTTCCTGTTTCATTCATAGTGAACACCATTAACACTCACTGTGTTCCTGCTACATTCACACTGCACACATTAACACTCACTGTGTTCCTGCTTCATTCACACTGAACACCATGAAGTGTCACTGTGTTCCTGCTACATTCACATTGAACACCATTAACACTCATTGTGTTCCTGCAACATTCACACTGAACACAATTAACACTCACTGTGTTCCTGCATCCTTCGCACTGAACACCATTATCACTCACTGTGTTGCTGATGCATTCACACTGAACACCATTAACACTCACTGTATTCCTGCTTCATTCACACTGAACACCATTCACACTCACTGTGTTCCTGCTTCATTCACACTGAACACCATTAACACTCATTGTGTTCCTGCTTCATTTGCACTGAACACAATTAACACTAACTGTGTTCCCGGTTCAGCCACAGTGAATATCATTAACACTCACAGAGTCCCTGCTTTTGACACTGAATGCCATGAACACTCACTGTGTTCCTGCTTCATTCACAATGAATTCCATTAACAATCACTGTGTTCCTACTACAATCACACTGAACACCATTAACGCTCACTGTGTTCATGCTGCATTCACACTGAACACCATTAGCACTCACTGTAGTCCTGCTTCATTCAATCTGAACACCATAAACACTCACTGTGTTCCTGCTACACTCACACAGAACACCATGAACACTTGCTGTATAACTGCTTCATTCACAATGAAAACCTTTAACACACACTGTGTTCCAGCTTCATTCAATCTGAACACCATTAACCCTCACTGTGTTCCAGCTTCGTTCAAACTGAACACCATTAACAATCACTGTGTTCCTGCTTCTTTCACACGCAGCGTCATTTACACTCACTGTGTTCCTGCCTCATTTACATTGAACACCATTGACAATCATTGTGTCACTGCCTCAATTATGTTACTGCTGCATTCACACTGAACACCCTTAACGTTCACTGAATTCCTTATCAATTCACACAGAACACCATTAACACATGCTGTGTTGCTGCCTCGTTCACACTGAACACCATTAACACTCACTGTGTTCCAACTTCATTCGAACTGAACACCATTAATACTCACTGTGTTCCTGCTTCAATCAGACTGAAGACCACTAACGCTCACTGTGTTCCTGCTTCATTCACACCAAAAATCATTAACGCTCACTGTGTTCCAGCTTGATTCACACTTAGCACCATTAACACTCACTGTGTTCCTGCTTCATTCACACTGAACACCATTAACACTCGCTGTGTTCATGCTGCATTCACACTGAACACCATTAACACTCACTGTGTTCCTGCTTCATTCACAATGAACACTATAAACACTCATTGTGTTCCTGCTACATTCACAGTGAACACAATTGACACTCAATACGTTCCAGCTTTATTCACACTGAAAACCATTAACACACACTGTGTTCCTGCATCATTCACACTGAACACCATTAACACTCACTGTGTTCCTGCATCATTCGCACTTAACACCATTAACACTCACTGTGTTCCTGCATCATTCACACTGAACACCATTAACACTCACTGTATTGCTGCTGCATTCACACTGAACGCCATTAACACTCACTGTGTTCCTGCTTCATTCATAGTGAACACCATGAAGTGTCACTGTGTTCCTGCTACATTCACATTGAACAACATTAACACTCATTGTGTTCCTGCTACATTCACACTGAACACCATTAACACTCACTGTGTTCCTGCATCATTCGCACTGAACACCATTAACACTCACTGTGTTCCTGATGCATTCACACTGAACACCATTAACACTCACTGTGTTCCTGCTTCATTCACACTGAACACCATTCACACTCACTGTGTTCCTGCTTCATTCACACTGAACACCAATAACACTCACTGTGTTCCTGCATCCTTCACACTGAACACCATTAACACTCACTGTGTTCCTGCATCCTTCGCACTGAACACCATTAACACTCACTGTGTTCCTGATGCATTCACACTGAATACCATTTACACTCACTGTGTTCCTGCTTCATTCACACTGAACACCATTCACACTCACTGTGTTCCTGCTTCATTCACACTGAACACCAATAACACTCACTGTGTTCCTGCATCCTTCACACTAAACACCATTAACACTCATTGTGTTCCTGCTTCATTTGCACTGAACACAATTAACACTGACTATTTTCCCGGTTCAGTCACAGTGAACTTCATTAACACTCACAGTGTCCATGCTTTTGACACTGAATACCATGAACACTCACTGTGTTCCTGCTTCATTCACAATGAATACCATTTACAATCACTGTGTTCCTACTACAATCACACTGAATACCATTAACGCTCACTGTGTTCATGCTGCATTCACACTGAACACCATTAATGCTCACTGTGTTCATGCTGCATTCACACTGAACACCATTAGCACTCACTGTGTTCCTGCTTCATTCAATCTGAACACCTTGAACACTCACTGTGTTCCTGCCTCCTTCCAACTGAACGCCATTAACACTCACTGAGTTCCTGATTAATTCAGACTGAACAAGATTAACACATGCTGTGTTGCTGCCTCATTCACACTGAACACCATTAACACTCACTGTGTTCCTGCTTCATTTACACTGAACACTATTAACACTAACTTTGTTCCAGCTTGATTCACACTGAACACCATTTAGCGCTCACTGTGTTCCAGCTTCATTTGCACTGAACACGATTAACATTCACTCACTGTGTTCCTGCTTCATTCTCACTCTAAACCATGAACACTTACTTTTCCTATTACATAGACACAGAACACTACAAACACTCACTGCGTACCTGCTTCATTCACAGTGATCACCATTAACACTCACTGGGTACCATCTTCATTCACACTGAATACCAATAATACTCACTGTGTTCCTGCTTCATTCACACTGAACACCATTAATACTCACTGTGTTCCTGCTTCAATCAGACTGAAGACCACTAACAGGGATCCCTGCTTCATTTACACTGAACACCATTAACACTCACTGTGTTCGGTCTTCATCCACACTCAGCACTATTATCACTTAATGTGTTCCTGCCTTATTCACATTAAACAAAAATAACACTCATTCTGTTCCTGCTTCATTCACACTATTAACATTATTAACACTCACGGTGTTTCTGCCACATTCCCAATCAGCACCATTAACACTCACTGTGTTCCAGCTTCACTCATGCTCAGCACAATTAACACTCCTTGTGTTCCAGCTCCATTCACACTCAGCATCATTAACACTCACTGTGTTCCTGCATCATTCACACTGAACACCACTAACACTCAATGTGTTTCTGTCTCATTCACACTCAGCACTGTTATCACTCAATGGGTTCCGGCTACACTCACACTGAACACCATTGACTCTCACTGTGTTCCGTCTTCATTCACACTCAGCACCATTATCACTTACTGTATTCCTGCCCCATTCACACTGACCAAAAATAATACTCATCTGTTCCTGCTTCATTCACACTGAACACCATTAACACTCATTGTGTTCCTGGTTCAGTCACAGTGAACATCATTAAAACTCACAGTGTCCCTGCTTTTGACACTGAATACCATGAACACTCTCTGTGTTCATGCATCATTCACGCTGAGCACCATTAACACTCCCTGTGTTCCTGCATCATTCACACTGAACACCATTAACACTCACTGTGTTCCTGCATCATTCGCACTGAACACCATTAACACTCATTGTGTTCCTGCATCATTCGCACTGAACACCATTAACACTCACTGTGTTCCTGCATCATTCACACTGAACACCATTAACACTCACTGTGTGCCTATTTCATTCATACTGAACACAATTAACACTCACTGTGTTCCTGCTACATTCACACTGCACACATTAACACTCACTGTGTTCCTGCTTCATTCACAATGAACACCATGAAGTGTCACTGTGTTCCTGCTACATTCACATTGAACACCATTAACACTCATTGTGTTCCTGCATCCTTCGCACTGAACACCATTCACACTCACTGTGTTCCTGCTTCATTCACACTGAACACCATTCACACTCACTGTGTTCCTGCTTCACTCACACTGAACACCATTCACACTCACTGTGTTCCTGCTTCTTTCACACTGAACACCAATAACACTCACTGTGTTCCTGCATCCTTCACACTAAACACCATTAACACTCATTGTGTTCCTGCTTCATTTGCACTGAACACAATTAACACTGACTATTTTCCCGGTTCAGTCACAGTGAACATCATTAACACTCACAGTGTCCCTGCTTTTGACACTGAATACCATGAACACTCACTGTGTTCCTGCTTCATTCACAATGAACACCATTAACAATCACTGTGTTCCTACTACAATCACACTGAACACCATTAACGCTCACTGTGTTCATGCTGCATTCACACTGAACATCATTAGCACTCACTGTATTCCTGCTTCATTCAATCTGAACACCATGAACACTCACTGTGTTCCTGCTACACTCACACAGAACACCATGAACACTTGCTGTATACCTGCTTCATTCACAATGAAAACCATTAACACACACTGTGTTCCAGCTTCATTCAAACTGAACACCATTAACCCTCACTGTGTTCCAGCTTCGTTCGAACTGAACACCATTAACACTCACTGTGTTCCTGCTTCTTTCACACGCAGCGTCATTTACACTCACTGTGTATCTGCCTCATTCACACTCAGCACCATTATCACTCAATGGGTTCCGGCGACACTCACACTGAACACCATTGACTCTCACTGTGTTCCGTCTTCATTCACACTCAGCACCATTATTACTTACTGTGTTCCTGCCCCATTCACACTGAACAAAAATAATACTCATTCTGTTCCTGCTTCATTCACACTGAACACCATTAACACTCACTGTGTTCCTGCATCATTCACACTGAACATCATTAACACTCATTGTGTTCCTGCAACATTCACACTGAACACCATTAATACTCACTGTGTTCCTGCATCCTTCGCACTGAACACCATTCACACTCACTGTGTTCCTGCTTCATTCACACTGAACACCATTCACACTCACTGTGTTCCTGCTTCATTCACACTGAACATCAATAACACTCACTGTGTTCCTGCATCCTTCACACTAAACACCATTAACACTCATGTGTTCCTGCTTCATTTGCACTGAACACAATTAACACTGACTGTGTTCCCGGTTCAGTCACAGTGAACATCATTAACACTCACAGTGTCCCTGCTTTTGACACTGAATACCATGAACACTCACTGTGTTCCTGCTTCATTCACAATGAATACCATTAACAATCACTGTGTTCCGACTACAATCACACTGAACACCATTAACGCTCACTGTGTTCATGCTGCATTCACACTGAACACCATTAGCACTCACTGTATTCCTGCTTCATTCAATCTGAACACCATGAACACTCACTGTGTTCCTGCTACACTCACACAGAACACCATGAACACTTGCTGTATACCTGCTTCATTCACAATGAAAACCATTAACACACACTGTGTTCCAGCTTCATTCAAACTGAACACCATTAACCCTCACTGTGTTCCAGCTTCGTTCGAACTGAACACCATTCACACTCACTGTGTTCCTGCTTCTTTCACACGCAGCGTCATTTACACTCACTGTGTTTCTGCCTCATTCACACTCAGCACCATTATCACTCAATGGGTTCCGGCTACACTCACACTGAACACCATTGACTCTCACTGTGTTCCGTCTTCATTCACACTCAGCACCATTATTACTTACTGTGTTCCTGCCCCATTCACACTGAACAAAAATAATACTCATTCTGTTCCTCCTTCATTCACACTGAACACCATTAACACTCACTGTGTTCCTGCATCATTCGCACTGAACATCATTAACACTCATTGTGTTCCTGCAACATTCACACTGAACACCATTAATACTCACTGTGTTCCTGCATCCTTCGCACTGAACACCATTCACACTCACTGTGTTCCTGCTTCATTCACACTGAACACCATTCACACTCACTGTGTTCCTGCTTCATTCACACTGAACACCAATAACACTCATTGTGTTCCTGCTTCATTTGCACTGAACACAATTAACACTGACTATTTTCCCGGTTCAGTCACAGTGAACATCATTAACACTCACAGTGTCCCTGCTTTTGACACTGAATACCATGAACACTCACTGTGTTCCTGCTTCATTCACAATGAACACCATTAACAATCACTGTGTTCCTACTACAATCACACTGAACACCATTAACGCTCACTGTGTTCATGCTGCATTCACACTGAACATCATTAGCACTCACTGTATTCCTGCTTCATTCAATCTGAACACCATGAACACTCACTGTGTTCCTGCTACACTCACACAGAACACCATGAACACTTGCTGTATACCTGCTTCATTCACAATGAAAACCATTAACACACACTGTGTTCCAGCTTCATTCAAACTGAACACCATTAACCCTCACTGTGTTCCAGCTTCGTTCGAACTGAACACCATTAACACTCACTGTGTTCCTGCTTCTTTCACACGCAGCGTCATTTACACTCACTGTGTATCTGCCTCATTCACACTCAGCACCATTATCACTCAATGGGTTCCGGCGACACTCACACTGAACACCATTGACTCTCACTGTGTTCCGTCTTCATTCACACTCAGCACCATTATTACTTACTGTGTTCCTGCCCCATTCACACTGAACAAAAATAATACTCATTCTGTTCCTGCTTCATTCACACTGAACACCATTAACACTCACTGTGTTCCTGCATCATTCACACTGAACATCATTAACACTCATTGTGTTCCTGCAACATTCACACTGAACACCATTAATACTCACTGTGTTCCTGCATCCTTCGCACTGAACACCATTCACACTCACTGTGTTCCTGCTTCATTCACACTGAACACCATTCACACTCACTGTGTTCCTGCTTCATTCACACTGAACATCAATAACACTCACTGTGTTCCTGCATCCTTCACACTAAACACCATTAACACTCATGTGTTCCTGCTTCATTTGCACTGAACACAATTAACACTGACTGTGTTCCCGGTTCAGTCACAGTGAACATCATTAACACTCACAGTGTCCCTGCTTTTGACACTGAATACCATGAACACTCACTGTGTTCCTGCTTCATTCACAATGAATACCATTAACAATCACTGTGTTCCGACTACAATCACACTGAACACCATTAACGCTCACTGTGTTCATGCTGCATTCACACTGAACACCATTAGCACTCACTGTATTCCTGCTTCATTCAATCTGAACACCATGAACACTCACTGTGTTCCTGCTACACTCACACAGAACACCATGAACACTTGCTGTATACCTGCTTCATTCACAATGAAAACCATTAACACACACTGTGTTCCAGCTTCATTCAAACTGAACACCATTAACCCTCACTGTGTTCCAGCTTCGTTCGAACTGAACACCATTCACACTCACTGTGTTCCTGCTTCTTTCACACGCAGCGTCATTTACACTCACTGTGTTTCTGCCTCATTCACACTCAGCACCATTATCACTCAATGGGTTCCGGCTACACTCACACTGAACACCATTGACTCTCACTGTGTTCCGTCTTCATTCACACTCAGCACCATTATTACTTACTGTGTTCCTGCCCCATTCACACTGAACAAAAATAATACTCATTCTGTTCCTCCTTCATTCACACTGAACACCATTAACACTCACTGTGTTCCTGCATCATTCGCACTGAACATCATTAACACTCATTGTGTTCCTGCAACATTCACACTGAACACCATTAATACTCACTGTGTTCCTGCATCCTTCGCACTGAACACCATTCACACTCACTGTGTTCCTGCTTCATTCACACTGAACACCATTCACACTCACTGTGTTCCTGCTTCATTCACACTGAACACCAATAACACTCACTGTGTTCCTGCATCCTTCACACTAAACACCATTAACACTCATGTGTTCCTGCTTCATTTGCACTGAACACAATTAACACTGACAGTGTTCCCGGTTCAGTCACAGTGAACATCATTAACACTCACAGTGTCCCTGCTTTTGACACTGAATACCATGAACACTCACTGTGTTCCTGCTTCATTCACAATGAATACCATTAACAATCACTGTGTTCCTACTACAATCACACTGAACACCATTAACGCTCACTGTGTTCATGCTGCATTCACACTGAACACCATTAGCACTCACTGTATTCCTGCTTCATTCAATCTGAACACCATGAACACTCACTGTGTTCCTGCTACACTCACACAGAACACCATGAACACTTGCTGTATACCTGCTTCATTCACAATGAAAACCATTAACACACACTTTGTTCCAGCTTCATTCAAACTGAACACCATTAACCCTCACTGTGTTCCAGCTTCGTTCGAACTGAACACCATTAACACTCACTGTGTTCCTGCTTCTTTATCACGCAGCGTCATTTACACTCACTGTGTTTCTGCCTCATTCACACTCAACACCATTATCACTCAACGGGTTCCGGCTACACTCACACTGAACACCATTGACTCTCACTGTGTTCCGTCTTCATTCACACTCAGCACGATTATTACTTACTGTGTTCCTGCCCCATTCACACTGAACAAAAATAATACTCATTCTGTTCCTCCTTCATTCACACTGAACACCATTAACACTCACTGTGTTCCAGCTTGATTCACACTGAACGCCATTTAGCGCTCACTGTGTTTCAGCTTCATTTGCACTGAACACGATTAATATTCACTCACTGTGTTCCTGTTTCATTCACACTCTAAACCATTAACACTTACTGTTCCTATTACATAGACACAGAACACGACAAACACTCACTGCATTACTGCTTCATTCAAAGTGATCACCATTAACACACACTGGGTACCATCTTCATTCACACTGAACACCATTAACACTCACTGTGTTCCAACTTCATTCGAACTGAACACCATTAATACTCACTGTGTTCCTGCTTCATTCACACTGAACACCATTAATACTCACTGTGTTCCTGCTTCAATCAGACTGATGACCACTAACGCTCACTGTGTTCTTGCTTCATTCACACCAAAAACCATTAACAGGGATCCCTGCTTCATTCACACTGAACGCCATTAACACTCACTGTGTTCCTGCTTCTTTCACACTGAACACCATTAACACTCACTGTGTTCCTGCTTCATTCACACTGAACAACAATAACACTCACTGTGTTCCTGCATCCTTCACACTGAACACCATTAACACTCATTGTGTTCCTGCTTCATTTGCACTGAACATAATTAACACTGACTGTGTTCCTGGTTGAGTCACAGTGAACATCATTAACACTCACATTGTCCCTGCTTTTGACACTGAACACCATGAACACTCACAGTGTTCCTGCTGCATTCACACTGTAC